>NC_041064.1:9201018-9801018 GCF_900634775.1 Gouania willdenowi | reverse complement strand
TTCTTTCTTTCTTTTCATCTCTGCACTTTCATTCTTCTGGCAATTCATCTTAAGTCTTTTTTACAACCCCTGAATGTTCTTGAAGTAAAGTATTGCAAAAGAAAACCTCATCAAACGCCAAGGCCAAGCGTCCAATTACTTTTGAACTCTCATACTGTGTTGGCTATAGAGTGGAAAGGCTCACACAGTCCTTTCAGTATCGATTGAAATCTACTCAAAACTGACACTTGGCACTTTGGGCACTGAATTTTTCATTTCACTGACTGCGCTGGAGTACACATCCTTGAGAGTTAAAAAAAAAACCCAATGGCTATTTTGAACAGTCGTTGTTGAGTGTGTAGAGGGTGGAGAGGTCTAGAAGAGCATCCAACTTATCCAGACGCATGAGATGTTCTTTCAGTTTTATGTAGATGGGTTGCATTTTGACAGTTATTACGATAGTGGTCCGGTTTTTAGGGGAGCACTTCGGTTTGTTTCTGTGTTCACTAATTTAAGATGTTTTTGGCATTTCAAAAATGTAACTAAAATTTAATAGAAACATCACAACAAAATCAGAATCAGAAAAGTTTAATTTGCCTAGTACAGTTTAAAACAGCACAAGGAATTTGACTTGGCAGTTGGTGCGAAAAACAAAAAACATACTAAAAAGAATAATATATGCATATATACAAGTGCTGCAGGTAATATTGTCTTAAGGTGATGGGTCGATTCCTAAATGCCCGCGTTAGTTTATTTCCGCGGCTTGCTGTTTGTTTACGTGGGGTTTGTATAAGGTGCGTTCAGAACGCGACTGTCTGTGTGTGTGTCTGGCTGTGAAGCCGCTGACCATAGGCTGACAGAGGACAGCGAGAGCGCTGATCACTTCTTCTCCGGCCGTATCATAGACATTGCCGCTTCTACGGTTTAAATGATCAACTTAGGGAGTTACTAAAGGATGAGTTCACCCAGAATGTAGGCGTTTTCAAGAAGTTAACAGCTTTAATTTAGCCCTGCTAAATGAGGAAGTGTAGGACAGTCCTCTGCTGCTGCCATCTCTCTGTAGCGGGGGAGGGGCTGGTGCCTCGGAATTACAGTGATGGCAAGTTGTTGCTTTTTATAATTAATTTTTTTATTTATACGTGCACTCCATACAACTATTACAATATAAACAATTCACACATCTACCCGTTTATATAAAACATGTAAATTATTAATAATCATATATAATTTACATGTGTACATAAAGAAAAAATACTTGGGGTACTTTTACTTTAATCAACAGATTTAAGGATTCAAAATTGTCCAAAGTTTCCACTGCTCTTTTGTCTAATACTCCATGTAAAGAAGTCTAATATTGGTCTATTTTCTTTATAAAGTGGTGCCATTTTTGTGGCTCCACTCCAATTACATTTATGGATATAATATCTTCCCTACAATATAAACAGGTTCAAAATATAACTATTTTTTATAGTTTCTGTTTCCACTGTTTCCAGAATAATAATATTTCTCAACAAGAACTTTTGATTGATTTGTCACACGACTGCTCCATGGTTTGAGTTTGTTTTATTTTGTTTCACATCTACCTGTGTGTGCTGCAGCTCTTTGTTACTCAGACTGCTGCCAACTTGTTTTGTTAGTGTTATTTCAGCAAGTTTCAGTTTTACAGTTACAGTTGGGGACCTTTGTAATTGAATACCCTAGTTACAGTTCAGCAACCAAATTAAACTCTCAAATAAGTAAATTAATAAAAGTGACCTTTTTCAAATGAAAAAATTCTCCTGTGAAACCGGTGACCTGTTTACCTGCACAACTCAAAGAATCGGAATCGAGATTTGTTTAGAACAGGAGTCAAAATTGAGAATAGGAATCAGAATCGTGAAAATTCAAACGATGCCCAACCCCAGTCCTGATGGACCAAAACCTCCTTTCAGAGGAAAGAGATCAAAACAGTTTGTGTCCGGGGAGGGAGGGGTCGACCACAATCCTTCTTACACACCTCAGAGTCCTGGAGGCGTACAGGTCCTGGAGGGAGGGCAGAATGCAGGATGGCTGACGTGCGTCTCGGCTGAAAATGAAAAAAATGAAGACACGGCCATTCACTCAACATCTCTACAATTTATGCTATGTTAACTACATACTCAATTCTCTCTATACCTTTTTATTCATGAGTCTCTCCATCCAACCGACTCGCCACAGATTGCAGTCGACAGGTGCTAGTTTTTATAGTAGGGGCGGGGCTAACAGTGGTGGCTCGTGACATAAGAAGCCACTAAAACATCACACGCCTCCATTCTCAGCCAGTAACCGAATTTGATTGTATTGTAAATAGCAGCGTTTCAACCCATAGAGGGCAGTCACTCTTACTTTTTTACAACAAAATACATGAATTGAAATACTTTGACGAAAATGTCAAGAGTTGGACAAGGATCAATGCGACACTTACAGTATCTAAATGGTGGTTTGGGGGTTTAGTTATTTAAATCTTCATTAAGCTTTATAATTAAATGGCTACAAAGTTAATGTCAAAATGATTGTTATATTTTCAAGCACTTGCAATGGTTTCTATTTTAAACTAAGCGTTCCTACAGAATGTCATTATTGTTGCTGATTTATATTTCATGTTAATTGGAATATCATTTTTTTTAATGTAGCACTGCTGGTAATCAGACAAAATGTTTTGAATACCTGTTTTTTTTTTTTTCGTCAGAGTGGGATTTTCTGGTACATTTTGTACCACCTTTCAGTGCACTTATGATTGGTTAAAGTCAGCAGACCTCCTGGCGTACAGTTGTGGTTCAGGCTCAGTCTGGCATTTATTTATTGGTAAAGGAACACCATAGTAATGCCTAATGGATATTTTAAATGTTGTAAAAACTTTTTACCCCCAAAATCACAGGTACACCAACGCATGTTACAACATTGATAAATGTTTATTTTAAGAGCGCATTTGCACCACTTAAGTATGTTCACCCCTGAATATAGTAATATTCTGCCTTTTGGATAATGATAATTCTGACATTGTATAACATTATGTAATTGATGGATTAATGAATACCCCTGATATTAAATTCATTAATGCATACAGAGTACTGAACAAAATAACTAATAAGGATTGAAAATACATTTTACAAATTGGCAAAGAATGGACATTAAACACTAACATTACACCTCCATTATGTGTTTAATTTCTGCCCATACATTAATCTGGGTTTCAGTCTACTTATTTCCCTGCTGTCCATTATTACTTTCTCCACCACTGTCTTCTCCTCCCCAGTATAATCCAGTTCCAAATTATCCTGTAATTCTGTCTAATCAGTTTTATTCCCTGATGGTCTACTTCAGTTCAACATAATCCCATTTCAGGCCAATGTAATCTGGTCTAAAACAGCCATAGTGAGCAAATGGGAAAGTATTTCCCCGTCGCAGTGGGATACCGCGTCCTGTCTCGAGCTCGCTCCCCTTTGTCTCTGCGTGAACGAAGTTATGATTGACCTGCTAAGTAGACAGATGGAGGAGGGTGTCTGTATGTCGGCATGTGTCCGTCTGTAACAGCATTAGCTTCCTGCTATGTGGTTTTCATTGGCCAGACTATTTGGCCCCATATACACACATAGTCATGTTATTGGTATTAAATGTAGCAATGCTGTGCCCATGATCTGTGTGCTTCAATATCGTACTAATATTACCTTAATCCCCAAGGCAATCCAATGAAATTGAATAATTAAAATATATATTTAAAAAAAAATTGGTATGTATTTACCACAGGTGTAAAGAGTACTGATATATCCTACTTAAGTAGAAGTACCGTTACTTGATTGAAATTGTACTCAAGTACTTGTAAGTACAAGTTAAAAAAAAAGCTCAATTAAATAGTATTCAAAGTAAAAGTTACTACCGGTCGTTACTTTCACCCCTCACGTTTATTTTTGGTAATAAATCTTGCCACAGTTCCTTTGCATACAGTAAACATCTCATGTATAAACTTAAATAGAAAGAGACTAAATCTTGCACAATTGGAACTCAATTTATTTTCCACAAAGGCATCTGTATAAAATAAGAGGTTTGTCAAAATGTACAATTCTTTTTAAAGTAAAATAACACCAATGAATTAAATTCAAAATAACCATAAAAATTGTCAGGCTTTATGTATAGCTAAATGTAATAACTCTAAAGCAGAGAAAATAACGTAATAACGTGCATAACGTTTAATCAGGTTGGTCGGCTATGGTGTGATGCATTTGATTGTTGTCTGGTCATTTCATTTTTTTGTAGTTTCCCAATGTCCCTTGATCGTTTGAAAACAAAAAAAAAAAAACAATAATTTACTCTGCAATGGTTCGATGTAGAAACAAGTAACAAGTTACTACTTTTAAAACAAACCCAAGGACAAGTAAAATTACTGATTTAGAATTATACTCAAAAAAAGTGTAAGTAACCATAAAAGCAACTCAATTACAGTAACACTTTCACCTCTGGTATTTACAATCTCTTTTTAAGCACTTGTATAAAGCGAGTGTATTTGTGAATTCATATGTTTAAGACATTACTAATCCCAATGGTTTGCATTTGGCAACAAGAATTTTTGAGTATTTGTTCAGGAAAAGCTTGCATTTCCCATGGAACGCCACAGACACAAAAGGAAAACAAAACCCCTGAAGGGAAAGAGAAAGGTGGAGAAACATTACATTCTGTTGGATGACCTTAGCGTCCATCGCTCTCTTTTTCTCTCTGCGTCTCCGGAGCCGTGCAGCTGTTCTCAGCTGTCCAGTGCTAATGATGTCAACAAGCAGCTGCAGTCTGGTGAACACATTGATGACTCTCTGTCCATCCCCATCGCCAAACATTCTCCACCACAGGACGTGATGATAGCATGTTCTCACACTCTTCTGCGTATATCATTTAAAAAAAATATATAATTAATTTTGTTTTATTTTGTGGACGTATTTTTTTTGTGTGAAAACGTTACCTTTTCTCCTTCTAATAGAATTTTCTTTTTTTCGTGTTGTGGATGATATACGTCAGGGGTGTCAAACTCATTGTAGTTCAGGGGCCAACTATAGGACCAATTTTATCTCAAGTGGGCGACAGATTTTAGGTGGGAAAAGACGCATTTTGAAAAATATTGATTTATAGTTTGTACTCCCACATGTAAATTATACATAAAGTATGTAAGGCACCAACAACAGCGATGGATATCGGTCCCTGCAGGATCTTCACATCAAAATTAACTAATTTTGTGACAAATTTTCATGTCATTTAGCAAAGTTTTGTGAGAAATTACAGGATTTTAGAAAAATTGTGAATTCAATCCACATTTTGAGATAAAAAAAAAAAAAATGCCTGCAAATATTGTGGAGTTTCATTAAAATTGTGAATATGGAGGGACTGGGATATCTACCACTGAATGAATTGGTAATTTAATGATTTGATGTTTTCTGTAATTTTTACTTTACTCCTACGGGCCGAATTTTATGCTCAAAAGGGCCGGATTTGGCCCCTGGGCCTTGAGTTTGACACTGGTGATATACTGTATTAATGACTGAGATGGAGTTGGGCATTAACTGACCCCCCCGTGACCCTGTGGTTGGGTTAATGTTTATACAAAGGAAAAATGAAAAAGGTTTTTAATGTTCTTAAGGGGACCATTGATAGTACTCTGTTGTGCAGTGTGTTTGTCTCTCTCTGTCTCTCTCTCTCTCTGTGTGTGGATTGTACAGATTTCTTTGGATTTAGCGAGAATTCACCCTCATCACCAGGCTGATTGTAATCTCACATTCCCACCATCTGCCTGTCCATCTGACACCACACAGTCTGCTTCTTTACGTGTTTTTATTTTTTTATTAATACACTTCCCTCCTCACATGTGTATCCCTCCACCTCCCCCTCGCTTCGTAAAATCTTCCTCCTGCTGTTTTCATCTGCAATATCTGCACATTACTCCAGTGCATCACTTTTGAATGCTGTGTAATTTTCATTTCATACCAGATTTTTTTTTTCCTCTTGGTGTCCCATGGAGAGATGGGATAGCGTTTTCTCATTATCTCATTTTGGACCATTACTGACGCAATGGAGGATGAAAAACCCTCGTGTGAAATGTTTCAGAAGATAAACTTACCTCCATCAAAGTTAGTGCATCTTTAATGTGGCTTTTTAATGAATCGCCCTACTCGTCCAAACCAGTGGATTTGATGGTACATTTAAGATGGATCTGCCATTTTTGATGAAATATCAATGTTTGCTCATTTGAATTCATACGCGAAACATATATTAGTCGGTTGATCTCTTACATTGATTTAACATTTTGCTAGATGATCCACAGTCAAACATTAATATTTCACATCATGATCTTGTGTTACACAGATGTTAGAATTTGTACAAAGTATAAAACAATGTGTGCAATAGTGAATGGTTGTGTTCTATCTATCTGTCATCTTTAAATCCTCATGTTCTTAAATCCCTTCTGATTCCCTCTTATCTCCTCTCTTTAATGTAAAGTTTTTTCCCCCCTCTTCAGCTAATCAAGTTTTCCTGATTAAACACTCTTATCACGTACTTTTAACAATTGCCGTTATCGTGAGCCTCGTCTCATTTGTTGCTTCGAAGAAAATTGAAAGATACGGTATATCACAGATGTGCAGCCTTCAGGGCCCACGTTTTTCTTTCAGTTTCCTTACATATAATGTGTAAAGTCTATCAGTGTCATCCTTGGTATGGAGTTTTTTTGTGGAGGATCTTCAACAGCTTCTGAAAGATGGGAATTCTGCACTTTTTTAGGGACCGACCGAATTCTTTTATTAGTGCCCGGTACCGATTCACGTCAAATCAAACGGTACCATGTTTCGGTGCCTAAACTCATCCTTGTGACTGTGAGGGAGTGGAAGAGTAGGCAATTTCCTGTGCTGTACCTGAACACAACATTGCACGCACAAGTAGGGTTGGGCATCGTTTGGATTTTCACGATTCCGATTCTCATTTTCGACTCCTGTTCTAAACGATTCTCGATATTGATTCTTTGAGTTGTGCAGGTAAACAGGTCACAGGTTTCACAGGAGAATTTTTTCATTTGAAAAAGCCTTTACACAGGCCATTTTTATTAATTTACTTAGTTGATACAGTTTAATTTGGTTGCTGTACTGTAACTGCAACTAGGGTATTCAATTACAAAGGTCCCCAACTGTAACTGTAAAACTGAAACTTGCTGAAATAAAACTACAAACAAGTTGGCAGTAGTCTGAGAAACAAAGACCTACAGCCCTGGTAGATGTGAAACAAAATAAAACAAACTCAAACCCTGGAACAGTCATGTGACAAATCAATCAACAGTTCTTGTTGAGAAATATTATTATTATTCCTGATACAGTGGAAACAGAAACTAAAAAAATATAGTGATATTGTGAACCTGTTTATATTGTAGGGAAGATATTATTTCCATAAATGTAATTGGAGTCTAAAGCAACAAAAATTGCACCACTTTAAAAAGAAAATAGACGCACTAGTGACAACATAATCCAAGATGGCGGTGGCCTGGACTCCAGCCGAGACCATTTAATAAGAGCCTTAAAAGACATGGATATAATGAAGAGTGGATGGACTGAAGCATAAACATGCAGACTCTCCCACGAACTTATAAAACACACACGGACCTCGGTGAACGCGGTAAATGAAACAGGCTTCACCAGACGGCAGGCACTAGGATCCGGTGGCGGAGGAAATGCGTCCCCGTACTGCATTCACAGGCTGTATTATCACCAAGTTTATCATTTTACCTGTTGTTAGAGCTACTATCTTTACCAGGAATCAACTTTTTATTCCTGGTGATTGTTTTCCGGAGTTTTACTGGGCTTTTTACCGGTGATTAGCACCTATCTTCCTTCCGCTACGCCAAGGGTGGGCAACTCCACTCCTCGAGGAACGGATTCCTGAGACTTTTATATGCGTCCCTGCTCCAACACACCTGGTTGAAACCAATGTGTTGTCATTAAGCTCTGCAGAAGCACGATAATGAGCCATTCATTTAATTCAGGTATGTTGGAGCAGGGGCACATCTAAATCCGGAATTCGGCCCTCGAGAACTGGAGTTGCCCACCCCTGAGCTACGCGGTCCAAACTGAAACCACAGCCAGACACACACACACACTCATGCACACACAGACTGCAGTCGCTATAGTCGCATTCTGAATGCACCTTATACAAACCCAGCGTAAACAAACTATCGCGGGCATTTAGGAATCAAAAAAAAGAATTAAAATGCAAACATCTTCGTAACGGTTCCAGAACCAGACATTAGGTCTCGGTGCCCAGCCCTACGCACAACAGCATAATGACTGCAGTAGCTGCGGGTTTTGATAGAACCGATGGCTACAAACTGAGCACCTACCAAAGTCCCGCTCCACGCAGAAACACGACAGGTGTTAAAGTGACACCAGAACACCGCTTTGTACCGACCGCAAGAGAGTTGTCGCTCCTATGGCCAACAACCCGTTGAAACGGATGGAAATGTCCGGTATTAAAGAGAAAGTATAAAAGCTCAAACATATTTGGGCGGACACCAGCGAAGTGGCCAAATAAATGCAAAGCTCAGATTTTACTACATCACTGACTTTTCCGCGTAGTTGGTGTCACACAAAACACTGCTTGGCATTGTATCGACCTGCATTAAATGTAACATGTATTTCACCTGCCTGTTAAAAAAGAGCAGGAGAGATCAACACAAGCATAGAGGAGAGACTGGCAGACGAGCTACGAAAGTATCGACTCCTTTAAAAGACGTCCCAGGACTCAGGAGTTCAAGAACTACAGAGAAGCGCTTAGAATCATGGGACATATAGAATTTTAATGGAAACTACTAAGCGGGAGTGCGCCTTATGTAAACTCTGAGTAGAGCAGACAGTCCGTGCAGAGTCCGTTGTGCGCAGATTCCGCCCGAGTATGTTTGAGTCTTAAAGGGGCTTAGAAGTTAATTTTTGCCGTTTGCACATAGGTTTTTGCACAAATTCCAGAGCCCTGTCACATAAAGCTTCTTTTTAATTTACTAAAAAAGTTGTAGTTTTCATGATGAAGAAATTTGTGAAACAAATGTTGCTACAATTGTTGGATGTTGGTTTGATATATTTGTTAAAGCTTGTAATTAATATGAAAAAAAAAAACAAGTAAATATTTGAGATTTTATAATAGTGAGTATTGGTTCAAATGTGAAAGGTATTCATCCCTATGCGGGAAACTCCACGAGGAGTGGGATAAACGGAGAGACTAGGGATGAAAGACTATCTGAAGATGAGATGACTTTGTGTGTGTCTCTCTCCATCAGTGAGGTGTTACCTGACCCACTCCAGCCTGTTACATCTGTATTTGCTGTTTCCTCTTCTTCTCTCTTCTCTTTCGCGCTACTCCCACCCTCTCGTTCATCGGGCCCAATTACCGATCACACTATAGCACGTGTGTGTGTGTGTCTGTAGGCAGGACCATTTCTGAGGACGATGCTTGCCAAAATGAAGGTTTAATCTCCTTTAAAAAGAATTACATCCAAGGCGCACGCTTCCCCTCTTTCCCTCTTCTACTGTTCTCTCTCTCTGCGATAATCTGCCTCTTATCGTCACCAAATCCATCTTTTGGAGGCACAAATCTACTATTCATTGAGGCAATTTCAGCTCGGCTGGACCAAATAAATATAAAGTCTTTGAATACTTTCCGCTGACTATGCCCACCTGCATCTCTTGGCTGGATAGTGATTAAGCAGATCAGTTTGTCTGGCGTTTAGGTGGACTTGGATAACAAAAGTGTACATATGTCTATTTGCGTCTATATACCAGATTTCATATGTTCATCCCTGTAAATCGATGGCTCTCTTTTCTGATAACCAGAAGCGGCTTAAGGCTTTATAACAAAGTTGTCTCAGACAGTAAAAGCAATCGAATCGGCTTCATAATGCGCACATGACCTAACTGGCAGATTAACTAACCCAAATCTCTGTTGGAGAAAAGGTCCACGATCACAGGGAATAAATACATTATAAAGCATGTTTTACACATGGTAACATGATTTTAAAAATACATTTTAAGTGGATGGATGAGGAAAAACATCTAACACAAGCTTGTTTTTCATCCTCCCCTTCCACCAGAATTCCCTGAAACCAAAGCCCCCACCGTTTCTCTTTTTTTTTTTTTTTTAATGTCACACTGAGCCAAAGCAGATAACAACTACATCCAGAGCCTCGTTCTTGAAAAAGGCAAATACTGTAAATATTTCATGATCAATATATATAATTCAAAGCCCTATGTAATGAATTATGCATTGTCTGGTGGGATTTGATGAATATTTCTTTGTTACTGATAGCTCTCTCTTCCATCTCTAGCTACTCAGTGACATCCTACACTGGACCTTGTTTGTTTGTGTGAGAGTATGTGATGTGTTTGTGTATAAAATAAAACCAGACATAGAGCATAACTGAGTCTTTTCCTACAAACAGAATCTTAAATGAACCAATATCTCAGGTTGTATAAAGTTACCTTGAAACGCTTGTTAGATCAGTTATCAAGTTTATGACCAGATCTAAAATCAGGATTTCTAACTTTAAAAAAAGAACATAATGCAAAGTTATTCTTGACATAAAATCCAAATTTTCCCAAAATTTCAGTACATTTCCATTTTATTTCTGTTTTATCTAATTTAATGTGATTTACTGACATCCAAAAAATATCTAAAATGCTTTATAATGATGAATTAAGTAAAAACTGGTAAATAATTTCCTTTTTTCTGCTAAAGAAACACAGAATAAAACCGTACACTCAAATCCCGCGAAATCGATTGTGACTGGTGGTCACAAGATTTCATTGGACGAGAATTTGCGCGATACTTGAGATGGTGAGTTGGTCTGTTTATCTCTTCAAACACTAGCTACACATTTAACCACCCGATTAATGGCAGGAATCATATTAAAAATGTGTGAAATTTTCCCAAAACATGTACCGGTAGGTGAGTATGGAGATGCTGGAAAAGATTCTTAAATTTCCAAAAATCGATCGCTTACATTTTTCAAATTGTAATACAAACCAGGGACGTCCTCCTAATTTTTATATTAATGTACAATACTTAATTAAAGGTGCTGTGAGTTGTTACTCAAAAGAGACATTCAGCAGTTACCGGATGTTAAATGGAACATCCATAATCAGCAATAATCAAGAATCTAATCAATAATCGATAGTCACTGAACCCCAAAACCACTTTTTTATGTTGAAAACATGTATTTGAGTTTGAAGTAGTGTTGTTGATCGATTCAGGTCGAACTCTAATCAATTTGACGTTTTTTGTTGTAAAATGTAAGAGTGACTGCCCTCTATGGGTTGAATCCCAGCTATTGCAATCACATTTTGCTCTTGGCTGAGAATGGTGGTTTTGGTGGGTTCTCGTGTCACTGTTAGCCCCGCCCCTCCTATGAAAACTAGCACCTGTCGACTGCAATCTGTGGTGAGATGGTTGGATTGAGAGAATTGTGAATAGAAGGGTTTAGTATAAGTATTGAGTAGCTAGTTGGCATAGCCTTGATTGTTCTCTGGAGATTTCATTGTCAAGACTGGGCGTGTCTTAACTGCTCCAGAAGCCCCGCCCATAATCAAGACATTTTTTGAATTTCCCCTCTCGTGGCACGTCGGGCAAAACTAGGACGTTTAGTTACTCTTTAAGAATCAAACGTTGTTTGTCATTGAATCCATACTTCAATATTTGGAATCAAATCGAATCTGGAAATTGGGCTCATTAACCACCCATAGGTGAGGGTATATTCTGTGTTATACAGCTATTTCTGTTTCAGGAAGTTAATTCTGTGATTTGTCAATTTTTCAGGATAATTATGAAAGTAGAGAGTTTGTAAATGCCTGTGGCTTTTATTTACCAAGTGTAACCTCAGCTATTGTTTTCTTCCAAGTGTTTTATAAAGTATAAACTGACGAAACTATCTAATATGTGTGAAGATGCTTTGTTGGGTTTTTAGCGAAAGCTGGAAAACTAAAGTAGAATGTGTTAGATGTGTTAAATAAAGTTTTGTTATTAAAGAGTAACTGGATCAGTAATCTTTGGCGGAGGGAAGTGCCATAAGTGTTACAAGGCTGCAAAGACACAGATAACTCATTCAAGTTGCAGAACATTGGAGAAGATTGAATGAGCTCAACAGCTGAGGATATAAGAGCGCACACACACACACACACACACACACACACACACACACACACACACACACACACACACACACACACGTCCCCCAGGCTGCTAATGGCTAGGGTTATCATTAGGTCAGGGAATAGACTGCCCTTAGTGTAAAACGACATTATTCCACACATCACATACAACATGTTTCTGTGTGTTGCTGTCATAGACACACACACACACACACACACACACACACACACTGCGCTGTAGTGTGTACTGTATGTTTGGTTGTGTGGTGTTTCCATTGTGTGACTATGACTGTGCTGCATGTTCTTTTTCTGTTTTTTTTTCTCATGTTGGACTTCAGGCCCACCCACCTAATGTGCCTCCTCATTCAGACAACCCCTCTGCTCCTAAAGTCATTACACGCTGCTACCTAATGCCTCCATGTCAGCCCCCCGGGGTCCCTTAGCCACACACAGAACACACACACGCACACAGTGTTTCCTTAGATGGAACGCAGGATATCAGGTGTTCTAGTCAGAAGTGTTAGTGTTAAGTTATTTCTTTAAATGCTTTTGATGAGGGGGAAATGTTATTTCCTTGGATTAAAGCACTTTTCACTCTTGATAGTAAAGCTTTTTCCTAAATAGGACATCAAAGCTTATTTAAAAAAAAAAAAGCTTACAGTAAACAGTGTCTGCTAATCACACAAATGTTCAGTTCCCTGTTTGTTCTGTAACTAACTTACATGTTTGTGGGTAGAAGCTGGAGTGAAAAACCAATGCAGCCATTAGGTGAACATCCAAAAGGTCTAAGGCAGGAGTGTCAAACACATTTTAGTTCAAGGGCCAAAAACGGAGCAGTTTGATCTCAAGTGGACCACAAGTTTTATATCAGTAATAGATATCAGCCCCAAAAGGATCCTCTCTTTAAATGTCCTTAAATATGCCACCAAATTTTATTTAATTAAGGTAAATATTATATCATCGTTTGAGAAAACTTGAAGGATTTTGTAAGAATTGTAAGTTTTTTCAACTGTTTAACATTTAAAATGACTGCAGTCATGCGATGTAGGCACCGAGAAAACTGTGAGCCCATGCAAATATTGTAGAGTTTCATTTACACAATGATGCATGTTTTCTTTTTGTCCTCTGGGCCAAATTGGATGCTCGTAGCATCCCACACTTTATTAGCCACGTGTCATTTCATCTAATTTCATAACACACAAAAACTAAGAAGCTCTAATTAGACCAAGTTGTCTCATTTGACAGGCTGTAATTATCACAGCACTTTGAAACAAATGAGAGTGAACTCTATCAGAGGACTCACTACTGCATTCAGGCGTATATTGTTTCACTCCCCGTTGCCTAATTATGAATGTAAAATACATTTGCACTGTACAAATATATTGCTAAACTTTTTTTTTAATGCACAGCAATTATAAACGAGCTCCTGTTTGGATGTTTCTTAGAATCTACATTTAGACTCATTGCTCCTTTCCCAAAGACTCAAAAATACACAAAAGAACGACAATACAAAAATGATTCAGAACACACATTAAATGACAACCAAAAAAACACATCAAAAAACATACAACATGACAAAAAAAATACACAACAATGAATCAGGACAACAAAATTACACAAAATGACTCCAAAATACACAAAACAACAACATCAACAATCCACAAAATACCCAGAAAACACATAAAATGGCAAAAAAAACACACACACACACACACACACAAAATGACTCCAAAAACCTACAAAATGACTAGGAAAATACACAAAACAACAATGATATACTGAGGGCCTATGCTACAAAGCTAGACTATTATATCTCACCTACCAAACATTGTCTGTCAGACAGAAGCTGTCCTATGAATCTAGATCATAACAAGTTAAGCGTGTTGATTTCAGTCTAGTTACTGGCGCGCTCTAGTGACGGAAATGGATATTACAGTATCAGAGCAATCACAATCAACTCGAGAGCAACTTTCGTCACAATTGAAGAATAATTCTTTAAAAATATGAAGAATTGAAATCCATAATTCAGACCAAAAACAACACTGTTGCTGCAGTTACAGCAGCAAGTAATTCATGCAGGAATCAATGAGTGTTAATGCTTAAATTAGTGAGATTCTAAACGGAGAATAAACAGACACTCTGATCAGTTTAATTTTCACTTGTACTGTGTCCGTGGCTCTGATGCTGCGTTCATGCAGATCAGCCTACATCATAAAGTGGAATATATTTATGTTTTATGTTATCTTATGAGACTGAGGCTCTTTGCAGTGGTGGGGCTTTAGCACTCGCTCAGATCCTAGCCAGAATAAAACCTGGTCCCGACCAAGTTAGTCGTTCAGCCTAAGTTACCATGGTGATTTAGCTCGGTAAAACGTTAGCCAGCTTCGTAGGACAGCACATACTGAAATAATCCCGGAAGTTAGCGCGATAAAAGGCAATCTAGCTTCGTAGTATATCTCCAATATGACCAAGAAAACACATAAAATGACAAAAAAAAACACAAAAGAAAAAGATTACACAAATTACTCTAAAATGCACAAAATAACAACAATAGAAAAAATAACCTAGAAAACACATAAAATGACTCCAAAAACATACAAAATGAAAAAATAATACACAAAAGGACAACAAAAAACACAATTAATCAGAACAACAAAATTACACAAAACAACAATACACAAAATGACACAGAAAACACATAAAATGACAAAAACGCACTCAAAATCACTCCAAAAACATACAAAATGACAAAAGAAAATACATAAAACGACAACAAAAATACACAACAATGAATCAGAGCAAAAACATTTACACTGTACATATACTGTATATTGCGAATTGGCTTTCTGAAGAATCTACATACTGGCTCCAGCACAGGAAACTCATGGTGCATATATCTTCCAAACTATTTTTTAATGCACAGCATTTATAAACGAGCTCCTGTTTGGTCGTTTCTGTGAATCTACATTTAGACTCGTTGCTTCTTTCCCAATGCGATTCCTAGAGATCATTTGGCACATCTGATTTCATTTTGGCACCTCACTACTTCTCCCCCCCCCCTCCTGGGGATGCATATTCTGTAGATAAACTGCCATGTTTTCCCAACTGCTGCATCTATCCCTCTTCCCTGCATTTACCATTCAGTCATCTATAGTGGAGCTGCTCCTTCATTTGCCTGCCAGAAGAAAGTCTGTTGCACACACACATGCAGACGCCCACTTATAGCTCCGCACAGACCGTAAATCATGTGTATGTAAAAGGAATGCAGCGGGGGAAAAACTGAAACCATGCATTTAGAGAGATGGAGTAAAGATTTAGACTAAACATGAGGATTAACCAGGCCATGAGGGAGAAGAATAAAACCATGCATCCCACTCATTTCTATTTTAGTGGCTCTTCATTCATTTCTCAAAGCCTGTTTTTATTTATTATTTTTCCCCTAAGACATCATCAGTTCAGTATTTCATTAAGCTTAAGCTAAAAATCAATCACAACGTGTCATCACTTCACAGCACGGCTTCCAATAACTGGTAACATCAGCTTTTCAAAGGTCAGCTTGCACCCACTGCCAAACGTGAAACACGCCAATCAGAGCGTTTCATGTTGCATTAATAATGCAACCTACGTAGGTCACGGCCTTTGCTTGGGTATCTGCAATGATAAAAGCTGTCTGTGGTGGGCGTAGAGGAGAGATGGTGGGATACATGGATGAAATGGCGAGGGAGGTGACTGGATATATGAAGAGTAATGGCAGAGGTAGATCTAACCTTCCCAGTTCATCAAGATAAATACAGAGGCGTTGTTGTGTGAGAGCAAAGGGAAGTGAGAGGTTTTTTTTTTTTAAATTGAGCTAGTGTGACAAATGACAGCATGTGGGTTGAATGGGAACTGATTGTGTCATTCAGGCCATACAAATCTGACAGTGTTACCAAACATGTTCCATTGGTTGTTTTTTTTTGTTTTTTTTTTTCTTTTCCCAAAGACGCACGAAAAACAAGCACCATGTGAGTACAAACCAAAGCCATTATTATTAGCATTTCAAAGCAACAAGGGGCAAAGTTAGGCTTTATTGTGCACTTTGAAATGGAGATGTGCATAGAAATGAGAAAATTATTGTTGACTTCTCCATACGAGGGAAGGTTTGAAACAGTGTTCCAACATGTCACTGCACGCTAGAATTTTGTGAATAAGAATATTCATCATGTTGACTCATTTTGATGAAAAATTCTCGTCTTGGTCGTTTGAACACATTTTCAGATTTTAAACACGCCTGTTAGAGCCCGTAACAATGTCCCGAAATGTAACAATACCCGAATTGTTATAAAATTAAATGTAATAAAACCCAAAATGTTACAACTGGTCAATAATATAACAAGATGCTGAGCCTAAAACATAACTTGTTGCCCAAAATGGAAAAACCTTTTGCTTATTACATTAAACATTAACATTTTATTACATTATAGAGTGAGTCAATGTGTATTTATATATAATTAAACCCTTTTAGAACCTTGACATTTTTGGTACCTTTTTTTTTTTTTCTACCTTCATATATACAGTATAGACAATTTTTTTTACATTTTGGGCTCAGCATCTTGTTACAGTATTGAACAGCTGTAACATTTTGGGTTTTATTAATTTTTTTTGGTTGCACTTTACTTGAAGTTTAAAGGGCCCATGTTAAGCTAAATGGACTTTCTGTGCTTTAAACATGATAAAAGTGTTATTAGGGCTTCATACTCATGCAAAAAGTGTTTATATCATTGATTCCCTCAATTGTTAGTAAGAGGGTGATTTGCTCCTTTCTTACTGCAGGGTGAGCCCAAACACCTCCCTCCAATTTGATGACACGTTCCCACTTTGATGACGAATTTGACACGGCACTGAGCTGGAGAAGCCGCGCCTCCATGAAGCTCTCTGCCGTTTTTGACATGTAAACAGACACGCCCACGAAGGTGAGCATTTCAGCGTCCTTCTCGCAGAGCTATGTATGTATTGTCTACAGTCTGTGTATATACCGGTGAACGCCCCGCCCCCCACGCTCTCTCATGTTTATAAAGCAGCATGAGCTCAACTACGGTGTGGGTGGGAGGAGGGCGGGCCGTCCTCTGGCCCTACGTCACCGTGCGGGGAGGAGGAAGTCAGTGTCCCGTCTATAGACACGCCCACTCCTGAATATGCATAAGTAGGCCACAAATCAGCTCAGTTTGTGTAGAGTTGCTCAGAAAGTGACTTTTCAGAGGCTAAAACTCTGGAAAACAGGCGAGTTTGGGAAATTAAACCTCAAATACTATGTTTTTGGGGTTCTTAAAACAAATGAAGATGGGTGAAAAATGGCATGACATGGGACCTTTAACTCACTCAGTGCCATTGATGAGATAACTCGTCATTTCAAATCCAAACGCTCAGTGCCATTGACAAGATAACTTGTCATTTGCATTTTTTCACGGGGATTACTAGAAAACACCCTGGCGGAGGTCCCTCATCAATATCTAAGCTGTGGGGTGTTGTAGTGACCAACTGTGTCCTGAAGATGGCAGCAGTGCACCTTTAGCTGAGAGATTAGCCACTGATGCTACCCAGCAAAGCAGGAAGAAGCAGGAAAAAGGGAGATTATGGTGCTACTGAGTGACGTATCCAGCAGCTCACAGCTCCACATACTAACACAGAACATGTGTGGACCTGAGTGGATTATTGATAATGTTGTGATCGTGAGATAAAACCATCAACTAACCGGGCTAAACGGGTCATCCCTGCGTGTCGGGAGGAGGGGGAGTGTTGAGGGGGGTACAAAACACCCCCAGCCTGTGAGCCAGATGGCAAAATAATAGGTGACATGTAGGAGGTAGCAGCGCACCTTTGGATGAGAAATCATCCATGCTCAGCAGAGCTCAGAAGGAGAAAGGAAAGGCGTTTACGAGACAGAAAATGGCACTACGTACAGAGTTGACGTTCCCAGCGCACAGCAGCGCACACTTTGACACCTTATTCATGCCAATGACAGTTACTGTATTACATTTTGTGTTTGATTACATTTATTTTCTATTATATTTAGGGTCGTTACATATTTGGCTCTAACAAGGCTGTATTTGTTTTTTGTTTTGTTTTTTTTTTTTAAATGTAGTTATTCCTACAATTTATTAGTTTAATAAAGGTTTCATGTTCAAATGGGTTTTGAACCTGTGCCTGTGTCTAATGTCTAATGTAAAAGTCAGTACGACCTCATAGATGTCAGTGAATTATGCCTCAGCTCTGGTTTCTAGAATGGCTTTGATTTTCTGCTTTCTGTTCTGTGTTTATTACTATGCAATACATAATATGTTACAGGATGTAAACAGAGCGTGGAATCTTCAAAGCTGCATTTTCAAGTTCGTCTCTTATCTCAGAGTCATGACCCCAGCTTGAATGGCATGTATAAACATCTGAACCGCAGGATATGAAAGGAACGGCTGCAAAGCAAAGTGTTTATTCAGACCATGTCTCTAGCCAAGATGAATAACATCAGTGCATTTGAAAAGTTGGTTTCCCAAACACGAGCCCACCTTTATACTGTGTTAGGTGACAGACACCAGCCTTTCACTTTGAGCTGAAGTGTTAAAACAACACTGAAGAAAACACTTAAAGGTAATGAATTCTTATTGTACTTTTAAGGTGATTTTGAAAAGAAACTACATGTGAAATCTGTGAGGGATTACGTCATCACATTTCAGTAATGTAATAGATGGATTAATGCCTAAAAATATATCCGTTTTCTAACTCAGATATGGGCCACATAAGGCCCTCTTTCTAATTGTGATGCCTCCAAAATAAATCCATAAAACGACTTTAAAAACATACAAAATGACAAAAAAATACACAAATGGACAACAACAATACACAACAATGAATCAAGACAACAAAGATACACAAAAATGCCTAATACAAAAAACAAACAAAAAAATGACGCCAAAATACACTAAAGAACATCAAAATGACTCCAAAATACAAAAAATGTCAACAAAATGACTTCAAAATACACAAAAAAAACAAGAAAATGACCCAAAAAATGACAAAAACACACAAAAAGACTCCAAAAACATAAAGCTTTAATATTTCCAGTATTAATTATTTCAAATGTTGACATAAATGTTGATAATGTGGCTCTCAGATCAAAGAATCACTCGTTTTTGGCTTCTGCTTTGATGAAAATGGCTCATATCTGACCGATAACCTATTCAGGACACAGGAAAGACAATGCAGTCTGTCCCAGTTTCCTGCCTAAGTTTGTGGTATACACTGAACAAAAATATAAACGCAACACTTTTGTTTATGCTTCCAATTTCCATGAGCTGAACTCAAAGATCTAAAATATTTTCTATATACACAAAAGACCTATTTCTCTGAAATACTGTTCACAAATGTGTCTAAATCCATCTTGGTGAGCACTTCTTTGCAGAGATAATCCATCCCACCTCCAGGTGTGGCATATCAAGATGCTGATTAGACAGTATGATTATTGCACAGGTGTGCCTCAGGGTGGCCACAATAAAAGGCCACTCCAAAAATGTGCAGTTTAGCTTTATTGGGTGGAGGGGTCAGGAAACCATTCCATAGCTGTGTGAAGTTGCTGGATATTTGCAGGAACTGGAACACGCTGTCGTATAAGTCGATCCAGAGCATCCCAAACATGCTCAATGGGTGACATGTCCGGTGACTATGCTGGCCATTCAAGAACTGGGGTGTTTTCAGCTTCCAGGAATTGGGTACAGATCCTTGCAACTTGGGGCCGTGCATTATGATCATTATCATGCTGCACCATGACGTGGTGGTCGCGGATGAACGGCACAACAATGGGCCTCAGGATCTCGTCATGGTATCGATCGTCTATAACATACGCCTGCCCATACCATAACCCCACCACCACCACCATGGGCCACTCGATCCACAACGTTGACATCAGCAAATCGCGCACACCCCACACGCTGTCTGCCATCAACAGTGAAAACCAGGATTCATCCGTGAAGTGAACGCCTCTCCAACATGCCAGACGCCATCGATTGTGAGCATTTGCCCACTCAAGTTGGTTACGACAACGAACTGCAGTCAGGTCGAGACACCGATGAGGATGACGAGCATTCAGATGAGTTTCCCTGAGACGGTTTCTGACAGTTTGTGCAGAAACTCTTTGGTGATGCAAACCGATTGTTACAGCAGCTGTCCGGCTGGCTGGTCTCAGACGATCATGGAGATGAACATGCTGGATGTGGAGGTCCTGGGCTGGTGTGGTTACGCGTGGTCTTTGGTAGTGAGGCCAGTTGGATGTACAGCCAAATTCTCTGAAACACCTTTGGAGACGACTTATGGTAGAGAAATAAAGGGGAAACAGCTCCGGTGGACATTCCTGCTGTCAGTGTGCCAATTGCACGCTCCCTCTGGACCTGCGACATCTGTGGCATTGTGTTGTGTGATTAAACTGAACATTTTTATAGTGGCCTTTAGGAGTGTGCGATACGACGATGTATTGCGTTATTTTTCCGCACGATCGATTATCGATATGCTCCCGCTAAGTATCGATTGTTTTTTTTTTTTTTTCTTTCCAAAACCTTTTCTGCTTTTTCACTAAAATGTGCAGGTAGGTCTCCACAGAAATGTTGTCACTGTGTGTTGAAGGAACCAATATATTGTTTACTGGAATATTGCACTATAATGGTGTCACTGGTGAGAAAGACCCTATTTTTTGTTTACAGAAAGCAATATTGGAGATAGTTATTTGTTTAAATTGGTATGTTGACACTTGTTTCCAGAAATGTTGCACTAACATAGTGTCACTGTTCATAGGACACTTTTTCAATTTATTGTCTTTCAGAGATATAAAATAAAAATTACATTTTTTCACTTCATCTTTTTTTTCTTATGTCATAGATTATCGTAGATTGATTTCTGACCAATATATCGATAATCGCAGCATTGTCATATCGTGAGATAATCGTTACCGGGTGCTTTGTATCGCATATCGTATCGTGAGGTACCCAGAGGTTCCCACCTCTAGTGGCCGTTTATTGTGGCCACCCTGAGGTACACCTGTGCAATAATCATGCTGTCTAATCAACATCTTGATATGCTACACCTGTGAGGTGGGATGGATTAACTCTGCAAAGGAGAAGTGCTCACCAACACAGATTTAGACACATTTGTTAACAATATTTGAGAGAAACGGGTCTTTAGTGTATATCGAAAATGTTTTAGATCTTTGAGTTCAGCTCATGAAAAATGGAAGCAAAAAACAAAAGTGTTGCGTTTGTATTTTTGTTCAGTGTAAATTATACAGACATCACCGTCACTTTCATAAAACTAAAATCAAACATGGAGGAAATGCACTTTGTCAACAAAATGCAGTTTATTTCAGTCATTGCTTTGTAACCACACTCCTAAGTCACTGATATTTTGGTTTATATTTGTTCCCATGCAACTTGTCTGTTTGTTAATAAAGCTGCCTTCACGTGAAACTGTAAACGTAGAAGCAGCGTATAGTAGATGTAGACACAAAGAGGAGAAAAGCTTTTGCCCTGGAGCGATAGGAGGATAAGTCAGGAGGAAGTAACCGTGCAGGGAGAAAGAAAGTGGGAACTGGAAAAGGAAACATACTGGTTGGGTGAGTAAGGTGCTGATGAAAAGAAGTATAAAAAAATAAAGGATAGGATAAAATAGACAGACACTGTCATCGCTGATTGTCATTGCCAACAGCTGCTTTCCAATCATTGTTGTTGTCACTGCTGTGTGTGTGTGTGTGTGTGTGTGTGTGTGAGACTGACATCATGTTGAAGGAATCTTCTTCTCAATAACTGTTTAATGGAGGGCTCTAAAGGGAAAAAAAAAACCTCCCTGAGACGTTTGTTCTCATACCTGTGTGTACATGCCTGTGTGTATAGAAAGGGTGTGTGTGCAACTGTGCAACTGTCTGTGACCATGTGCTCTGCGGTTTGAGACTTATATATGCTTTTATCATGTTCAACTGTGTTTCAGATGTAAAAAAGGTTGACTTCAGCCTTACCTGACGAATAGAGGTATCACAAAGGCTTCATTATTTGTAATAAATCCAAAATATTTCAAATCCACTCTAAGAATCTATATCAATTGCTCCCAAACTTGTTCTGTGCTATCACATTTTATGACATCACACCCCACTGTGGGAAACACTGATCTATCTATTGAATACAATATCTATGTTCCTTTATTTACCTAAATGATGTAGTTTAGTGTGTCAGAGTGTAGAATATATCTAAATCTGGGTTTCGGCAACTTTCAACACCAAAAAAGGATAATCAGAAATATTCTATACTCCTCACATCTGTTATAAATGCACTGAATATGTATATATTTGACTAAATAATGAATAGAGGTCTCAAATGTCACAAGGGCTTCATTATTTGTAATAAATCCAAAAGATGTGAAATCCACTATTGCAACTTCAGCATCTCTACTATATCAGTGGTTCCTAAACTTTTCCTTTTGCCCCCCAAAATATGAAAGATGAATTAAAAAAAAAAAGAAATGTTCATTTGATTCCTATTAAAAATGCATAAGAATGACTGCAGATTGTTAATTGCACTTTTTATTAGAAAGAAGAAATGTGAAATATCATATTTTCTTTGTTTATTTTTTGATAAGAATGACAGTATATAATTAATATAGGCTACAAAACATTATAATAAATTAATGTATGTATTGTAACTGTATGTTTCAATAAAATAAAACTGAATTTGGCCTTAAAATGCAGTTGTTTTTTCAATTTAAGCCTAATTTGAACATAATATGCAATTTTTATTCCTAAAACTCACCTAAATTCCAATCTGAACCTAAAATCTATAGCCGTAGCTGTTTTCTGACCCTACTCAATTAAATCTAGCCTAAAATGATGCCCATTTATCTGTTTTTAACTGTCCGTGTCCGTGACTATGAGACCCCCCTAAATAAACCCAAAAAGAGGACGGGACAGGATGCTTGGGGTAAAGAAAACGAGGCAAAATAAAAGACAAAAACAAATGAAGCTAAAGCGAAGAAAGGAAGAGATTTAGTTAAGGAAAAGGACAGATCTGTAAGCAAAAAGAGGATAGATAAGGAAAGAATTTTGGAGGAGAAAAAGAAGCAAAGTGGGAAATAACATATACAAAAAAACCAAATTAATATTAAAACATTTTCGGTTGGTGGTGTGCCTTGGAATTTTTTTCAATGAAAATTTGTACCTTGACTTCAAAAAAGTTAAAAACACTGATCTATATAATGAATCCAAATGATGTAGTTTAGTGTATGGAATATATATATATATTTTTTTTAATTCATTTATTTCTTTATTTAAGTAGGGACAGTACATATTAATGAACACTCAAAAAAATGTAAATATGCCAGATTATAGCCAACGGCTAATTTCCATCTGTTAACAATGAGACAAGGCGAGACACAAAACAATATACAAAAGGATTACATACAGGACAAACAACATCAGGATCATAAAATACAGTATTTAAATCAGGGTTTTTGTCATCTTTCAACACCAAAGGGAGATAATTGGCTCAGAAATCCTCTGTAATCCTCACATCTGTTACATTTAAACAGATTATCTGTATCTTTTACTAAACATCAGGCCCTGTTTCAGAGAAATGAGCTAAAAAAAAAACAAACATATTTCAATATTTCTAAAATACATGCAATGTTTATTCACTTTAATTGAAAAGCAACAGATCTCAAATATGTTTGAGCTCTTTACACCATATTTGGGCTGCGCGTCACTTGTTGAATTGCTTGCGTTTAAATATTCATTGTTTGTGCAAGCTGGATCAACTGAGACGTCGTTCAGCCGAAGAATTCTAATAAATCTGAGTAATACAAGTTGGCATTGGATGACGATTGATGGAAATCATTATCTTGAGTCTTTGCCAGTTATGGGCGGATTTTAGTTTCAGATGTTTGTTTAAAAAAGCGAACATTGTTGTGACTTTAGTTTTCCAGTTTTTAAAAATCTTTTTAATGCTGTTCTTCTCAGACACCAGGACTGTATTTTAAGCAAGTCAAACGTAATTTAATCACGGTGATTGATGAGGAACCTTCTGATTTTCAAATACAATGTAATCAGCCTCATGAATGAATAAATAAATCAAAGTACATTTTGAAATTAAAAGCATTAAGATCTATTTTAGGAAAATCAAGATTGAATAGAGGATTTAATTCAAATCCAAAGGATCTTCTGGCCTCACCATGTAACCACCACCTGCTGACAGAAAGAGTTGAATAAATATAATTAGCTCTAAGCTGTTCAATTATTCATTACTAATTCACATTTACTCATCCTGTTACCCAACCACTTGTACTCCTCAGAGAATACTAATGCATTTTTATTTAGGTGGAAGCAGATTTCCTTTAAAGTACTTTTTTGGATCCGAGTAACACTAGTTTCTTCTCGAAAAATGAGATACAGATCAGTTGGTTAAGCTGTCAGCATATAACGTATTCAAATTCCAATCTGTTGTTTTCTATCTTTTGGCCACGCCCCTATCCTTTAAGATCTTTATGTGTGACTGTGATTGACACATTTAGTGCTCCTTACAGCCACTGTCACGCCTCAGTAACCATCTGTCACTCAACTACCCCCTGTCGCCACAGTAACAGGGGTTCTTAAGTGGGGGGGGGGGGGGTCTCACAAAAAGGCCACGTCCATGACAACCTGTCACCCCTAGCAACCTAACCTCCCCTCCCTTTTTTTTTTTTTTTTTAAATTCGAAGCTAATTTTCCTCTTTTCCTCTTTCATTGGCCTGAAGTTTAAGGTTGCTCTGATTATAGTAGCAGTCCTCACAGACTCATTCACTTCATTTTAATGTTCAAGACCTAAATAATTGAGTCGGACCACATGCGTTGCCAATATGAAAGGGGCAACTTGATTCTCAGCGATAAGCCATGGAGAATAACAACTTCATTATAAAAGGAGTGGAGTCCAGGCTGATGTATTAATAATACCGGCGACAACAAAATAAATTACAAAGTGACCTTCCAAAGACAAGAGGAAGGGATTTAAGCAAAGTATACACAAGGATTTTTTTATCTGCTGCAGAGCCCACACTTTAAGATAAAAAAAATTGGGTAAAGAACAGTTTTCATTGTTGTGTGTGTGTGTTCCGATATTCTAAAAACAAGCACACCACACATAGAACCATTATAATTGATGTCCCACCACTGATCTTGCCAGAAATCTTGCGTGATCAAATGAGATCTACCACGTGATGTAATGCTGCGTTCCAAGCGCTGAATTCGGGATTTTCCGACCTCCTACTTGAAATTGTGACCTGGAACCAGTGTTGTGCTAGTTACTGAAAAAAAGTAACTAGTTACCGTTACTAGTTACTTCATTCACAAAGTAACTCAGTTACTATTTTGATTACTTAACCAAAAAGTAATGCGTTACTGGAAAAAGTAACTTTTGAGTTACTTAGAATTAAAGAGTGTATTATTTATTTTGTGTCATTTGTGTCCATACAGCTTCATATTAGTGCTGTAATAATATAATAATCCACTGCTGATCATAAAACAACCATATATGATGTGCATATAAAGCACAAAACAGCTGCTCCAAAATTAAAACTGTAATTTTTCAGCCTTAGCACAGTAATGTAAAGTAAGCTGTGTATATTCAAGGTGCACATTCTGCTGTTAAAAATGCTTATAAAAATAAATGTGGAAAAACTAATTCACAGCATTTTTCTCAGCTACACAATGCTAAACATATCAGGCTAATGAGCTGCTGTTAGCAGTGACTCAGCAGCAGCGACAGGCTGCATATATACAACAACATACCGTGCAATAGTTTGGCTGACCTGTTCCTGGATAACAGTCAGTCCGTTAAAATCCAGCCGCAGCGTTAGCTTAACTTCACTGATGCATCTTTTGGAGACAAAAATAATGCGCGTATTTCCACTCTGAGAAGCACGTCCTGCTCTCGCATTGACTCGCCATGATTGGCGCACGTGATGTAAACAGAAACACACTGACAATGGTTCTTCTTCTTCTGTTTTACCGTGTTTGGCACGGCGTCCCGCAAAAAAATGTAGCGCCACTGTAAACAGGAAGTACACTGCAGCTAGCAAAGTAACGGACAAACGCACCATATTGTAATGGTAATGGCGTTATTTCTTTAGAAAAATATTGCGTTACTGTAAAAAGTGATGTTGGGGCGGTAACGCGTTACAAGTAACGCGTTACCGCCCAACACTGCCTGGAACGAATCTAAAGTCAGCGCTCCTACTTGATGAAGTTCTCGGAAAATAATCTAATATTATAGCAGTCATGTTTGAATACAACCGAGTTCAGCAGCAGTATGTTGTAATATCTTAAAGATCGGAATTTTCAACTCGGAAATGCTGAGTTCTGAGTTACCTGGAACGCAGCACAATACGTTTCTCAGTCAGCTCGCTTGATTTGCTACATTCCATTTTATGTCACAAATCACAGGGTCATGAGTCGGGTGTCGCAGATTTTTAGTCATAAAAATTGAGCAAGTTTAATACGATTGTGATTCTCGGCCCCGACCCGTTTCAGAACTGATTATTGGGACAAATTCACTCTAAAGGCTGGCATACACTGTGTGATTTTGGGCCCATTTTGAGCCGACTTTTGACTCGTGCGACTATTTTGTGTGATCGTACGAGTCTCTGCTAGATCATGTGCCGTGCATCGTGTAGTATACATGGGGTCACGAGAAGCGATTAACACTTCACGACCAGCTTCCGATCAGCAATCGTAGGTCGTAAGGATTTCAAACATGTTTGAAATCCAATCGCTCCTCGTGAGGGTATTGCACAGTTGAAGCAGTGTTTACGGACCGGCTTACCGTAAACGCTCACACTGCGAACGCGCAAACACCGCAGGACTGCTGTAAAATTGACACTGTCATGCCCACGTCTGTCCAGCCAGCTCCTGGTCCATCACTTCGCCGTCTTTTCTTTCTAAAGCTCTTTTTGCTGAGATTTTTCGAGTGTCTCTCCACTTCCGTGTTTTTCTTCTTCGTCTGTTTTAATGGCGACGCTTCAGTCTTTTTCTTCTTCTAATTTGTACGTTGCATTTCCCGAAACAAGACCCCGACGTGTCGTGTATGAACGTACAGTGTGAGCAGTCAGATTGTGTCAGAGTGTCGGACCGTACAGTGTGAGAACATGCATCGTGAGCTGTGCACATTCGGGCTCTGCACATGAGTCGCACAGTTTGAGCTGGAGCTGAGTGCAACGATTGAAAAAATTGCACAGTGTATCCCAGCCTTAACACACCTCAGAACACAGGATAATCGTATAGGATATTCTTCTAAAACATTTGACATTTCTCGTGCTTGGTCGAGAAAGGGGAAAATTAGGGCAACAGTCCGATTGTCTTTTTGTATGTATCTGCTTATTAAAAAAAAAAGTAATATTTTTTATTGTTTTATTAATGGGAATTTGGGTTTGTAATGCATTTGCAGAAAACCTGTATTTAGAACTTAAGATTGTTGGATTGCAGCACATTGTTACGGCATATATTGGAATGCTAGCCACTTGTTTTGTATGTGCTATTTGTATTATTTGGTGCTTGGCTCTTCATCTGTAATACCTTGTCTTGCATTGAAAAGCAAAAAGCCAAGCTGATCAATATTCAGCTTAACGTGATGTCTTCCCTGGACGTCCTCCAGCTAAATCACATAAGACGGTACAAGAAATGCATCAGAAGTGTCAAGGTCTGAAATGGATGTACCCAGATGGAGTGTCATGTGTGTCACATATATTACTGCATCGTACAGACAGCTCTATCATTTTGCCTGGAGATACAAAAAAAGCTGCATTTGATTCAATAACGAGGTTGTATGTATTATTAATTTGTAAGCATCCTAGTTTTAATATGTAGAGGAGTCACACTGTCTGCTGTTACTGTACAATTGTCATTATTTGACAGTTTTGCACTATTTTGCTTGTCTTTTGCTCATTTTGTCACTAAATAATGATAATAAATGTTCTACTTTGTCTGTCTCTCTCTCAACCCAATAACTGTCCCTCTCCCCAACCCCCGAAATACCCCCTGCCTTCCGTAATACTTCACGACTCTGCGGGCAATGAGCAGCTTGCACGTTTGACAAGCTGTGTGTGTATGTGTGTTTTGTTAAACAGCCACTTTTTTCCACCGCTCAGCTCAGATGGGAATGAGTCTTATGAATATGCATGTTTTTTTTTTTTCCTAAAGCTTTCCACACTGATTCTTGCTGTTGCTACTCGTTCCCAACTTTAGCTAATTTTCGCTTTTTTAAGTCATTCCCTTAGTTCCTCACTCAGTCAAACACCCAAACTGCAGATGGCCAACATTAGCTGATAAAAGTCAAACCAATCACAGGAAGAAAAAAAAAAGGAAAGTTTGGATACCATTTCCCAGTCTGTGCTGGTTCAAAACTTTGCTGTAGGATCTGAAATCAGTCTTAAAAACATCCTTTGTTGTTTAACGTTGACACATAAATCTACAATGTGCCCTCAGTTACTTTTCTTTTTTTTCTTCATTTATTATTTATTTAACCACATTAAAAGTGCAAGTAGGGAACGAAGCCCAAAGGACTTGTATAAGAGCGCCACCCCTTTCAATAAACACAAACAATTTAAAATAACAAATGAACACTTGCTAGGGATGTAACAATTCACTCAACTCCCGATACGATTCTCTCACAATTTATTTTACAAAATGGGACTGTACATAAATGACTGAAAAACATTAATTTTTTTTTGGGGGGAAATACTGTACTATTTTCCTTTTATTTTTCATTGTCAAAAGAATCCATTGATAAACAATTCAAAACAATGCAATTTAACTAAAAATAAATCTTGAATGAAATAAAGGAATAATACAAATGAAGAAGAAGCCTCTTAATTTAAATTCTGGTTCTATAGTAAACAATACAAAACTGCATAATTGTTCTTTTTCTTTTTAAAAGTGCACCTGAAAATGTATTTTGTGCCTTAACAATTGGACTTAAAGAAAAAACAGTCATTGCACTGTATTTGCGTCAGATATTTGTTTGAACCAGCAGAAGGCGCTGGTAACCCAGTGGTCGGTTGGGATGCAGATATCCTTGCAGTGAATAAGAGATGCTATGCTAGCAGACAGAGCTAATAGAAAAAACGTGACTTTTACAGATATTCACGTAATATTACAGATATTCTTTCAGTGCTAAAGGGATAAGGAATCATTTATGACCATGTTTAAGAGTAGAAGGCGGCCAGAAAGAAAGTAGTAGCAGATTCCGCCCGCCGTCAACACTTCTGGATAGCGCCCTCTGCTGTTTAAAAAAGTACTGCGATTCAATTTTCACAGTGTCGATGTGAATCGTGATACCTATGAATCGATTTTTAACTGCCTTACGATTAATCGTTACATCCCTAGGAGATGTACAATTTAACTTTGATTTATAAGGAAAAATAACATATGAACAAAAATCAATATCAAGAGAAATGAAAATGTTATTTAAAAATCAATAAAGAAATAAACTTAAAACATGCACCCGTATACACCCGTAAATACAAACATACATATTACATGTGGTTTGTAACATTGTAAGATAAATCATTCCCTTTGTTAAATAAACATTAATTGATCAAAGATAATAACGTATCTTTTACGGCTGGGCGATATGGACCAAAACTCATATCTCAATATTTTTTCTCAAAATCGCAATATATAATATAAATCTTGATAATTTTGAATCAAATAAGGTCTGACCAAAAAGACAATTCTGGGTTAAATTTGCTGATGCAAAATGCCACAGGCTCATTTATTAACAAACAGCTCTACAATATGTGCCACTTTTGGCTTTTTCTCCTGTAAGGGACAGCGTGTGTGAGTGAGTTCTGTACTGTGGCTTGTTTAAGAGAAGGTCCGCAAACCATCTAACTGAGCTTTTCATGCTGTTCTGATAAGTAGTGAAAGCTGCGACTCCTAAAACGAGTATTTTGATACAAAATCATTTCTAAAAATGTATAGATGAATACAGGCGATATTGTAATTTTCTATATCACCAAAATATAAAACTGGTTATATCTTGAATCTCGATATATCGGCCAGCCCTAGTATCCTTTATTAATCACAGCAGTGAAACCGTAGTGAAATTCATCCATTTTCCCCGAGGGTTAGCAGTGGGCTGCCACAGTGTAGCGCCCAGAGTTAGGGTTAAACTTAGGGTTAAACACATTAAACTTCATAAAATAGGCATCATTGAACAAAGTTTGCATAAATATGATGAAAATAAAAATAGAAATACTTTTTAAAAATTTATAGGACTATAAAAACATGGAGCAAATCATGCCAAATAGGGCAAAAAAAATCATTTAAATTGACAAGATATTTTTAAAACATCAGTGACATTAGAGTCTCAAAACATGATATTTTTAAGTTAAATAACATGAACAAATTAAAGATAAGTATGGTAATAGTGCATACATACTATTGTACTATACATAACATATATGATATATTTTTATGCATTTAAACCTTTTTTTAACTGACATACAGTTTGTCAGAAAATGTATGCGTCACCAACAATGAACAGTTGTTGTTTGATGCCGTCTAAGAGGTAACAGTGATATATTATACCCTGCCAACTTAAAATGTTCCTCTGATGGCCCACGGCGTACACACCAAGTTTATCTGACATCTTCATGGGTCAGAGGAATTACTTGGATTGCCTGGAGGTTGTGGTTGCATTAGGTAAATGTGGAGAGTGTGTGCGTGCGCTGTCTGCTGCAGGCAGCTATCGGTGAGCAGCTGGCTCTGCTGACACCAAAGATAAGCAGTGCAAAGCTGTGCGGGATCTGCAGCAAATCAACTACCCTCAGTCTACCCTGGAAAAATAGGCTTTTTTACCGTATTACTCCTGTTTTTTCCTGAAAGAATCCTCTCTGCGATTAGTTGGTAGATATGTCTAATTTGGAAAAAGCATCACGGTCTTACTTGCTTGAACTTGAGTTCAGACACTTCGTTTTTGGTGTTTTCCATCATGTATTTTCACAAATATAAGTAACTTATATCAGGTAAAATGATGTTTTTCCCAAAGAAAGTCACTGTTAAACACTTTAATAGATAAAGATAGAGGTTCTGCTTAAGAAGTAGTAAAGTCATTTTCCTTTGTTCATTACCAAACAATGCAACGTATGATCGTTTTATTTAGCCTATGTCAGTGATATTTAAAAAAAAATACACTCAACTAAGTTTGACAGAAGTTTGCAGCACGTCAGTAAAAAAAAAAATCTGATGGCTGGAGTCTTTGTTTTATAGAAGCAGATTAGGGCCAATTTTGATGGAGAAAATAATTTTGGACAAATCAAGAATAAAGTCGAATGTTTTTTTCCCACAATATTGTATTTCAAGTTCATTTTCCAAATTTCACCTTTAATTCAATTTTTTAAACTTTAGTCTCGACATTTCGACTTTATTCTTGACATTTTGCCTAAATCGTCTTCCGTATTGTCTACTCTGCATAATTGACACAATTTTTTCAATAAACTTAACTCAACTTTTTATGGCAGGTTTATAGAATTAAATAGAATATTATTGTTCTGTTAAACATCCCATAGGCAATAAATTCTATTCACCATGCACTCTTATTGTGTTTTTACCAGTTTTTGAGAGGGAGGATGAAGCTGTGTGTGGAGTGAAAGAATAAGCCAATGTAAAGCGCTTTGAGTGTCCAAAAAAGCGCTGTATAAATCCAATGCATTATTATGCTGATTGCGCACAGAGCCGTTTAGAGAGAAAGTTGCGACTTTTGTGTTGCAAAACGTTTATTTTTCGTGGTACTTCCGGGTCTCTTTTTTTTTTTTTATCTCTCAACGACCTGTGACGGATTATGTGCATGTGTCCAGCTGACGGGCGTGCGTGTGTGTGAGAGATAACCCACGGAGGAGATGGAGGTAGACACACACAGTATTTATAATAAAAATATACTAAATGAGTAAAATAAAAATAAAAACTAAACAATATTTATCCAAAAAGTACACAAAATGACAATAGAAATGCACAAAAATATACAAAAAGGCTTCAAAAACACACAATGACTCCAGAATCACACTACAATGGCAACAAAAAACAATAATTATACAGAAAAACAACAGAAAGATACAAAAATACACATAATGACTCCAAAAAACATACCTTACAGAAAATTACACCAAAAAAGAAAAATATAAAAGTTAGTTAAAAAAAAATAAAAATAGAATTAAACCAGGGAAATTGCACACACTATTTTACTTTGCACCAACAAATTCACCCCTTTATAACACTAGTACAGAGTATGTACACCTCTTTGTACATCCAACCTTCAAACACATACTCATTTGGCCATAATTGACAACTCTACTTAAGCTCCACTATATGAATACATACTGTACATCCAACGGGCACTGTACTAGGTATGATTAAAGCAGCAAAGTGGAGTGTTGATTAGGGACGTGATCAGAAAGCGAACGCATGAGGAGGAGAACGCATGTGATCAGGAGGTGAAAACAAAGTTGAGATGAGTGAAATCATTGTGGTCGCTGCTGGCTAGACGTGTGTGTATTCCGGATCTGTGTGCGTTCGCAGTGTTGTGTTTCTCTTTTTCTTACTTCTCAGAATCTGCCTGTGTGTGTGTGTGTGTGTGTCTCCACTTAACCTGAGGTGTGTGTATCATGAATTATGAATGGGAAGTGAATCAATAGTGCAGTGAATTACAGCCAGACATCCTTTGTGTGTACATGTGTGCACGTGTGCATGTAGAGGAATTGATGTTTGAGCGTGTGTGCATTGCACGCTGGCTCATATTTGTCAGATTGTTTCTTGCACAAAATCACGAGCACACTGAACTTGTGTGTGTGTGTTGTGCGTTAGTTTCTCTTCCAATAAAACAGGGGCTACATGATAAATTGCAACACTCGTAGCAGAGTGGAAAAGGACCTTTGCAGATTTACTATTGCTATTACCGACACACATACACAGGCTCGCCCGGTTTCTCACACGCTCTCTAACATTGGACTGCAGGAAAAAAAAAAGTTGTAATGGTCTGATTCCCTTCCAAGGACAGGTGAGCAAGAGAAGAGAGAGAAGAGTAATCACAGTTAGAGAAAATGACAGGGTGTATCTCGGGATGGAAATAAATGCTCTACAGGGGACTGTGGATAGCGAGAAGCTGGAAAAATGGATGAGATCAGATCAGAGTGGGACCTCCTGTTCTATCCACTATCTCACACTCACTATAGTGGTGCTGTGCAATGGACAGAGGAGTGATTTCAGGATAAAGAAAAAACACAATTTTTCCCTTTTACTGACTTTATGCACATTTATTTTAGTCCTCATGGCAGTAATACATGTTTGCACTGAGAAACTAAAACTCTTTGACTTTCAACACAGTGATGGTGTACTGGGTACTCATCGTGTAGATCAAAACCACATGTTTGGTTGACTGAATTCACAAAATTATATGTCTATATGCAATTATCTTCTTGGATTTGAGGATGGGTTAGGTTCCAGTTCAGCACCCGGCAACTCGGACGTTAATAAGGTAATAGCTCATTTTTATTAGGCCGGGCTGCTGGGCTCTAAAACGCCACTTACTTTGTTGTTGTTGGTGTCCTTTTTCGTCCTCTTGTGTTCCTCTTAAAATCACTACTCCTCTGTTATTCGTTAACAAATCGGGCTGAAATTTGGTAGGTATAATCTATACCTTCCTACGCATCAACGCATCAACATAACATGCTCTGTTAAAAGCATGTTACTGCAGTGCTTCTCTCTCTCTATGTGCACACACCAGATTCTAGCAGCAGCAACAACACAGTGTCACTTACAGCAACCAAAGAGAGGCTGCTGTGCGCACACACAAACAACACATGCACTACAGAGTTCGAGTGTAACAATTACAAATCAAACATAATGTATATCAAGCTGCAGTAATTACCTTTCAAGCAGAAAAATCACCAATTCCATCTTCTCCTCCTCCAGAACATACACTGTAAAAAAGACGGCACTGTGAGCAACAGCTGTCAGACAGTCCATCAAACACAATCCTGGCTCTGATTGGTTCTTTTTGCTCGATCGCAGTGCATTCTGGCAATCTTCCAAAGGCTGCAGGAGCAGCAGGGGGGGCTCAATGAGCCTGTTTTTTTTTACACTAACTACTAGTTTCATGTAAAGCTGTCCTTTCATAGTGACAGCTTTAGCAAATATGACAAAAAGTCACTTTTATAAGAGTTTCAGACTGCACCTTTAATCATCCTTTGTAAATGATGCACTCATTGATTGGGCTCCTGTTACTTGAAGCTTTTTTGGCAACATTAAGAGCCAGGAATAAATGCACTGTACTTAATTTCACACATGAAATATAAGAATATAAAATCAATGACTAGAGTTTTATATGACACTCGTGAAATGTGGACACATTCAGATATAATATATAGTAAAGGAAGCTTTTGATTTTACAAACGCCATAAATCTTTTTTTATCGGGTTCAGTGTATAAGATAAATCCGACCATATGCACATTATTCCCATATTGTTGTAGTGTTGACTTTTTCCAACTTGTGCTGGCTTTACATGGCTAGCGGTGTTTGAACACTTCCCAGAAGAGCCCTGGGAAATGGCACACGGTCAAAACAACCAAGGTGATCTTTTAATTGAGTCGTATCATATAGTTCACCAACAGCAGCCTCCGCACTCATCAGATCTGTGTCTGCTTTTCTCCAAATAGCAGCAGCAGCAGCAGCAACGGTGAGGGCGCTTCCTGTAATAGAAGTCAGATGCTTGTTAGGAGCAGTGAGCTTAAATGACTGTTGACCCTTCCTGGAGGCAACCAACAGTGTACGTTTCGCCTGTAGATCACCACGGCTCAATGTGTCACTGCTTGGAGGAGAGGAATCCTCTGATTGGCTCACACAGGCTTAGTCTGTTTTAATGAAAGGAACATCTGTACCGTAAATCTTTTGCTTAAAAACATCCTGTAATTACACCTGAGAATCAAAAAGGCGACGGAAACAAATATTACAAAATGCTAGGGCTGCAACTTGAGACTGTATTAATAAGCAATTAGCCAACACCATTAGTCGGCTAGTCTCAATGATTGCAATAAACCTTAACCGACTCTTCAATAATCGTGTTAGTGTTTATAGAAAAATGTATGAAAATATGTAGTGATACAGAATTAAAATAGAAATTGATGCATAGTCACGTACGTATTAAAATTAATTGGAACTTTTAGACTAATAATCTCTGGCCACTTGTTTCAAGTCTCTAAAAATGTCCAATGATCCTGAGGGTTGGCAGTTTGATACCCACGTTGTTCTTAATATTGTGAATGTATAAATTATTTGTGATTCTATCAATGACCCATTGTGAAGTATTAAGCCTGCATTTGCTTTAAGTGTGTAAGGGTTTGCTCTTGGGATCATGAAAATAAGGTCTGAATTTCGAATCTGATGATGAAAAGAACTAGCTCATTTGTTGTTTGACTTTTTGAAAAATATTTTACTGTAGTTAAGCAGGTAGAGTATTTATTTTAGCCTGAGAAAAGTAAGAATAATAGATGAAAACAGAAACGATTGAATCCAAGGGTCAGGTAAAGTGCAGCTACTGTGATTTCAAGCTACTCAAAGAACTTTCAATTCGCCACACCAGCACTTCAACCTGAGAAATAAAAGCTCAACATCCTTGAGTGTTGCCACAGTTTCAGTAAAAGCCGTCTCTAGTTCACATAATGTTCTTTTCTTCTTTGGAGTTAGTGTTTGATCGAACGTGTATCATAGCCTCAACTGTGTTTGTAAAGTGTGGTTTCATGCCGTGGTAATGCAGCAATACATTTGGTATCTAAGCCTTCAATGGGGAGTTACTCAACTTAATCCACCTATTGATAACACCACTATGTCAAAATGACAAGCATTACATTTTGCAAATGAGTGAACTAAGGAGGCATACACACCGACGGTTACTTGAGCAGTTAAAACACTAAGAATTGTTTGCTCGGATTATCCCCCTCGTTTGGGCGATGTGAACACGCAAACAAAGTCTCGGAGCATTTCTAATCAAAGCCCAGAGCAATTATCTCAGTTTTTCTACTGAGCGAAGTCTCTACTCAAGTAACAGAGCCCTCAAGGTGTTAGCTCATGTAACTGCACCAGAGGCCGTTTGAAGCGGATCAGAAGTTGCGCTCTGAACGCAATATGAGCCAAACCAAGGTGATAAACTTATCATCTGCCCAATGGCCATTCAAACCAAGTCCGGGACTAAACGGGTGTGAATGCACCGTAAGAAACAAGAAACCCAGTTAATATAACTCCAAACCACTACACACTAACCACCGATGCTGATTATTGGTAAACAAAATCCATCCTCCTTTCTTTGCACAGGGGAGATTTCATTGTATTCCTGACATACATGCACGAAAGTCTCAGAGTGCTTGGCCTCCCAGTGTGCTTGCTCACCAGGGTTCTGCACAGTGGTGGAAACATTAATGGTCTCAAACCGGCACCGTCTCTTGCTCAATGGGTTCCAAAACACTTTCAATCTCTCCCTGCTTTTCTCCAACTTTCACACTTCTTCGTTAAGTTGGAGTTCAACTCTAACTTCCCCAAAAGCACCTGAGCCTGTAGTTCCCCTGCCGTGGTTTAGTGTCACCCTGGTTCTTTGGTTAGGCAGCTAAAATTTCCAAAACCTCCATCACTCCAAACATTAAATCAATGCATAAAAACAGACATTGGCCAGGCTTCGTCAATCTTTCTTTAGCATGTCTAGCTTTTCCAGAGAATCCTGCCTCGAAAATGGATTTTTACATTTGTCTGAGAACAAATCACCCCCTCCACATTCTTTAGTGATTGTGTACAGATCACTGCAGGCAAGTCTTTCTGGTAAAAACAGCACTGATATGTATTGCTCAGACCTTCCGTTCAGGTAAAAGTAAAATGGTGACGTGAAAAACAGATGTGCCACATACTTGGGAAAGTAATGAAATAAAACATGTACGGTTGCTGGCGATATGCACCTGTTCAAGTTGGTTGCAACACGCCAATAACCAAGAAAGACGAAGAAAATGGTGACGTTATCGAGGACTAGCTAAATATGAAATCTGATTGGCTATAGAAACACTTCTATTTCTAATGATAGTTTAAAGCTTATATCCGGAGTTTCTGAGAAACGTCTCGATGTCTCACCCTAAACAGCCTCACTTCCTCCTACTGCCTCTGCCAATCTACCAGAAGCCACGCCTTTACCTTTCTGCACGCGCATCGCGGAACATAACAAGGTCGCATCGGTTCGCATTGATATAGGTCTATGGGTCAGGTAAGAGCCAAAACCATACTTACCTGTTTGCTGTTGTGTCTTGTTTTTGTGCACAGTTCCGCATTCACTTTGACAGTATCCGCTACAGGAAGTCAAAGCCTATTGGCTGGGTGATCATGGCGCTAGTTTTCGTTTGTATAGGGGTCTATAGGACGAAGGCGGGACTTATATATATTGATGTATATGAATAACCACCGGCAGTAGACATAGTAAAATACTAGTTAGGTATTTTTTCGCATTTCTCAGAAACTCTGAATATCACCTTTAAGGTACATCCATCCACACTATGATTCTAAATGTTAAATTGACACACAGAAGTTTTTTTTCCAATTAGATTTCAGCCCCTAACATTAACATATTTTACATGCACTGGAAGCACTGCAGCCAAGATAAACTCTCCCAATTGAATAGAATAGATAATTGGGAATAAATTCACACAGTTTTAATCAACAGATACTATAAACTAGGTTGTAATTGTAGTTCCGTTATTTTGAATGTGTTTAGGCAGGCAGAACAGGCCTCGCTGGCTCTTACCGCCCACCACTGGTTTAATGATGATCTACTGTCATTTTTAGTTGGTCTGCAGATGGTTTCGTGAACACTTTGAGTACATCACTTTCTCTGCCTGAGAAATGAGTGACAGTTTAATTAACGCAATGCATAGTTCAAGAGCAGTGCTTAATAATGTATGTATTTGAAGAGCCTAGTATTTCGTCAGTCCATCATCTGCTATATCTGCTTGTAATCGTCAGGCTCGCGAGGCACTGGATACTCGACCACACGAGTCAGGGCAGAGGGTGTAGCTCACACTTGTGCGTTCAGTGTTCAGTGGATGTAAAAGATATTGTGCGTACACCTGTTCTCAGAATGGAAATCCAACCCTTTTACATAAGCTTTTTTATTTAACTTGTCATGTTCATTAACAGGGTTGATTCAAATCAACAGGCCTTGGCTTCAGGTCCTGTGAGATCTGCTTTCCCGAGATACTTAATGGAAGCATTAGCTATGTACTTCACAGTTCTTCTGGTACTTAAAACATTTTGTGAAGCATCGCCTTGATTCACTATCCCATGAAAGATGAGGTAAAAACCTGCACATCAAAGCTGTTGTCTTTGATAGTTGGCGAAAATCCCAAGGGAGTGCAATACTGGGAGTGAATATGAATTGTGGTTCTCATAAGCAAAGTTATTGGCTCTTTCTACTGTTATGCAGCTTTTAAGTGATATTTGCTTGCCTTTACAGTATTGGTGATATTGTTGTTGATACCTCACCAAGCTTTTCATGTTTTTAATTATTATTTCGCTTTATAACTTTGCTGCTGCCATCTTCTTGGCCAGGTCTCCCATTAAAAAGAGATCCTTGATCGCAATGGGACCAACTAAATTAAGGCCAATGAATAAATAATTATATAAATAAATGGAGCTGTGCTAGATTTACTGCAGTGCTGAATTTACTCATCTCACAATTTATTCAGACAACTAGGAACTCTCAGGAGACCCTAAATATGTAAATGCAGCTTATTTAGTTACACAGCTGAAGGTCACATTTAACTGGGAGGCCCTCAACGAAGAAAGATACATTTTAAAATGTTTTCCCTTTGGTGGAATGGACAACACCAAAATATTTGTATTGGGTTTGTTTTGGGTGGGAACTTACAATTGAGTGGAAAGAAATGTCATGATTAATGTATTTTTTGTATATATATTTGATTTTAAGTAGAGTAGATTTGATGGGTTGCATTGCTGCTACTCACTAAACTAGATTGATTTCAGCCATGCTGGGCCAATGTTTGCGTACATATTGTTACGAAGCAAGTGTAAGTTTTACTGGGATACTGTAACACTAATGTTTTTATATATGGTTCGACTTTGATCATTGGTGTTTCAAAGCTGGCCATAAAAATTGGTGTACATGTCTTTATGTGTATCTTGTTTTGTTTTTGTTTTGTTTTTTTAATACAGTTTAGCATACTTCAATTTATTTAGCTTGGTTCATTTGTACTTATCTACCATGAGAATACCTATTTTTATTTAACAAGTGAAAACCTAAATTTAAGTATTTGCAATTTGCAGTTCCATGTTCTCAAATTGTATATAACGATGAAAAAAGGAGCGAGACTGTAATGTGAGCAGGTTGCTTTACAGCTTTCATAGTAATTTAGTTAAACATGCTTTATTGTTTTGTGGAATTTGTCTTTTTGAATGGTTCCTTCTTGGCTCTGGCAAATGTGCGGTGTTTGCGCTGTTTGAGGCGGTCGTTGAAACCTCAAATGTGCATGGAAGATACATTCGAGAGTCCTATTTGAATATTTCTAAGATCAGGTATTTAAAAAGGTATTTCTTCTGATGGCTCATCAGTTCATTAGTCAGAAGCATTGTATGTGTGTGTGTGTAATCGGGTCTCATCCAGATCTCATGGAGCAGGCAGTCCCATGTTAAGTCAACTCACTTTGCCTAATGGTCCCAGAGGACACGCACCGAGAGACGTGACAGATGGGAGTCTCAGCAGTCATTGATGGAGAGATGGAGACACGAGTGCATTCACTTTATGTCCCGACGGGGGCCCCCCAACACACACACACTGTCCCTACCCCTGTGGAGTTATAATTATTATGGACTGTCTTTGTAGATCTTGTACATGACCATATGTGTGTCTGCTTGCTGGCACACAAGGATATTTTTGCTGCTATTCGCTTTTGCTAAAACAAAGAAGTTATGTTATGTTGTATTAGGGACACCTAAACAACACAGTGTAACTCCAAGCCACTCAACACTTCTGGGAAATTAACCTGTCCAGTTAGGAAGCAACTCTGACTGTGAATCAATTCCACCTGCTGTTGTGCAAATGGAACAGAGAACAGTAGAAAAGAGAGGGAATTAGCAACACAACACAACCCCTATATAGGAACAGTTCTGCAGGTGGTGACCCAAGACTGTTTTTTTTTTTTTTTGGTCACTTTTGCATTTTGCCATTGCCCTCACAACTAGAGGTAGCATGAGGTGGTGTTGATTTATTTTTGAGATTCTAAGACCATTTCATATCTTCCAACCTATACCGTACAGTACATTTTCTTCTTTTGGACATGGGTAGATTGTTGTGATCATGGTATTGGCATGTTTGGGTGTGTTTCTCCTGGTACGGCGTTCCATTCTGGCTGTCCCTTCCTCTTCTAGCCGACGAGTTCCCTCATTGCACTGCGGCCTCCAGTAGCCACGGTCAGCAGCAGTGGTCTCGAGATCCTCAGACCAGATGTTACATTTCTTCATTGAAGTCTTCAGTAGGTCTTTGTAGCCTTTCATCGGTCCCCCTGCCAGGCGCTGCCCACAGTGTAGTTGGTAAATGCGACATGGTGGATACAACCGAGCAGGCTTCTTGAATTTTCTCCTGCTTTTTACGAGTGAAATATCAGTTATCTTCAGAGAGATGGTAAGCGTTAGGAATGATCAGATAATATCCATAAGTTCCTGTTGTGGTATGTCACGAATCTTGAAACACTTTCTAAGACTGCTCGTAATCCCAATCTTGGAAAGAAAGTGTTGACCGTAAGAACCACAGACATGGTTAGCATCAGCGGGTTGTGCACAAACATTTGGCTTTCAGCCTCAGTTCTAGCATTCATTCAGTTGCTTTTCTCCTTCACTTAAGGCTTTGGTGTTTGCTGCATCTTGTTCTCCAATCGGATCAATCGCTGACAAGTGTCTCCATTGAGTCAGTTGGAAGGCAGAGAGCTAGCACTTGTATTTACTATTAAAGCCAAGTAATAAACTCATTCCTAAGGTACATTCAATACATACATCTTATATTAATTATTTGTAAATAGGACTAAACAAGAATTTTGTTACAGAACTGTTTGAGTACATGTATATATCCCTTCTCTTGTCCAGCAGTGTACGTGGCGGGCGGAATCTGCTACTACTTTGTTTCTGGCCGCCTTCTACTCTTAAACATGTTCATAAATGATTATTTACTCCTTTAGCACCAAAGAATATCTGTAATATTACGTGAATATCTGTAAAAGTCAAGTTTTTCTATTAGCTCTGTCTGCTAGCATAGCATCTCTTCACTGCAAGAATTTCTGCATGCCAACCGACCACTGGGTTACCAGCGTCCTCTGCTGGTCCAAACAAATATCTGACGTAAATCAGTGCAATGACTTTTTTTTTTTTTAAGTCCAATTGTTAGGGCACAAAATACATTTTCAGTTGCACTTTTAAAAACAAAAATAACTATTATGTAGTTTTGCATTGTTTACTATAGAACCAGAATTTAAATTAATAGGCTTCTTCTTCATTTGTATTATTCCTTTATTTATTTCATTCAAAATTTATTTTTAGTTAAATTGCATTGTTTTGAATAGTTTATCAAGGGATTATTATGACAATGAAAAATAAAAGGAAAAAATACAGTATTTTCTCGTTTTTTTCCCAAAAAAAATAAAGGAATATTTTTCAGTCATCATTTGACTACAGTCCCATTTTGTAGAATAAATCCTGAGAGAATCGTATTGTGAACCCAGTATCGTGAATCGTATCGGAGTTGAGTGAATCGTTTCATCCCTATTTGTTTTGTAGGTCTCAGTCAAGGTTTACCAAAAAATGATCCTAAGACTCCCTTTTTCTATCATTCCTTAAAATCACCTGTTACATAAGTCACTTGAGGGTATTGGATTTTTTACATGGCTGTAAGCAAAGTGAAAGTATGTTGGTTGTGACTTACGATGCTGAACAAGTGCTAAGAAGAACACAGCCTGTGATTTATCATTTAGCAACTAAAAAAACACAAAGCTGCCTTGTGTTTTGGGATTTAGGCAAAATATAAAATGTGCATTTTCTACTGACAAGACACCATACTCCTCTGCACAGCAGTTTGCCTTCATTTTTAAAAGATCTCCTAAACAGACAGAGCACATCCACCTACCTTCCTCTGGCAATGAACAGCAAAACAGCATTTTCTGCCAGAAGCCCCCCAGCCGCCTCTCTCGCTCCAGAGGAGGGGAAATAAAGTGTGATATAGTCAAAAGTAAAAAGAAGTCGATGGGGGGGATGCTATAAAAGAGAAAAATGTAAACATTATAAAAGAGGCTGGAATGTAGAGATGAGAAGAGACTCTGGTGAGCGCACATGGGTATAAATGAAAAAGAGAGGGTGCAGAGTGATTTATTTTATTCTAAAAAGTGTTGCCACCTCCAGGCTTTGCCTTTTTGATGAAACTTCTCCTCTTGCTTTTGCGCTGAGCATGGATGGTGTTATCCTCCTATAATTTAGTTTGAGGGTTTGAGAGTTGATGATTGGGTGACAAAGCACTATTCACTTTCACTCTGAGCTGAGGGGTGCAGATCATTGTACAGACAAAGGCTGTGTTTGAAATGGCACACTAACGTACTATTAAGTCTGACGTCAAAATGAATAGGAAGTGCGTTCACATTAGATAGTATGGAAAGATTGAGTATGCGAGAAATACCCGGATGTATTATATCGGGACATTTTTGAAGTATGCACAGTGGGCACATTAGTCATACTCAACCGTCCCATGATGAATTGCGAGTGGAATGGAAAATCGTCCTGGGACCGGCTTCAAGCTAAAAGTCAAACATCCCAGTTTCAAAACAAAAGCATCCCTTCTTGTCTTGCACTACTTTTAATGCTTTTGTAAATATGGCTCTTGTTTTGAAGCTAACCGGAAGTTTTGTCAGGAGCACAATGGAGGGTCTCCAAAAATCTTCCAAATGTTGACATGAAATGTGTTTCCACAGGCTTTATGGCTCAAATTACCACATGTTGATATTCTACATGGTCACTTTGTCACTTAAAATGTGCTTGAGGTTTTTGTTGTTGTTGGTTTGAAATGCGTCTTGGGAAACTTAACTTAACATTTAAAATATACTTCAGTGTGTAGTGTGTAGTACGTTAATATGCAATTTCGAACACAGCCAACGACTACTGAAGAGCAAATTTGTACAGTCAAAAAATGCCAACCAATAAACATGAAGCAGCGTATTTATCCTGCTTATCCCGATTCCATTTGGCCACAGTTTTTCTTTTTACTGTACAAATATGCCATCTTATCAGCTGTTCCACTAATTACTCATTTGGAATCATATTTACATTATTGGGATTAATGAGACAACTTGTGTGGAAAGTGTTTCGTAATTGTAGAGACGTCTGTGTTTGGGGTCTTGTTTAGTAATTCAAGTCAACAGATTCTCAAGATATTTTGGTCTACTCATGGGGTTTCCATTGTGGTTTAATGCTGTTGTAATCAATATCTCATATGCTTATTTCAGTCATTGTTTGCGTGCCTGTGTGCGTTCTCTCCACCGCAGCAGAGCCTTTAGGCTGCTTTCTTCAGTTTTGTGTCTGGAGACATTCGATCTGTACCTGAGTTAAAAAAAAAAAAAAAAAAAAGGAGTTTGTGTGTTTCTAAGACTGTGTGTGTGTCTACAAAGACCTTTTATATGAATAAAATACCGGATGTTCTCTCACACGATGCCTCTCCTCTGACATGTTGCATTTGTTTACCTGGATCTTCAGTGAGATAGACTCCCTTTCCCTGCTGGCTCAGCCTGATTCATGTGCTCAGTGTTTTTCAAGTGCATTCTGAGGGTTTTGTGCAACTCGGAAATGTGCATTTGTGTACTTTTATGATGATATCTGTCACTTGCTCGCTCTGGAGCTGTACCTGTTTATCTAGCGTGTTGGATAAAAGCTGTAAAAATGTCTTAAATGTCAGTTTGTTAATGGAAATTGTGTCTCAGATCCAATTTGAGGAACTTTCTGGAATCACCAATCACTATTTGCTGGAATTGACTGTGTTTAACCAACATGCCACCTTTTATATTTATATTCTTTGTACCTGAATTTAATGAATCCCTTTGGAGAGGAATGGTCTGCACCAAGTACGAAATCACAACTTAAACATACATTTAAGCAGGAAAATGAAGTCCCCTTCTAGCCTATTACAACAGATCTTTTAGGATTTAGTAAATGGGCCACATTTTTGCAGAAAGACCCAGGAGCCATGTCTGGCCCAACTTTGTCTTTTTTATTGTTACAATGTCTTGGCTCGGATGAAAGTAACCAATTATCTGGCAAGCCTTTTAATAACCAGTCATGTTTCAAATGCAACTTGGGGACTAAAACAACGCTCGCAGGAGCACATTTTACCCGCTGTTTGACAGCTTTTGTCTCTAAAGCCAAACATTCTGTAGCATTTATTTGCCTTCAGGCATTTTCTTATTAATTTACAATCACTGCATGAGTCACCGCCTCATTTGTTCTTGGTTCTTACACAAGCATCACATGATAAAAGATGAGACTCATTAAATCGATAATTTAATTTCCTTTTTGTCACCTTTACAGTCTCTACAATGAAGTGGTTATTCTTCTCAGTTGTGGTGCAAAATCTCACTTGCGAGGGTGTTAATTAGTGGATTAAATTAAAACTTCATCCATATCATAATATTCTCAAGGTCTTTGGGGTGAAGTTATCTTTCAATATTTGAAATAGAATTCCACCGTTGCTTAATACTCTGTTTTTCGGATTATCATAGTGGACTCCTTAATGCAAATCATCTTTCTACCAGGAATATTTCACTTCACATTCTGTTACAACAACCATTTAAGTGAAGAGTTAGTCAGTATTTACATGCATTTTTGGTTTATATTATGATGTGTTCTGTATATATTTAAATTATGTCTATTAAAAAGTAATATGCTTTATTGTAATTACATAAGGTGAAATATCTTTATTCTACCAAGCAATGTTGATATTTAACCAATCCCCCGAAATAACCAATAAAGCAGGGGTCACCAACACAGCATAAGGTACGGTAAAACTCTGTCGGAATAAAAAGTTAATCCGTATAAAAGTGCATGGTCTAAAATATTAGAAAACAGTATTTAATTTTCCATATATAAAGTTTTAGTATTAAATTACCATTTTTAAATGTTTATTTTCTCTGAAACATTGCGACAAATGTTTTTAAGTTTTGCAGATTTGGTGAATGGTCAGTGGTATGTTCAATATAATATGATAAATATAATTTTTTTTTGTAGTTAATTAGAAAAAACAAAGTGTTACATATTGAAACTTAAACATGTCCTATCTTTTTAAGTTAACACTAGCCTTCCTTATTATTTTACCCTCTAATTAAAGTGAAACCGTGAAAATGTAGTATTTATGAAGTGCAGTAAGTACAGTAAAGTAGCTCACAGTTTTAGAAAGGTTGGTGACCCCTGCTATAAAGTATTGAAAAACTGAAATGCACATTCTTGACTTACATTTTCTACATGTTTTGTGTCTGTTTTCCAGAATATTCCCGCGCTGCCTTGTGGTAAAGCTCTCTACTCTTACGAAGGCAAGGAACCAGGTGATCTCCAGTTTTCCAAGGGCGACATCATCATCCTCCGACGCAAGGTGGATGACAATTGGTACCATGGAGAGCTCAACGGTTGCCATGGTTTCTTACCCGCCAGTTACATCCAGCTGCTGCGTCCCCTGAGCCAAACGCCACCCCAGGGGAAAGCACTGTACGACTTTGAGGTCAAAGACAAGGACCAGGATAAAGACTGTCTGGCTTTCAGCAAGGTAAAGCACACAATAGCACACATTCTAGACATGGAAACCCTGGAGTCCACAGTTCATTTGGGGAAACAATGTGTGAAACACAAGGGGTTATTGAATGAATCAGTAGAGACGTGTCATGGATTGATGTTGGCTGAAGGCCCTACGCGCAGTAACAGTTATTGGCTTAAGATCGGTACAGTATGCTCAAATTTCACCAAATCTTTTGAGATCTTGTGCCAGAAGTGGTGCCAGAGCATAGACCAGTTAATTCTGTGCTTTTCTGTTTGTTTTCTACAATCAGAAGCTCTACAAATCTTGTTTGGTAAAGTCTGCAGCAAACAAATATAATATCTATAACACGTGTCAAACTCAAGGCCCGGGGGCCCTTTAGAGCAGAGATGGGCCACTTTTATCACTGCGGGGGCACAAAAATGTGATAGTGTGGCTCTCAGATCACATACAATCAACATTCATGTCATCATTTACTGTATAATCATGATCAATCTGAGCATTAATACAGGAAAGAAGAAAGGGTTTGTGTAGTTTTGATGTTCTGTGTTTTTGTTGTTGTTTTCTTAGTTTTTCTTAGTCATTTTTGGATATTTCTTTCATCTATTTTCAGAAATTTTGTGTGTTTTTTAGTTATTTTGCATATTTTTGTTTAGTATAATTTTCTGTCATTCTGTATATTATTGTTGTTTTGTAATTCATTAGTCGATATTTGTTTTATAGTTATTTTTGTCTATCTTTTCTATATTATTTATTTGTAGTCATCTTGTGCGTTTATTGGAGTAATTGAGTGCATTTTTGTTGTCCTTTTTGTGTATTTTCCTGTAAATGTGTATGTTTTCATAGTCATTTTGTGTATTTTAGTGTTTTTGTTGGTTTTTGTGTGTTTTTCTTTGTCATTTTGTGTTTTAAGAACCACACAAGGCTCATACATATTTTAGCATTTATTTATACAAAGGATTTAACTAGAGCACAATAATAATTGAATTATTTCCCTACCTAAAATTTGGGGCCCACTTAAGATAAACTGCTCCGTATTTGGCCCCTGAACTCAAATGGGTTTGACAAATAAGTAAATGGTGTCAACAAAGCTTGCATCACGTCCAGGCCATAATGCAAAGTAATTTCAGTTCAGGGGCCAAATTCAGATGAATTTAATCTCAGGTGGGCCCCAGGGGTTGGGAATCAATTTCAACATTAGTGCTACTTTGCATTGCCATGTATAAATTCTATAAAAGTATGTTGTATATTAGGTTTCGACAATATTCAAGCAATAGGTGACAGGTAGTGAATATTTATTTAATTTGGGGGAAATCTTGTCAAATAATTTGAGGATTGAGCAGAGTTTTGGAAAATAATGGTTTATTTTTTACAATTTAAGTAGAAATGACTTCCATGGTGTTCTACAAGCATAGGAAAACTGCCAACCCCTGCAAATATTGTAGAGTTTTATGGAATTTCTGATCAATTCAATGAAACTCCACTTGAATAATTGTAAAGTTCAACTTCCAAATAAAATTGTTGAAATGTTTTGGGTTTTTTGGGTGTAATATTTTTGCATGGATGCCAGTATTTATGTTTGTATATGTTATGATTTAAAATAACTCCCAATTTCTGCTTATTTTCAATAAAAAAATTTGCATTCAAAGTTAACATTTTTTGAATATTGCTGAAATTCTCGAGCATAAGTTCATGTGGAAATTTGCCAGATATTTCACGCCCCTTTGCAACCATGCTGACATATCCACAACTAAATTATTTGGTCATATGCACTGTTTTCTCGGCCATTTTTACTTTTTCCTGCGGGCCGATGTGGATGTTTTATAGGGCCATATTTGGTCCCCGTGCCTCGAGTTTGACACATACGCCATAATGGCTCAGAATAGTACTTTTAAGGTGTTTTTTTTTAATGAAAATACCATTCTGGTATTGATTCTCCTTCTGTGCTTAGTAACTCCAAGGTATTTATTTTGTGAACTGCTCAAGCTTAAAATCACAGGAAATCTTAGTCTGCGGTCGGTGCAGAAACATGGACAATGTTTGATGTTGTGAACAGGTAATTAAAAGAAAAATCCAAAGTATTTGGAGTTTATCCCCTCTTGCTAAGTCCTGGTTTGATTGTTTTATAGATTTTCGTCTTATACACAAATGTTTTGGTTGTCTGTCTCCTACGATGAATTAAACCTTTAAACTGGATGATTTAGCAGAGTTGCACGCCTGGATTGTTACAAGGTACTTCAACAGTGGAGATGGAAAAAAAATTATTATTAAAATCTTTGGTTTTAAAGTCTTTCCATGAAAGAAGATATTTTGGCGTTTAATATTCCCAGAACTGGATTTCAAAGGTTTGGTCCATATTTATGTGATAATGATTATTAACATACTTGGTATGTGCATTTATCTGGGTTGCAGAAACGTTGCGAATGAGAACAATTTAGGAATTCAAATCAAATTAATATTTTATTTTTTCCACATTTCGAGTCTGATTTATTCAGCTAACAATCTCAAAGATCATCATCACGCAGAAGGTAGTCAAGTGAGAAAGCTTGACTTGTCAAAATGATTGCTGCAAACGTGAAAGTGGAGAGATGAAGTGCTTCACGGGTCTATGTGAGTGTGGCTTTGGTATAAATGGTCATTTGTATTCCTCGTGCTCTTGGCTTCCTCAGAGCTTATCATTTTGTTTCTGCTGTTACACAGGCTCATTTGTGCCAGGAGTGAGCTCTCCACACTTTCTGTGTGCCGCTGCTCTCTACGTGCGTCTGCAGAAAGATGATTGAATTACACTGAGCGTGTTGTTTTTTGATTTCTTTTTTCCGGTGCAGACGTCTGCGGTCTTATCAGAGTGATGTAAAAATAGATAGCTCTCTGAACAAACAGCAAACACACATTATTTGTCATTGTGCATTAGGACTAAATGAATCAACACGTTAACAACCGATGATTTTTGCAAAGCTAAAATGTACAATAGTGTGTGCGTTTTCATGCAGAACGTGTGTGTGTGTGTGTGTGTGTGTGTGTGTGTGTGTGTGTGTGTGTGTGTGTGTGTGTGTGTGTGTGTGTGTGTGTGTGTGTGTGTGTGTGTGTGTGTGTGTGTGTGTGTGTGTGTGTGTGTGTGTGTGTGTGTGATATTGTTTTCACAGTGTGAGAGGTAATTACTCAGTATGAATAATACATAGTCATTTACTGGCATTATCACTGGCATCCCATAATGATCTTAGCGTAACCTTAATAGGAGTGCAGCAGAGGGGGAAAGAAAATGTATGATGATAAAATCTTAGTGTGCGAGCGAGTGTGTTAATTTTGAGAGCAAATTTTGATTTCGTTTTAGTCATAGTCTTTGACTAAAATGCAACTTTATTTTATTTAACTTAGTCTTCAGGACTATTTCAGTTATAGTCTATAGTCAGCTAAATCTGGTGTTCTCAACGTTGAGGTCGGGACCCCATTTGGAGTCGCGAGACACTGGGAGGGGGTCGCCAGATGCCTTGAAGAAACAAAGAATATTTTCTTTACAATTTGAGCCCATTTATGCTTATTTTTACCCTTTTTCTGCAACTACACTAAACTTGCCATATTTTAACCTATTTTCATCACATTTTCTTCTTTTTAATTTTTTTTGTGCTTTTGTTGCATTTTTGCTACATTACTCCCATTTCTGCATCAAATTTCAATGCCCTTTCTGCACATTTTTCCCACTTTCAGGACATTTTCCAGCACTTATAAACCCTTTCCACCACTTTTCCCATCTAATGTTGCATATGTTGACCCATTATTGTCACTTTTAACTTCTTTTCACCATATTTCATGCTTATTTTTGCCAATTTAACCACATTCACGTTCGTTATGTCAATTATTTTGTCATGTCTAATGTTGGCACTTTGAACCATTTTTACCACTTTTTCGGTCCGTTTTTGGCCACTCTAATTTGCAACTTTTAAGCAATTGCTGTGGCTTTTAAAATGCCATTTCACCACTTTTTCCACCATTATTGGTCACGTTTGACCCATTTTATTTCTGATTAAAACAAGGATTTGCATATTTAAGAAACGTCCTGCATAACAGTGGATATTATTCGGATAAACAAATAAATGTGGTTATCACAGATTCATAGAACAATGGACCATCGTTTTGCTGACTTTATGTATGGGAACTAAATGACGTTAAGATTTGTCACCTAAATCGGTTATAGATATGGTAGACTAAAATACAGGAGAAGAGTTTATACATTTTTTAAAGTTTTGATTATTTATCAGCCTGATAGGGGACGGTATTAATGATTATAAATACACAGACAGATTTGATGTGATCAATGTGTATGATCATATGAGTTGCGATTGGATTTCATCCCAATTATTTCGTTTCTATTAGTTGAGGACAATAACATATTTTAATATAAATTTTGTCAACCAAAAAAAAAAAAAAAAATTAGTCAATGAAAAAATTTAGTTGATGAAAGTGTGTGTGTGTGCGTGTGCGTGTGCGTGTGTGTGTGTGAACTATTGGATAATTGTCATTTGTCATATGCATTCATTGGTTAGTTGCATGAAACAAGCAAATATTATATATATATATATATATATCAATGTGCATGTGCATCAAGTTTCAATGTTTTACTGTTTTTTAATTGCTAATATATTGTGGGTGCAAAATTTAACATTTAAATCAGATGTACCGGAAAGTGTTGAGAAGAAATTTCAAGTTTATTAGTTCTATAGTTTTTATTTATTTGCAACTTGAATATTAGAAAACAAAAATAGGTGCCTTTTGGCTATGAGTGCTAACCACCACACCACTACTATAATGTAACAAACGTGCTCTTGAATGGTGCAGGAAATTGGAGAAAACCCACGCATGCCCAAGGAGAACATGCAAAGTCAGAAAGGACCAGAGAGATTGAGCCCAGGACCTTCTTGGCATCAGGGAGATGTAGCATGAAGCAATTTATATTAGCATTATTCTAAAAGGGCAAACTAGACATTACATTACTGCAGATTTGTAGTCTCACACCTTTTTTTCTTCTCTGTTCAGGATGAGGTGCTGACAGTAATAAGGCGAGTGGATGAGAACTGGGCAGAAGGCATGCTGGGAGACAAGATTGGCATCTTTCCCATCCTCTACGTGGAGGTAAACTTGCATCCAATCACAAAAAATCTATAAAGTAAAATCTATGTTGGCCCAAATCCAGTTTCACAAATGCATGTTTTATTTTGTTTCTTTTGGGAGAGGAGATGATCTAGATCTTTCTCTGAAACTTTTTTCTTTACATAGTTAATGCCTCACCTCAGCCAAGGAGGTCATGTTTTCACCAGCATTTGTCAGTCCGTCCATCTGTCAGCGTAGATGTTTGTTAGCAGGATATCTCAAAAAGTTGTGAACGGATTTCAATTGAATTTGATGAGCTGACAGACGATGTGAAAAGGAAGAAAGAATTTGATTTTGTCGATCAGGCATGGGGCAAATGGCGGTGTCATTTTGTGTGGCCCCCGAAATAAACGCGCAAAAATACATTAAAATATACACACACAAAAATTACAGTACACACTCAACTACTACGAAATTGAGCAAAACGACAACAAAAATACAGAGACTCCAAATGACACAGAACGACAACAGAATTACAGAAAATGACTCAAACATACAAAAGTACACAAAAAACCAGAAAAACACACATAAAACCAGAAAAACACACAAAAAGGACTCAGCAAACCCATAGTACTACAAACAAACAAAACGACAACACAGATACAGAAAAATGACCCCCAAAAAAACAAAAAAATCACAACACAAATGCTCAATATGACTTCAAAAGACATACATTTTACTTGGAAAATTTACAAAAGGACACTAGAAATGACATGATAAAAAACATACACAGTATGATGGAAAAACCACACAAAACAACTACAAAATTCCTTTGTTCTTTCCTGTATTAATGCTTGGATTGTAATCTTGCCTGAAAGATGGATTCTGGTGTTCACAAACACCAGAATCCATCTTGTGCTGTTCCCGCTTTTGCCTTTTGAAACCGAACCAAACCGGTTAAAACCAATCATGAGGCAGTGTTGTGGTTCAGGGCGGGATATCTGGGTGTGATGAAGGCAGAAGTGCCAAAGCAAAACTGGCACATGGGAGAGGAACTAGCTGGGCTACCGCTATTAGCATAGCTCCGAATCAAAATAGAAAGATGATGACGCAGGAGGATGGTTAACGCGCATTCTCGTGTTGTGAAAACGGCAAAAGTCACTCAACGACATGATGACCACAGCATTACTATCCTCGAAGTCTTGTTGTTGTTGTAGCAATAATGCTTAATGCTGACATGAATGATAATGTGGCCCTTCGATCAAACAAACACATGTTTGTGGCCCCCACCCTGACAAAAGTTGCCCACCTCTGTAGTAGATGATACGGATTGCACTGTAGATACAGTACTTATACATTTGGTGGAGGTTTGTGCTCTCTGAGTGCTCTTGTGATGCATGTTTTGGTTTTTTTCAAAGCTATAATTGTTGGTCTGGTTTCCACCATATTATAGACTTTTTTCCTCACTCATCTTCTCACACATATTGTCTCTCAGCTTCCTGCTGTAATAAAAAGTGGCGTGCTAGCTGTTTATTGTTAGCATTATTATCTCCATAAAAGAAGCGCTGAGAAGAGGAAGGTGGAGTGCCTCACTGATGTTCTTCTAATCATGTCTCTCCTCCTTCTGCTTTGATAAATGACAAGTTGTAAAACCTGTCAAAATGAAGAAGATTAACACGTTGGATGTTGTCCAGTCCTGCATGAATGAGTGGAGACGAATTTACAGTCAGGCAGTAGAATTTCTCTGTTTCCTAAAAGTCTTAAAGACATTCCCAGAAATGCCACAAACATTTGTGGAAATGTTTGCTTGCAGGGGATTTCCTCACAGTAACAGGCTTAAAAAAACCCTGAAACAGCTGAAACACTTTACCTGATTTCATAGTCTAATGCCTGTCACACGTGAAATACAGTTTGCTTTAATCCGTATCCAACTAAAACAATAGAATTTTTCAGTTTCATGTTGAAAGATTTTAAGATTTACTCAACCATGGAAAATGAATTGATGTAACGTGTTACCTCCTATAATCTCCAGATTGATTAATAAAGAACACATGCACCTCCCACTAGTGCTGAAATCCCCTGTTTTTGTTGAGGTTTATCTGCAGGTTTAACCCTAAACAGTAAGAATAGCATCTTTTAAGTTTCTCCTTCAAGAAGTCAGCAATTGCAATGCATTGTGGGATTTGTAGCATTAATAATTGACATTCAAAATCCAATCCTGATTGGAAAAAAACACCCATTTCTTCTCAGCCATATATATTTCAGCCCATAGACCTTGGTTTTGACATATCTCACTTAAAATCATTTATTAGCAGTTATAAAGTTTTTTTTTTTTTTTTTAAAGTAGTTGCGCAAACATCAAATTATAATTTTTCCAAGTAACTCACCCATCAACGGCTTATTCTCATTCGGGCTTACAGTGTTTTGTTTGTTTTGACAGCAAGTGCAGAATGCAGCATTGATTGATAAACTCATGTGTATCAGTTATACTTTGGCCGAAAACAAAAACCGAAGATGGAAAAAGTTAAGATAAAAAACCGATAAAGGAAACGCCAAAATAAATTATGATGCAAATGATTAGCCCCATTGCATATATGGCTCTGAATGTGTATTAAAATCAGTCAAATTCAAAAAATTGCAGTTGTATAAAGTGTCTAAGTGACACAGAAACATAAAATACACCTTTGTTTCTCATCTGAAATGCTTTATTCCTCAGATGTATTGAAATCCAGCAAAATGCCCTTTTGGGCCTTTTTTGTTGGCTGGAATTTTGGTGCATCACTAATAAATATTATACACTTGGTTAATCAATATAATAGATGGAAATCCATATTGATCTAAATAAGCATGTGAAACACAGTAGAGTTGCAATGCATTTATCTCACTTCCCACTATGGTTATTTCTTTCTGTGCTGCCTAATCACACTTCTCTTGTCACTGAAATTAGCTGGTTGTTCAAAAGGCTCTCCTGGGTGATGGCGATTATGCTTAAAGCGTGAATATGGTCGGGACAAACACAGGAACAAAGGGCTTCCTCTTGGATACAGATGCATCTATAATTTAGACCTCTTCATAACTTTGGCACAGCAGGGAGTGGAGGGGCGTGTGTGCGCGTGTGTGTGTGTGTGTGCTAATGAGAGGCTCCGATTGCACATATTTTTATGATGCATATCAAACATATTTTGCAGCTGAAATAATTACAATAAAGTATATGTTTAATGGATAATCTACTCAATGTGAAAATGTTGTTTTATAAAAAGGGGTTAAAGAGTGTTTGAAATAGTGTTAATCAAAATAATCAAATTTTCATGCTGGGTTTTAATACACAATGGTGTAGAAGCATATTTTAGAATCATATTGAGATTTATTTAAAGCATGCATTTATTGTTAATTGTCTTGTAAACTTGGTGTCACAAAATATATGAATAATCCCACTCCCACATAGTCATACAATTACATTTGACAGGTTTAGAATATGAGGCTGAATGACACATTTAAAACCCAAGCTATTTCCTTCACCAATTACACACAATATGCATGAGTACCTAAAGTCATAGTCATGTACAGTATATAGGGCCTCCAATTTTCTGTGATCATAAAAGACAAACTGAAATAACGATATTCCTTTTCTCAAGCGGTAATGGCTATTTTTTTCTTTCTTTTCTTTTTTTGTAACAAAATTAGGCGGAAATGACAATATGACACAGAATATACTCACACATGCAAGTTTTAGGACTATATCATGCATTTACTGTACATGGTATGTTTCCCTATAAACAAGTGGTTCAATGTTTGGCAAAGAAACGGAAATGTCATATCTGGTGGAAAATCTTGCGTCACAAAGTTTCATAGAATGTCGGACTTTATCTCCTAAAATGGAAATAGCTATATGACGCGAACTAAACCCTCACATACATGTATAAACACCATATTGTGCATCTCCACTATATTTCTCCCTGAAAACAATTGTCAAATCTCACGTGATACTGTAGCTCCTGTTATATAATCTCAAGTGATTTAGCACACGTGTGAAACTCAAAATCTGGCCCTTTGGAGCATCCAATTCGGCCAACAGGAGTACGTAAAAATTACAGAGAAAACATGAATCATTGTGAAATTAAACTCAATTGAGGGGATCACAGTTTTCCCTGTGCTTATATCGCATAATGGCTGACATTTTTAATGTTTAACTGTTGAAAAAATCTTTGACATTTTAATTAATTAAATAGAGATTTGTCACAAAATCAAGGAAATTTAAAGTAAAGACCATTTTGGGACTGATATCTATCACTTACTGCTTGGATATTGTCGGTTTCTTACATATTTATGTTGAAATCATTGGGCTATTCCCACTCAACGTTCTTGAAGCCAAAATACAGCACTTGGGGGCGCTTCCATCTTGCAAATTTGACGTCGTTAGGAGTCATATATGACGTCAAGTCCCATTTTTCAACCTCAAATAACTATTTTAACTTTACAGTTTGACCAGCATTGAAGGGGCAGGGTTTATGACCTATACTGCATCCAGTCAGCAGGGGGAGCGCTGAGCTTCACTTCCCCGTGAGCGTGCGTCGTCCATCTTTTTTACAGTCTATGTTTGAAAATACTCATTTTCCCGCATAAAATCTGTGGCTCACTTGAGATCAACCTGCTCCGTATTTGGCCCCCAAACTAAAATGAGTTGCACACCCCTACCTTAGCACATTGGAAGCATAAAAATATAAAATCATTGACAATAGTTAACTCATTTGACCAGATTCAGCATTATTAGTTTGCCTTTTGGTATTTTACCAGCCAGTAATGACATCTAATGGGGGCAAAACCAAACTGGGGAAAGTCTGAAATATAAAATCAGAAGCTGGACGTGTAAATCTACCAATAGGGATCTTTGCAGTTCAGGATCAGCATCAGTCCTTTAAGCTAATAGTGGCTCTTGGCTGAGATCATCATTGTGGAAGCAGCGCAGCATCTTGCATCACAGTTGGATGTGGCATTAGGATGCAGCTAACGTTAAACCACTCGCTTTCGTCTTTGCAGTAGCCTCTCGAGGTAAAATGCTGCTGTTTTTGGCATAAAGGAGCAGTGAATGAAATGAAACTCTAACACATTCTATCATTAATATACACTTGTTTTGATTATTCTGCCAATTTTACTTTTTTTTTTTTTTTTTTTTAAGTTTACGCTTTTCTGTGATCAAATACTACATAAAAAATTCCCGGGAGATGATTGCGTTTCTAGTGTCACACCTGTTTCAATTTCAAAATCTAGCTCTATGATGAGTTCAGGGTACCTAGGGAACAGGAACGAGTGTTTCATTTCAATCAGCGCTAAAAAATAAATAGCAGTGTAATATACTGTGTCACACTAGTTTGGAGATTATTATGTGTGTTTAGTTTTGGGCTATAACAGGATCACAGGATTAAATTCAAGTATGATTTTTTGCTGCAGGTTTACATTCATTTGAGAGAGTCAATGGAGAAGATGAGTTTAGATGATTTTTATTGGAAGGAAATGTGTGTTGATTATGGATCAGATGAAGTCACAGTCGTTTATGCATTTGTTGCGGTGTTGTCCAGTTTAGCTGGTGGTCGAGGTGACACGCACAGGTGGGAGTCTGCGTTTTGTTTTCTGAAATGAGATGAGTATTTCTGAGACTTTATTAGTGTCAAACCATGTGTGCCATATAAACACTGAGTGACTCTAATCAAACAGACGAGTGACGGGAGGAGAAGACGCATCAGGACGTCTTCAGTTTGCTTGCAAAGTGACTAAATGGTGATATCACATGACAAGGGAATGTTGCCATGTGATGAAAATGTGCTAGAAAAATAAATTGAGAAACTTGTTTACATTATGTTGACATGCTGGCAATGACGGTCTATTTTAGAAGCCTCTTCAGGAGACGCCTTTAAGAATATGTAGAGCATGGGAAATCCATCAATTTCCTTTCAACACATGTAAGCATTAATTAGAAGATTAGTCACTTCAATGGGAGTAACTCTGCTAGTCAACAAAGCTATAGGCAGGGCCGGCTTTGATCATAGGCGAACAAGGCGGTTGCCTGGGGTGCCATCTGCTGGAGGGGCGCAAAAATGTAATTCCCAAAGTTAAATAAAAATAAATAAATAAATGAATAAAAGATACAAATAATACCCATCCTTCACATTTACTTGACACGTTTTCTTTTAGATAATAAATGAAAATAACAGAAAAGCTCAATATGAAAAATCTATGTGCTGACTCGCTTGTTTTTAAGAGTTTTGTTACAAAGTAATATATTAAAACAGGAAAGCGATAAAGTCTACTCTCGCCTGGAGCACCATATTACCCAGAGTGGCTATAGGCTAAAACTGGCCAAACCTTAGCAAGTTATTTCTTTCCTTATTTAATGATTGTTTGATGCTGTTATATTTCCTGTTTCCCTGTTTTTTTGGAGCTGCTGCAACATCTAAATGTCTCCCATTGGGGGATCAATAAAGTTTTATCTTATCTTAAATTTAAAAGAGAAAATCGTGCAGGGACTGAAATCTGTCACTTATTGCCTGGATATTGTCTGTGATTTACATTACAATTACAATTCACATTTAGAAGATGCTTGTATCCAACGTGATGTACAACACGAGCAGTGTTTCCCACCTAAAAATCTGTGGCCCACTTAAGATCAAAGTATGTGGCTCCACATACAAAATGAGTTTGACACCCCTGGACAAAGTGATGTCACAACGTAAACTGTCCTGAAGGCCCAGACATGCCTGTGCGTCCACAACAGATGTGTGTGTAACAGCCCCTTTTGGACCCAAGAGTACATCCAGGCAAGTGACCCCCAAGGGGACCCAAGGAGACCTAAACCACCCCCCAGGACGCCCTACAGTACCCAGGCCTGCCACCTATCCCCACACCCCCTTCTTATAATGATCTATTATGTGGAAGTTGCTCCACTGACCTTCAGTCTGTGCCTCAAGACGGCAAACTGAGCTCTACCCGCAGTATCAATCCATCATGCTTATTAGCATATGATTTGACTTTGATTAGCATATCCATTAATATGGAAATGCTACATCACCAACTCCGAACCCTGGCAAAGTGGCCCGATATCCTGTCAGTCTCGCCCTGGTACACACGCACAGTGAGGAACAGCTAGAGAGAAATCAGCGCTTCACTTCCTCTCCAGGGACTCTTCAGGGCTATGAGGTTCTGTTAGGCATGACATGATAACGATGTCAATTTCTTGGAGCGCTGAATCTGATGGTGTCTCTATACGCGCGTGTATTAGGACTAGAAAAGAGCTGTTAACAGTACTAAATAACGTACAGTATCTCGTAATGTTATATAAACAGACACAGTTAAAAGATAATGTGCTGAAGGTGCAATTTGTGTGCATTTTATTTAAAAGAAGCTTTAAGTTCTCAGTAGATGTAACAGCTTTCACAAAAACAACTCACTTTCATAGTTTCAAGCACGGATAGTGAAGACATTGGACCCTGCAGTGGTAAAGGGAGCTGAATTGTCACTGCGTAGATCATTTGGGAACACTGGGAAGCAGTGAGAGCAGTGAAGTAGGAAGCCTTAATGAACATTAGTTCGCTTGTAATCACTGCCCAGATGAATAATTGGAGGGTACATGATGCATGTGACAGTAAAACAACTTCACTGCCTTTTTAAACTGCTCCATAACTGTCAGAAACACATTTGTTCGCTCGCTTTTCCAGCTCCAGATGGGTCTACCATTACAATCAGAGAGTCGCTCTCGGCTGCCAGTGCAGAAAACATTCTGACACAATCAAAATTAGCTCGGATTTTTCCCAGCTCTTGGAAAATATTGCAACTTGCTGCTTGATTAACTTCAATCGCAGCATCCGTTACTTGTGAATTCCCAATCTAATTTCTATGCTGATAATCAAGTTTCAGTTTGAACACAATACTTGAAATGGCTGCCAGTGCTTCTAATCCTGACTAGCGTTGAATAAAAAACCTTGCTCCTAATCTCTGGTATGGGAAGTATGGATCTATAACACATGTGTCAAACTCAAGGCCCAGGGGCCAAATCTGGCCCTTCAGAACATGGGATTCGGGTCGCGGGAGAAAGTGAAAATGACAGAGAAAACGTGAATCACTGTCTAAATTACCAAATAATTCATTTGTAAATTGTTGTTGAAAGAACTCTACATTTTTACAAAATCCTGCAATGTTTTTTAAATGATTCCACAAAATTCAATAAAGATCAAAAAATTAATAAATCACTCATTTAAGTATCTATCACTTATTGCTTAGACATTGTTGATACTACATACTTTATAGAAATAAAGATAACCTTTATCAGTCCCACAAAGGGTAAATTTGCAGAGTTTCAGCAGCAGATAAATAGGAAAATATACTGTATATACATGAGCATGTACATAGTACACAGTACCACCACTGGTTCACCACTGGTTCAAGGGAATACATGTTGCAAGAAAGGTCATTGCACAACAAAAACAATAAAAAAACAAAATAAATACATATACACTAGGGGTTGAACAGACTAGTCGACTTTATTGTTGTCTCACGACTCTATGTGACGTCGACTAGTCGCAATACCTGACTTTTGCCCAAGATAACGAGGGTCCCAGTACCCCTCCACGGCAAGGCAGCACAAAATCAAGTGTTTCTCGCTCCTTCCTTGTTTGTGCTCAAACTGCAGCTGGTACTACGGCTAATATACATGCTAACGTTAGCTGTAGTGGTAACATGTCTGTGTATAAAATCTGTGACCGGAGGTGGCGACAATTCCAACCAAATTCTTAATAGCTATTTACTCCCCCTTAAACATGATGCTCCGGTGGGTGAAGTAAATGCACACTGGAGGAGAATTACAAACGTGTTTAAGGGGGAGTAAATGTTCGTCGAGAAGCCGCAGGGGTTGGAACTGTCGCCACTCGACTGCCATTCGCCTCGGCTTTGGCCCTTGGTGACGACATCGACTAGTCGACTCAACTAGTATGCACATAAAGTCGACCTTTAAAATTCTGAAGTCGTTCAACCCCTAATACACACACATATTTACTGTATGTCTAATTTTTAAGTGGAAGTGCAAACTTGATGTTGGAATAGTTTGTTTTCCCGCCTGCAGGTGGGCTCGCTTTCACATTTGTGCTGCACCAACTGGATTTGTGTGTTTACCTGATTTTTTTTACGTGTTATTTATTTCCAGCTTAATGAAACGGCAAAGCAGCTAATGGAGATCGATAAACCGATGTCAGCCAACGCACCCGGTCCAAGCTCGGAGCCCCCCGAGCCGGGCCCCTGCTCCCCCGGCCCCTCGCCCAGCACCAACACATCTAACGGCCATCGGAGAGGCGAAGGAAAGAAAAACGCCAAAAAGCGGCACTCGTTTACGGCGATGTCCGTTAGCCAGAGAGCTGCCCAACTCAACAACAGACACAGCATGGAGATCTCCCACCCAGTCCTCATCAGCTCCTCTGACCCCAGAGCAGCCGCACGCATTCAGGTACTGGTCCAGTATTGGGAAGAAACTAGAACCATAATCCCAGAATAAAAAATAAAAACCAAGTACAAAATTCTTGAATATAATTTTGTTCTTTCTCTTTAACTCAAAGTTTACATTATAGAACTTCATTACAGTATATAATGCAATATTATCAAAGGATTCTACTGCAATGTATGTTTTATATTTGATATTTCAGCTTGTTTGTTTTCATTAAATGAATACATACTGTACAACTTTCAAGGAGAAGTGAGTTTAACGAGGTCTGATGTGTTTCACTGACACCTAGTGACCCGGTGTTTACGTGCTATGCATATGTTAGCACAATGAAATGTTTTTTCCTCAAAAAACATGACATGAAAAGTTTTAGTGTTCGGTAAAATATCGCGATATATCGCCGAATCTCTTTTTTCTTACACCCTTAGCACACATAGTGACGTTTGCGTTTGTTTTTACAGGATCAGAACTTAAGTAAATCAGCCCCTAAAGTCTTAAATACGTTTGTTTGTTCTTTGATGCAAGTCAATGAAAACTTTAATAGAAGAAGTTTCATATTATTTTTGTGTGTTTGCCAGCTTTCCCCTCTGGCTCATTGTTTCAGGTGCCATTGACCTAATTCATTTGTTTTCCTTCAACCCTGAACTGCAGTAAATAAAAACATGCTTTGTTTTTGTGGCTTTTACGATGATTGCCTCGGGTTACATCCGTACCAGGCGTCTTTGTGTTCTTCTTGGTTTGTGTGAAGTTCAGTTTTCAAAGTTTCTGTATCCGTCTGTGTGTCTTCAGGATGCGTCGTCCCCTGGTCCCTCCCCCTCATCGGCAGGGGTTCTGGTGCCACCTAAAGTGGCATCATTAACCTCTGAGCTGCTGGCTCATGCCAAGGTGCAGCTGCCTCTTAACATGTGAGTACATATCAATGCAATTGTAATCACGTAATTGATAATTATTTACAATTAGGACATAATTAGGGTCTGATGTCCCAGAATGGGACAAAGAAACCTGTTGTTTTCTCTTAAATGTAATATTTTTTCTGTTCTACTGCATTACCATTGCTATTGCTTGGCTAATGCTACGTTATTGCTACATTACTGCTATTGCTATAGGTCAATGCTGATGCTAGGTTAATGCTAATACTATGTTCATGCTAATGCTACGTTATTGCTATGTTAATGCTATTGCTAGGTCATTGCTAATGCTAGGTTATTGCTAATGCTACGTTAATGTTATTGTTAGGTTAATGCTAATGCTAGGTTATTGCAAATAATTAGGCTAATGCTATTGCGAGGTTAATGCTACATTAATGCTTTTGCTAGGTCAATGCTAATGCTACGTTAAAGCTAATGCTATGTTAATGCTAATGCTACATTATTGCTACATTAATGCTATTGCTAAGTCAATGCTAACGCTAGGTTAATGCTAACGCTATGTTAATGCTAATGTTAGGTTAATGTTATTGTTAGGCTACTGCTAAAGCTCGGTTATTGCAAATAACTAGGCTAATGCTATTGCTAGGATAATTTTAATGCTATGCTAATGCTAAAATGTTAATGTTTCAGCTGTTTTTCCACCAATTTGTACCAAATTTGTTCAGACCAAATCCTAATACCCAACATTAGGATACGCAACATTGGGTTACCGACCCCGGCCACTTCTTCGGACCCTGCGACGCAGCTTGTGGCTTTAATTGACTTGGAATTTTTAATTGTCATGGGAATTCTATAAAAACTGTCAATTACAATTTAATTAAAATGCACACCCGGGGAACCACGTTACAGTTCTATGGTTTACACAAAAATGTAGTTAACAATTAAAATCAGGATCATTTTACCATTTAAAAAATTATGAATTTAGGAGTATACAGCCAGAAAAAAGGCTCAGACACCCACAGCAAAAATATTAGATACCAATATTTTCATTGATTAGGAAGCCTAACAAAGTAACCAAGAGATGAGAAGCAAATTAAATGATAGATAATATTTTTTAGTGTAACAGAAAGCTAACACAAGAGGAAGGATACGTTTTATGATGTTATTTATTTCAGGCTCTGTAATTGTGGTTAATTGAAATTGAACTTTAGTAATTGAGAACGTAATTGTAAATGACTTTCAGGGGGAGAATAATAATTGTCATTTTAATTGTAATTATAAAAAATGCTGATCAAAGTAATCATAACTGAGCTGTAATTGAACATGGATAATTGAAGACGTAATTGTAATTTAAACATGTAATTGCCTCCAACCGTGGTCAAGCCATTCGTCTTCAGTCTTCTTTGTCGTCGCTGCCTCTTTCAGCCTGGGATTGATTTATTTATTTATTTATTTATTTTACATGAAAAGAAGAGTGAGACGTGTTCTTTCTCTCCAGAAGATACAAATAATTCCTTTGTTGTCCTCTGAGAAGCTTTCCATGTGCTGTGTCAACAAACATGTTTGCTCCTCCACTGGTCAGTAATGTAATCCCCATTAAATGAAAATGTAATATTTACTCAATGAGATGCTTGTATTAGTGGTTTTAGAGAAAAGCTTCCAGCTCAGTTTTGTGTGTTTTGTTGTTACCTGCTTCTTCTGTGCTTTACATCAGTTCCTTCAAAGCCAAAGATGGGTAAAGAACTTTAGAAAAAAAGACAGAAAAAAGTGAACATCGAGTTAAAATAAATAAATAAAAACAGTGCATTAGTGCAGAGGAGTGCATGTGCCTGTGTCTTTCATGATGTAAGTCCATTACAGTGACATTGTCAGTTTCAATAATATCACTCTTTATCGTACAGACACACACACAATGCACACGCACACACGCATGTGACAGGTTTGTCCCACAGATGAGGTCAGACATTTCCATCTTGACCTGGTAATTTTTCCTGTTGCCATGGGGAGACGGGAGAAAGTCCCTACATCTGTTACCATGGTAACTGGGAGGAAGAACATATAAGGCTTGTTTACTGTCTGGTCTTATCGTCATCCGTCAGTCTTCTTGCACGTCATACCATGAATGACAGCGGCAGAAATTTACGATAGTGTATCAGTTACAGCTCATATCAATACAGTGCAATGGCGTGATTTCAGTAAAGTAGAAACGTTGTCCCATGGTAGGTCATGTATGTCGCCCAGAAAATAAATTTTATCAATATCGAATTTGTTTTTTAAATCAAGGGTTCTCAACCTTGGGGTCAGGACCCTATTTGGGGTCGCGAGACACTGGGAGACGATTGCCAGAGGCCTTCAGGAAACTAGAAATATTATTTTTAACAATTTGAGCCCATTTTTGCTTGTTTTTACCCTTTTTACTGCAACTATGCCAAACTTGCCCTATTTTGACCTATTTTATCACTTTTTCTTGCTATATTTTTCCTCCTTTTAATGCGTTTTTTTTGCTACATTACTCCCATTTCTGCTACTTCTCCATCAAATTTCAATCTCTTTTCTGTACATTTTTCCTACTTTCAAGACATATTCGGCACTTATAAACCCTTTCCACCACTTTTCCTACCTAATGTCGCACATGTTGACCTATTATTGGTAATTTTAACCTCTTTTCACCATATTTCATGATTGTTTTTTGCCAATTTAACCACATTTACAATTTGTAATGCCCATTATTTGCCAGTTTAAACTAATTGTTCCCACTTCTTAAATTACTTAACCTCAATCCATTTCTGCAAATATTGACACTTTGACCCCTTTTTCCATTTTTTTCTCTCCGTTTTTGGCCACTCTAAATTGCAACTTTTAACCAATTTCTGTGGTTTTTAAAATTTTAAAAATTTCACCACCTTTTCCACCCTTTTTTTTCTTCACTTTCAACCCATTTTATTTCTGATTAAAACAAGGATTTACATCTTTAAGATGACTATATACTATGTTGCAAATAATAATAAAATAAACCTTCTGGATAACAGTGGATTTATTCATATAAATAAATAAATGTGGTTATCACTGATTCATAAAACAATGAACCATCATTCTACCAACTTTATGGTTGGGCCCCAAAAAGCTCTTCCCTTTAACCCCCTTATAGATGGCCCTGTCTCCTTAATTGTCTGGCACCCTTATTTTGGGTGTCTAGGGCTGAAAAAGTTGAGAACCACTGCTTTAAATAATAATAATAATCAATGTGTGAATAAAGTTTATATCAAACTTGAAGATTAAACAGAAAAAACAGCCTTAAATGAACTCCATCAATCTGCACAATAATGTATTTTTATTTTTTTCACACAGCAGACTGGCCATAGATCCGTTAGGGGCTTAAATGGAGCTTTGGGAGCACCATTAGAGCTTATTATAGCTGTCTCTCTACTATAGATGAGCACAAAGCTACATCATTATTTCTCTAGGACTGGCGTTTACTGTTTGTGTTGTCCATCCTTTTCCCCAGATATCTGGCTTTATATGCCTACAAGCCCCAGAAGACTGATGAACTGGAGCTGAAGAAAGGAGAGATGTATCGTGTGACGGAGAAGTGTCAGGACGGATGGTTTAAAGGTACCTCGCTGAGAACTGCCGCCTCGGGTGTCTTCCCTGGAAACTATGTCACCCCTGTGTCCAGGTCAGTGAGTTAAAGTGATGCTATCTTAACATCACATGCACTGAAAAGAAAGAAACGTGTTTGTTTTCACAAATGAACAGCACAGTTTCCCTTTCTGACACATTTTTTTAACCAATGGGACAAACAGTCTATTCTTCGAGCAGCTACATATCCTGGTTCAGACTTCATTAAGGTTGATTGTTAGTACACAACAATGGACGCACACACTAGATCTTTGGACGTTTTTTTGCACAAAAGCTGTGTAATTTGAAGGTCATATCATGGCTTAGCTTGGCCCCAAAAAATCAGCAAATCAGTCTGAATATGGCCATTTCTCATTGTTTTGTCGCATGCACACGCATTTTTAAAACTGCCTTTTGTCACGTTGACGAGCAAGAAAAAAAACTGTAGGCGCTTTAACTGGAAAAAATGCAGTCAAACGTTAACATTTGTTTTCTTGCATCTCTCTCTACTGTTCTTTAGCTCTAGTCCAGAGGTTCCCAACATTTTTCGGGTCGTGACCCCATTTTGTTATCACAAATGTCCTGGTGACCCTTGAGACATTTTTCTTTTTCTAGAATACAGAGTAGACAGGATTAGTGCACAAAGTGCAAAGTGTTCCACCTCAGATATTTTTATGCTGCTTTTTATTTGAACTACATTTAAATTTGAGAAAGTGTAAGTATGGGATACAGTTATTTGATATTTATTGTGTATTTAAAAAATAATAATTAAAAAAATTCAGAAAGTATAGTTTTAAACTGTTTTTATGTGCTTTTTTTTTTTTTTTTACCAATTGCTAGACATTTCAGGCAACCCCATTTTAATTCAAGATGACCCCACATGGGGTCCCGACCCCACTGTTAAAAAAACACTACTCTAGTCCAAACTCTTAATAATAATTAACTCAGTACGATGTGAAATATAATTTAGGGCTCACGATACGAAATACTGACGATACGATATTAAAATATCTGATGATTGTCTCTTATTAAATACTGTTTATTTTTAAAAAAAAATAATAATATGTAATATGGAAGTGTGATGTATGTAGCTACATTTTGCACTGTATATTGTGTTGTATATTTCCTTTAATTTGTATTATTTTAGAGTGATATTTGAACATTCTGTCCAGGGTCTACAAATGTAAAAATAGCCTTTTGGTTAAATCTGGTCCATTTTCTATTTGGATATTAATGTACACTGTCCCTGTTAAATAAATCAATAAATAAAAATTTAATTAAATAAAGAATGAAGAAAAAATTCCCAATCAAGATTAACAAATGTGTAACAAATCTTTGCTGATAAAAAAATTTGACTGTGAAAGTTGGAGACAGTGTGTGGAAGAGTTTTGCTTCACAAATAAAAAATGAAAAGAAATGTACCAATACAACTGATTTTTTTTAAATGTATTATTTCTCATTTCTGTAACATAGGAGTTTCGAAAGCCGCATTTTGTATCTGCCAAAATAAATCCAAAATACAGCTTGAAATGTTCAGCACCCACCGTAACTTATAGAAGGAGAGAGTAAAGCTCCTTAAATTAAGCCGTGTTATTATTTTTTTATGTTCTATATCAGGGGTGTCAAACTTAATTCAGGGGCCAATTGCAGACCAGTATAATCTCAAATGGGCTACAGATTGTAGGCAGTAAAACAAGCAATGTTATCTTTCTTGTGCTCTAGTTTACACTTCCACCTATGATAGTATTTAAAGTATGTAAGGCACCGACAATATCAAAGTGACATTTTTTTAATTTTGTGACCATTTTTTATTTGATTTGGGGAAATTTAGCGAAATAATTTGAGGAAAATTTTTAGGATTTTGGAAAAATTGAGAGTACTTATAACAATTTGTTAAAAATGACCTCCATCATGTGATATAGGCATGGGAAAACTGTGAGCCCTGGAAAAAATGTGGTTTCATTGAATTTTTGTATTTGAAAGTACTGAGATATCTACAACTGAATTAGTTGGTGATTTACACAAGGAGTCATGTTTTCATTGTCATTTTTTGCTTTCTCCTGCAAGCCAAATTGGGAGCTTTAACAGCAACAACCTGACCAAAAGTCTCCCTCTCAATCATGCGCAGTAGAGAAAAAGAGTGCTTCCACTATCTGACCTGTGCCCATAGATCTGAGAGACCTGCTGGGTTCATACCTGACTAACATGTCACTGATGTATTCTGGACCAAACCAATTCACAGATTTATACATCAGCAGCAGAACTTTAAAGTCTATTCTGAGGCTGACTGGGAGCCAGTGTAAAGACTTTAAAACTGGAGTAATATGCTCTGACCTCTTTGTTCTCGTTAAGACCTGAGCTGAACCAGCTGTAGCTGTTTGATGCTCTTTTGGGGGATTCCTGTCAGAAGACCATTACAATAGTCCAGTCTGCTGGAGATAAAAGCATGGACCAGTTTCTCCTGATCTTTCTGAGTCATTAAACCTTTCACTCTGGAGATGTTCTTTAGGTGGTAGAAGCTGTTTTTGTGATAGATTTGATCTGACTGCTGAATGTCAGATCTGAGTCAATCAGAACACCAAGGTTTTTGATTTGGTCTTTAGCTTTTAAAGATCGAGACTCAAGATACTTGCTGACAGCAGTCCTCTTTTCCTTGTGACCAGAGACAATCACCTCCATCTTGTCATGATTCAGTTGAAGGAAGTTTTCACTCATCCAGCAGTTTACTTTTTCTAAGCAGTCACACAACACCTCTATGAGACCATAGTCATCTGGGCTCAGTGATAGATATACAGTAGTTGTGTCATCTGCGTAGCTCTGATAATCAACCTTACAGTTGTGTAAAATTTGTCCTAAAGGAAGCATATAAAGTCTAAACAGAAGGGGTCCAAGAACAGAGCCCTGAGGAACCCCACGGGACATTGGTTACAAATAAACTTCGCTCCTCCAAGTAGGACTTAAACTATTGCATTACTTTTCCATTTAGTCCAACCCGTGTTTGAAATCTGTGCAACAAAACTGTATGATCTACAGTGTCAAATGCAGCACTTAGATCCAATAGAATGAGAACAGATACTTTTCCTAAATCAGTGTTCAACCTTATGTCATTGATCACTTTGATAAGAGAAGTTTCTGAAATATTGTTACATCCTGTTACATCCCTACAAACTACCGATAAAAAAACACTGATAACGAACCTGAAACTTGCAAGACAGCAGCCCTCCAGGATTTAAGTTTATGCAACATTTTTCGGAATACAGAATCATTTTTGGTTGTTTATTCTCTATTGCATATCAAAAGTCTCGCTGAAATGTGCATTTAATCAAATATGTTTTTGAAGAAAAAAAAACCCTTTTTGTGCCACGACATCCTTTTAATATTTATTACCATTTCCAACTCATTGCGACAATCATTGTTGTTACTCTGGCATCCCGAACTCAATTACTCACTTAGGTTCAATGTAAATAAAACCGAAACGTGTGTGCTGGAATATTCAGCAGGTTTAATCACACTCATTATTCCTGTAGGCATGAAGACATTTGTTGTGGCTGTTTATCTTATCTGCATTCTACAGTGCTGTGCAGTCGCAGAAAAAAACCGAGAAGTACAGATTAAAGCAAAGGCAGTGTTATAATAAGATTAAAGGTTAAATGAAAGAAAGGTGACAAGGGGTTATATCACAACTTGATGAGGTTTTATGGGATTAGGAAAGCCAGATTTGAGCGAAAGAAGAAGTCTAAAGAATAGAAGAAAGGTGTAAAAAAAAAAAAAAAAAAAAAAAACATAAGAGAGTCATGGGAATAGATTTCAATGGAGAAGCAAGAGAGCACAGAAATAAAGTGAGAATGATGCAAAAGGGATGAGACAACTGTGAAAACAGCAGGTGTCCCCCCCACTGGAAATAAAAAGCTTCTTCAAATTCTGCACTTATGCAATCTTTCGGGGGGGGGGGGACGCGGAATGGGCGAGTAATCAAATGAGAGGCAATTTGTTATTTTTACGCAGGCTTACACTCACTCACTCTCACACTCTTTCTTTCTTTCTCCACTATTTTACCTCCACTCCTCCCTCCTTTGTCTGCAGTGCAGCTCAGAAATCTGTCAATATGATAATGAGGGGCTGCCAAAGATGTGCACACACTCGGGCTTGGAGGTGGACACACATGGCTGGGCATTGTAGTAGAAGAGAAAAGCAATATATTACATTTTATTTCAGCGTATTTAAATAATTAGACATTAAATAACCTGCTTAAAGTCTCTTTTTTTTTTTTAAAAGAAAGTACAATATCTGGGTTAAAGAGGATGAATTTATTTTATAGCCATCATTTAGTGCTAAGCTGTGGTAGGTTTTTAGAAATGCATAAATAAAAAATGTGAATACCTTCACCTTTCATAGAGAGGCCCCACGCGCACAGACATAACTCTGTAGGTCTTCTGACAAGAAGTCAATGGGCAGCCATGAGAGTGTGAATACTGCTGCGTCAATAATGTTCAGCTCACTGTTCTGCCATTCAGCAACTCTGTGCAGACGGGAACTCGAGCAGCCTGCAGCGCCATATACTGTATGTAGTAGCTGGACACTATGTCACACCCATGCACCTCTCACTTAATTCTTCCATAATCACTCACTTTGACTCAGTTTTATTTCACTATGTGCGGCTCTAAATCCACTGCTGATGAACACATTCTGGCTTCAGTGTAAGATATGAACAAAAACTATGTCGTGGCTGCTATATTTGCGTTCTTATTTTGCCCCAGGAGACTTTGCTCCCTGCATGATGTACTGTAGGTTCTCTCATCAAACCTGAATTTAAAAGTGCTTTGTTATTTGACTGCAATGGAGTACAATGGCAAATTGCTTCTTTGAAAGTTGCAAATGCATCAAAAACTCTAGTTATTGGCAGAGGTGAACGTAACAAAGTACACACATTACTGTAATTGAGTAGCTTTCATGGGTTTCTAAATCAGTAATGTTAACATTAGGCTAATGCTAGCTAATGCTAATACTATTCTAATGCTAGGTAATGCTAATGCTAACTTATGTCAATGCTAGGTAATGTTAGCTAATGCTAATGTTAATTTATTTTATTGCTAATGCTAGCAAATACTAAGCTAATGCAGTGCAGTGCGGGTCAGCACCTGCATCCTCAAGTATTGTAGTTTTACTCGTACTTAAAGCCACACCACAGACTTTGACCTAAAGCGTTATTATAAATGATTCCTCAGGCCAATATACAGCGCTTGACAGTATCAATGCTCCGAGCAGGGCTTCCCTCTTGAAAAACCGCCCATGTTTCACTTTACGGCAGTCATGTGACCACAGGCTCTGGTGTGTGTGTGTGTGTGTGTGTGTGTGTGTGTGTGTGTGTGTGTGTGTGTGTGTGTGTGTGTGTGTGTGTGTGTGTGTGTGTGTGTGTGTGTGTGTGTGTGTGTGTGTGTGTGTGTGTGTGTGTGTGTGTGTGTGTGTGTGTGTGTGTGTGTGTGTGTGTGTGTGTGTGTGTGGAAGCGGTGACAGAGGAAAGATAGAGAGGTCTGATAACTTCTTTTCCTTCTTCCCCAGCTGTACATTTACAGCACTTATCATAGACAGCTTCGCTTTTACGGTTCAAATGATCAACTTACGGAGTTACTAAAGGATGAATTCACTCAGAATGTAGGCTTATTCAAGAAGTTAACTGCTTTAATTTTGCCCCAATAAATTGAGGAAGTGTAGTACAGCCCTCCGCTGCAGCCGTCTGCACTGTAGCAGGAGGGAGCAGGAAGGGGCTGCTGCCATGGCTCTACACACGATGAAGGACGGGAGAGTTGTCGCTTGAAGTCACTTAAAAAGTTCAAATTTCTCAGCTTTGAGCGACAAGGTTGCGCTTGTCCGAGTCACTCAAATCATGCAAGTCATGTCGCTTGAGGGGGGATAACTTTAGGCTGCGTCATTTACATTGATTTGAATGTAATCTAGTCGCTTCAGTCGTGTTAGGTGTGGACGCACCTTCAGGCATTTTGCGCAAGCGACGGATTCCTACTTACATAAAACTAACTTTACTTTTCTTTAATAGCGAGTCGATGATCTCTCTTTAACCAACAGATCAACTACCGTCTGCATACACAATCAAAAGACAAGGGAGGCTGGCGCAACTGACGCTTGTGGCCATGAGGAGCGCTTGACGTACAAGTTACAGGTCTAGCGCCCCTAGTGGCCAAAAGTTACACGGTGTTGCTTTATGTACTTTTTTTAAAGAAGTAATTTGTTACATTTCTTCATCCGACCGTTTGAGTAAATTATTATTTTTTATTTTAAAATGATCAACGGACATTGTGAAACTACAAAAAATGAAGTGACCAGACAACAATCAAATGCATCACATCATAGCCGACCAATCAGATTAAACTGCACCGCACCAAAACAGCATTGAATCGCTGTTATTTCTCAGTTTTTAGAGGTGGTAATTGTAGCTAAACTTAGATCCTGACAATTTTTTTTATTTTGAATTTAATTCATTGGTGCTATTTTATTTTCATTTTGACAAACCTTTCATTTTATACAGATGCCTGTGTGGAAAACAAATTGAGGTCCAATTGTGCAAAATTTTGTTTATACAAGATGTTTACTGTATGCAAGAATATACGTGGGGGGTGAAAGTAACTAGTAACTTTTACTCTGAGTACTATTTAATTGAGCTACTTTTACTTGTACTTGAGTATTTTATGTATGACTTACTTGTACTTCTACTTGAGTAGGATATATCAGTTCTCTTTACTCCTCTGGTTATTGGTTAATACATTTCATTCAAAGCTGAAATCAGTATTGCTTTACTTTTCTCTCTCTAAGGGCTCCGTTTGGAGTTGGTTCAAGCCGAGGTTCATGTTTGTCCAGTCCAGGAGGAGGAGGAGAGGGTGGAGGCAGCCAGGTGGGGAGTAAAAACTCCAACACTTCGTCTCCAGGGTCTCCAGGACCCTCCTCGGCCCGTCCCTCCACCCCGCTGATAAACTCAGCCAACTCTAACAGCATCAGTCCCCTGTCGTCGCCACAAACTGCCGCAGCCCAGCTGAAGAACTGCCTTCGCTCCAGCTCACACACGGTCAACCAGGGACGCACTCCCATGCAACTCAGTAAGAACAAAATGTGTCTTTACTCAGAGGAAATGCTGCTTTGCTGGATATAAACCCTGCACAGGCCTCCATTGTTTTATTAAAACAATAAAGCAGTGGCCCCATTTCAATATCACTCATTTCTGGCAACACCAAATACTTTTTTTTTCTATAATTAATAATTTTTGATTGTTTGTTAGGATGTGTGACAAATACAGAGTAGCCAGGATTAGTGCCAACTCAGATATTTTTACACTCCATTTTATTTATTTATTTTTTTATTTTTTTATTTTTTATTTTTTTATTTTTTTATTTATTTATTCCCTTTGTCTTTTCTTTAAACTGCATTGCATTTGAACTAGATTCACTTTTCAGAATGTGAAAGTATACAATACAGTTGTTTAAGATTTAGTGTTGTTTTAATTTGAAAAAAAGAATAGTAATTTAAAATTTTAAAATATATTTTTAATATGTAATTTGTTTTTGTTTTTTCTTTTTTTATCAATTACTAGAAAATTCAGGCGACCTCACATGGGGTCACGACCCCAAGGTTGGAAAAACGTATTATATTTTTTATATTTTTATACTGCATTTTATTGATTTGTTTTTCTTTTTTTTTTTTTTCTCGCTTTCTTTTCTTTAAACTGCATTTAATTTGAACTAGATAGTGAAAGTATAGAATACAGTTGTTTAATTTGAAGAAGAATAATCATTTTTAAATGTTTATTTTAATCATTATTTTTTCAAATTTTTTTTTTAATCTCTTACTAGACACTTCAGGTGACCCCCATTTAAATTTCAGGTGACCCCCACATAGGGTCACGACCCCAAGGTCAAAAAACACTGCAAATAAAACAACAGAAATAACACGGCGAACCATAACTGAATTAACTGTTAAGAAGGAAACCAAGTTTTAAAAAGATACTATTTATATAAAAGTGTCTCATTAGTATTATTCCACCTTCATATTAGGAGCCAATGGGCAAAAAGCAGAGCCTGGATCATCTGGGACCTTGTACCATTTTAGCCCTCAGGTCTCTGATTACAGAGTAATGGATTATTGAACAGTCATTAATTCAAGAAGTTGCTACAGCATTTACAATTTTGCAGGCAGCCCTTTGAACCGCCAATTAATTAAACGCGGGTGCTTGTGTGGAATTGTAATTTAACAGCAATCAAAGACAAACAAATGAGCGTAGGAAAAATAATTCTGAGCGGCGAGAGAAAAAAAAGATGGACGAGTGCCCGAATGTGCGCACAGTCAGAAAGTGACAGTCATTAACACAACATGGCTGATAAACAAGGAACACTTCATATTGTAATGCATAATTTCATAATACTGGATCAATAAAGTCAGTTTGATGAGGATTATGGAATAGGAGTAAAACAGCAAACCAATGAAAGTTGTACAATACAAACACATTTATCTGATTACATTCACATGCATTAGTTTGTTTTGGTGTAACCAGGAAAAGCTGATTTATGCACCTCCTGTTCAGTAATATTGGACTCAATTTAACAAGATTGCAAACCTGGTCCATGTTATTTTTTAGTTACTGGAAATGTCAGTGTTTATGGGTGAGGTCATGGAGAGTTTGAATCACTTTCACTTTAAAAACATGTTTTTTTTTTTATGTGTTTCATTGTGTTTTTGTGCATTTATTGTTGTAATCTGTTTTTTATTTATTTATTTATTTATTTATTGGAGGATATGCCCCTTGAGATGGAACATCTCGTTTTCGAGGGGGTCCTCAACATACATAAAATGACAGATACAGCAGAGCAGACAATACAAGAATTCAATATTTCAAAAATAATAAATACAACAAAATATAGATAGACACACACACATACACACCCACACACACACAGTATACATTTAACAGTTGATCAAAACAGTAAATATTTTATAAAAAAATAAATAAGTAATAATAGTGATGTCATTAATAGTAGCTATCTAATGATAGTAAAAAAAACTTTCATTAGATTAAATGAATAAAAAAGGTTTCGGTTACATAGCCTATAATCAAAAACACTGACAGATATTCTGGAGATGGAGGATAAGAGCATTTTTAAACAGACACAGAGGTTAGAGAGCGGATCGATAATGGGAGAATGTTCCAGTCAAATGGAGCTTTATATTTGAATGAAAATTTACCGACTACTTTTTTGACTCTGGGGCAGGGGTCTGTAACCTGCGGCTCTGGAGCCTCATGTGGCTCTTTGACTCTTTTGCAATGGCTCCCTAAAGCTTTCAAAAATATTGAAATCAATAATTATTTTCTTACAGAGGGCATTAATGATTAATGATTTTGAAACCAAATAAAATCACGATATAACGATTTATCAACCTGCAATAACTCACTTCACGTCCTGAAACATCTACAGACCATGAACTTTTTCCTGCACCTGTGGTTAACTTTAAGTTTTAAATCCCTGGCAAGATAACTAAATCTACTAAAAGTCTATCCTGGACGTAAATATACATTTGAATTATGTGGGGACAGATTCATTTAACTGCCAACATGCTGGCTAAATATGCATGCTTGATATGTGGCAAGAAATTAGTAATCAGCATGTGTTGACTGACGTGTTGTCAAATTCAAGTTATTTTTTGTAGCCCTTCAAATACATTATCTAAAAAAAAAATTTAATTTGTTTTCAAAACATTATTCGATATAATTTTAACTGTATAGAAATGTATACACTATGTTGTTTTCATTAAAAAGGTTTTTTTTTTTTTTTTTTCCGGCTCTGGAAGGACTTTAATCCAGGTGAGATAAGACAAAATGGCTCTTTTGAGAATAAAGGTTGCAGACCCCTGCTCTAGGGACTACAAGATATGGTTGATCAGCATGACGCAAACTGTATGACGATCTGAAAGGAATTATATATTGTTTTAAATAATCAGGAAAACTTAAATTAATACATTTAAATATAAATAATAGCCAGTGAAGCTGTCGTCTAGATGCCAGAGAGAGCCATGACAAGTGTTCATACATTAGGCAGTGGTGAGTTCTGAAGGGACAGCGGAGGATAAATCTACACAGACTATTGTAGGTGACATTAAGTGGTTGGAGAATCGTGGCAGTGGTGTTTTGATAAATAATATCACTGTAATCAATAATGGGAAGAATCAATTGTAAACTTATCCTTTTTCTAACTGAGTAACTAAAACAATTAACTGATTGATAAAGCAATTTTAAGCGATAAGAAATTTTGTTTGTAATAGTTTGTATATGAGTTTTAAATGACAGTGAGGAGTCTAGCCATAGACCAAGATATTTAAACTGATCAACAACTGGGACTGGTGACAAATCAGAAAAAGTAAGTTTAATCTCATTGGCTGAGACTGGGCGAACCCGCTTCTGGAACAGCATAAAATTTGATTTTGAGTTATTGAGTAATAGTTTATTAGATTGTAGCCAGGATTGAACTGCATTGAAGTCATGCTGAATAGAGTGATTAATATCTGAGATATTAGATTTTGCGGAATAAATAACGGTGTCATCAGCATAAAGTTGGATGTTACAGTCATTGCATGCAAGAGGGAGATCATTAATAAATATTGAAAGTAAAAGTCATTACATGTGGGTTTTTTTGTCGTTTTGTGCGTTTTTTGACTTATTTTGTGCATTTTTGTTCTTTATTCTGTATATTTTCCATCATTTTGTGTAATTTTGTGTAGCTGTCTTGTGTGTTTTGCTGGTAGTTTTGTGCGTTCTGTTGTCATTATAGTTTTTGGAGTAATTTTGTGTATTTTTGTTGTCGTTCAGTATATTTTCCATAATTTTTGTTGTTTTATTGTGTGTTTTTGGAGTGATTTTGTTGTTGTTTTGTGTGTTTTTGGAGTCATTTTGTGTATTTTTGTTGTCGTTCTGTATATCTTCCATCATCTTTGCAGTCGTCTTGTGTGTTTTGTGAGGAATTTTGTGCGTTTTTTGTTGTAATATTTAATTTTTTTGGTCATTTTTGTTGTCTTATTGTGTTTTTTCAAAGTCATTTTGTATGTTTGTCATTTTATTGTGTATTTTGGTAGTCATTTTTTCCGCATTTACTTTGAGGGCTGCACTAATTTACACTGAGGACCACGTGTGACCCCCCTAAACTACAGAAATAAGCAGATGGACATGCTTACAATTCTAAATATTCAGTGAATGCCTTAAATATCAAACCAAAGCTGTCTAACAGTGTTATCAAATACAAATGGAGAACACATGCAGGTGGTTTGGTCGTGCTGGGCCCGTACTGCATTACTGAGCCTTAAGTACCCTCACCCACAATCCCCAATGCATCAGTACAATGTGTAGATCATATCGGTCTTGTTTTCTTCTCTCAGTCTCTATTCATCTGAACAGAAGCTGCTCTTCTCCACCCTCTTGTATTGTTTCTCTCCCTTTGAGAGCAGAATGGTTGGAAGGCTGAAAAGTGCAAACTGAGAGAAAACTGCCAAGAATAACACACACACACACACACACACACATCCCACGGACAGAGAAACACACAATCAAATACTTGCAAACAGAACAGAATGACATCACTGTGCTTTTCATGTTCTGGAGGCGTAATGGCAGCTTCTCTTTTGTCTGGACTTCATTTTTCTCTTTTGTTAGTCTTACCCACACATGCACACACACACACACACACACACACACACACAAACACACGCGCGCACACGCATCTGGTCTCCATTACAAAATAAAGTATGCACATAGTTCCGGCATTTAGTGGTTTCATCACATGACCCAAGCAAACCTCTGTGGATTTGTGCTGCTGCAGTGATCCACAGTGAATGCGTCTGAAATCATGATGTGTGCATGTTCAAATGTGTTTCCTGTGGGATTACAGATACATTTTTTTGGCTTCAAACGTCAAATATTGTTATTAAAATACTGAGAAGACGGAAAGTAAAGATTCAGCTTATCGTTAATGTCGCACATGTTGAGCTGTGCTGACATCCGGGTTCAGCGTTGTCGTTTCTAGACATAAAAGACATCAAATCTCATATTTGTGCATGATATAACTTTTGCCCGGCAATTTTAAGCTCTTATATGTATATTTCTTTAAATACTTTATTGCAATGATTAAGAAAAAAATCAACTGTCATCGAGAGTACACTGCATTTTTAGATTAGATTAGATTCTACTTTAGTTTATCCCACAGTCGGGAAATTCACATGTTACAGCAGCTGAAAACACAAAGAACAGGCAAAGCAAGAAAGATAAATACAAATACAGAAATAAAAAGATAAGGGAAAAAAATAAATAAATGAAAAACAAGATAAATAATAAATATTGGTCAAGATAACAGTACAGAATTTTTAAAAAAAAAATATATATAAATACATATTATTTTATTTTATATATTAATGAAATAAGTCAACTACACAAAAAACAACGCACTCCACCTACATACTAAAGAGAAAAGCGGAAAGCAAAAGTTTAAAAGAAATGCATAGTAGTAAATGGGGGATAAATAAAGAGGGTAAGTGCCTTTTTGTCACAGATCTCTTGATGTAGTTATGTAGTCTACTTTCAGAGTCCATTTTATTCATTTTTTGCAAGTTATTTTTATTTTTTTTATTTTTTTTTTTCATCATCTAAAGTTTGCTCTACTGTTCTCAACCAAAGATTTATTTTAGGTGAGATTTGTTGTTTCAACGTCAACTGCTTCATGGCTGTGACGCACGAATAATTAATGAGTGACATATTTTTTAAATGAGTGATGTTTTATTGATTCATCTATGAGGCCTATCAAAAACAGTTCAACTACTAAGAAAAAACCCCACATTAAAACGTACGTGTGTGTTTCAGTCCACAGTCCCCCAGCTGGAAGCCCTGAGCGTCCCAACGTGGCTCTCTCTCCTCTGCGCTCCCAGAGCTCCTCCCCTTCGCGTTGCCCTGGCCAACCGGGTCGTCCCCTCTCCATGGTGTCCCCCGGCCCCAGTTTAGGACCCTCACCGCTCTCCTCCCCCTCCTCTCGCCCCATCCTCAGCCTGTCCTCTCCTCTCTCCTGTCTCACGCCTCCAAACATGTCTGCTGTGATTCTCAACGGGGAGGCAGGGATCCCTCTACAGCCTCCATCGCCCGGCCCCTCACATGCTCCCACACAGGGGGGCCTCGCCCCCAAAGCAGAGAAGGTGAGGCCCAAAAAGTTCATATTTTTTAATAATCTCAAAATTTTAGAGTTTAAATGTGTGTTTTTGTGTAATTTTGTCATTTTATTGTGTATTTTTGTGATATTGTGTATTTTGGGAGTCATTTTTTTGCATTTACTTTGGGGGCCACACAAAATTAGAAAAGTAGAGACATTTTTAGAGAGACATGCTTTCATTTCTGTTTATTTTCCATCATTTTGTGTAATTTTGTTGTTGTCGTGTGTGGTTTGTCGGTAATTTTGAGCGTCATATTGTGTTTTTGGAATCATTTTGTGTATTTTTGTTGTCATTCTGCATATTTTCCACAATGTTTCTTGTTTTATAGTGTGTTTTTGGAGTGATTTTGTATAATTTTGTTGTTGTTTTGTGTGTTTTTGTTGTCGTTCTGTATATCTTCCATCATCTTGTGCATCTTTGTCGTCGTCTTGTGTGTTTTGTGAGGAATTTTGTGCGTTTTTGTTGTAATATTTAATTTTTTTTGTCATTTTTGTTGTTTTATTGTGTGTTTTTAGAGTTATTTTGTAGGTTTTTGTCATTTTGTGTATTTTGGTTGTCATTTTTCTGCATTTACTTTGAGGGCTGCACAAAATTACACTGAGGGCCACGTGTGACCACCCAAAGTACAGAAATAAGCAGAGGGACATTTTTACATTTCTAAGTATTCAGTGAATGCCTTAAATCTCAAACCAAAGCTGTCTAACAGTGTTATCAAATACAGGAGAACACACACCAACAAATAAATAAAAAAAAATACATGATGTACAAAATAGGATTTTAAATGTAAACATTTTTAAATATGCGTATCCGAAAATAAGTGGAAATTGGGAGTAACTTTTAAATATCTGATTATTAAATAATATTTAACATCCCTGTTACCGGCGAACATTTAATTTTGAAAATTTCTCAGTTAATTCCTGTTAATTCCCCATGGAAACTTTTCAATTTTGAAAAATCCCAACATTTTTCAACAGAATTTAAAATGTTATCTTGTTTAATTGTATTATTTTTGTTTGGATATGACACAGTTTCTTAAAATTATTCCAATTTACTGTTTAATTACAACAAATAATTCCCATGAAATGTTCATATTTTTGAATAAACCCAGAATTCTTAAATTCCTGTAGAAATGTATCTGAAATTTTCTGCCCCTTTGCAACCCTATTAATTGAGCAGAATGTACATAATGTAAAGTGCTTTCACTTTACTTAAGCAGTGATTTAGCCTATTTACAAGCTATTTTTTTTATTATCTGCTAAATAAAGTCATGAATATATCATATTCAAGCATTTGATGGTAATTTTTCCCTATTAACATAAAAAAAGAATAGTTAATCTTCAAATTTGAAACAAACAAATTGGAATTTCTTGGATATTTGTAAGAATCTTTTTTGTGAATGAAGTTGTCGGGTAATTGTTGCTGTTTTTGCACATATTTTCAACATTTGTTGAGCAGAACTTATCTTTAAATGTGTATTTTAAGGACACCTTACAAAGGCTATTTTGACAGAGGCAGATATTAAACGTTATTATATACAGTTTAATTAACTTTAACATGATTTCAGAGAAGTAAAATGTTTTGTTTCCACCTCTCACTGTAAAGAGAGTGTGAAGTGTGTGTGTGATGTGCCTGCAGTCCTCCTCTACCTCAGCAAGTGTCGTTCAGTCCTGAGGCAGCCTGTATGTAGGGTGTAGGGTGTACGGGGGAGTGCAGTGTGTTGGAGGGGAGGATGTTAAAGCGCTGCTGCTGCACAGTGACACAGTGACAGTGAAGGATGACACCACAGGCTTACATCTGCCTCAGCTCCATTTGTTTCTGTTGGCTGTGGAGTGTGGGGCAGCTAATCTAACAACATGGCTGGCTGACAAACAGCTCATTGACTATGGAGCAGCAGGCAGGAGACTTGTTTACATCATCACACCCATAGACTCAGGCTCAGGATCATTCCAAAAGAATTTTCTGCAAGCATCATTTCCCAAAAAAATGAATTCCTATTTCATATATATATGTTTTGAAGATGTGATATTGTCAATATTCATGCGTCTCCTTTGCAAATCATGCAGCCCGAGCTTTACATCCTCTGGGTTTGTTTGATTTCCTTCATTATGAAACAGAAAATGTATGATTAAATGGGGGATTTTTGTTAGAATAAAAGAAGGAAAAAAAAGTAATTTGTGAGAAGTCATATGTGAGTAATAACTGCCAAAAGATTGAATGATGATTCAAAGAATCCTCCCAAAAATTCTGCCTTGCAGAATTTAATGTGGGAATAATTTCCCACAAAGGCCTGAATATGAAACAATGGAGCCAAGGCATGACATAGTTAAAAAAAAATGTAACCATGAAAAAACTATAATAATAATAATAATACATTCAATTTAAAAGCGTCTTTCAGGTCACCCAAGGACACTGTACAGACAGAAGAAGATACAAACAGATAATAACACACGCATATCACACGTATTAATGTTTCAACAGACATGACGAGTCGGCTTTGCAGGAAAAAATCCACACACATGGTTGCACACACACTCACATATTAAGACTTTTAACGGTTGTACAACAAAAATAAAAGCAACAAACATCGAGTAAAACATAATTGCAACCTACTCCTCTTCACAACAGCTGTCATTCCTGCATCAACTAGTCACGCTAACCACCAGGAATGATAATACTATTATTATCTCCCACCACACAGTGTGAAGGGGATATACTGTAGGTTTGAGCTCTGTGCGTCCGTCCGAGTGAAAGGGGACAGTTTTTCTCAGAAAACATTTGATATACGATAACCAAATTCGATATGTGGCTTCAGGGTATTAATACCTTGATGGAGTTCGAAAATGAGAAGTGCGCAATTATTTTTTCCGGAGTTATTGCCCTTTTTCTGTTTTTTTAACTCTGTTTGAGGTATCTTCAAAGGGGTCAACTTTTCTTAGAAGCTGTTTAAGATACGATAACCACATTTGGTGTGTGGCTTCAAGGTATCAATACCTTGATAGAGTTCAAAAATGAGAAGTGTGCAATAATTTTTTCTGTAGTTATTTTCCTTGTTTGTTTGTTTTTTACTCTGTTTGAGGTACGTATCTTCAAAGGGGACAGATTTTCTTAGAAAACATTTAAGGTAGTTAGTAATTTTATATTCTGATGTTATAATATTTTCTTATGTAAACATCTAAGTTCTTAGATTTAGGACATTTAGGAAAAGGTTGTGAGTTATAATGACAACCAATCTGGCGGGGGATGTTGATGACTGTCTTCTTGTTAAATAGTATTTTGTGACCATGTTATACTTTTTTTATGGCCACAATATTTTTTTTTACTATGTCATGTAGTAAAACATACAGTATCATTAGAAAATGGGCAATCTGGCCCCTTACAGTGTTTGCGGGAACAATTCCCATCCTTGACCGATGTAGTTGCAGACCATTTTGATTCATACAGGCAACATTTGGGCAATTCTAAAAGAAAAAAAATATCTGTTAATGGACTCTGTTATTATGATAGGACAGAGATAACTGACTGGTATACTATAGTTTAGGCCAGTGCATGGTTCTCAAACTTGTTTAACTCAAGTACCCCCATTCTCTTATTTCTGAATCCCAGTACCCACTTTGTCAATATACAACATTTTGCTCAGAATATTATAAAAACAAAACCTCTCATTTTCTAACTAAGTGGAATGAAACAGTATTTAGTGCCTCCTGGTGTGTGGCCAAGACTGACCCTTGTATTTTCACTTCATGTTCTATTCAAGATCATATTATAATTATCATTTTAACCAAAAATCACACATTTTAAAGTCCCCATATTTTTAATACTTTTATTTGTTAATGCACTCTATCTAAAGTACACTCTGTAGTGCCGTTGCGTACCCCAATTGGAGAAACCCTGGTTTAGGCTGATCTGAGTTTAACACATTATCACACTGTCTGGTGTGCAGAGTTTATTTGTGCTATAAATTATGGTATAAAATTATCACATGATTGAAGTTGAGTTTTCTTTTTTTTTTTACAAAGATAGAGACATCCCTGAGCCATCATTAGATAATAAATTAACAACAATTAGTGTTTTTTTAAAAAAGAAAATTCAGTCTGTGATTAATATAATATATACTGTACAACTTTAGTGATTACATATTTTATTTTACACACATGCCTCATCATCAGTTTATTTAGTGAGTGTCTGCTGCCCCCTGGTGGTTAATTATAAAATAACATCCCTGGATTGACATGGTTACAGGGAAAGACAATCCTTTCATATTTTCTGTCTCTGTTCCAAAGCTGCATTCTTTCCTCCGTCCAGGTCACCGCTTTTCCTTCTGTTCTCACTGGAATAACCACAGTTACCTGTTGTCCATAGGGATGAATATTATTATTAAGGCAGCGCTTCTTGAAGCATGGGAAGGATCTGCTGATTCAGTGTTTAAAACAGCCTCATCAAGTGCTTTGCTAAGCACTTTGTTCTGGTTCTGTGCTGTTTCACCTCTTTTCTTTAAAGAAAGTCTTTAAAAAATGTGCATTTTAAATTCTTTGGGATACTTGTTTGATTTGTTGTTGCCTTTAAATAAAGAGTTGTCAATAAAAACAACAGATATATCACATATATTCCTAATTAGACAGTAATTCTTGTTCTATTATTACTAACAGAAGGCCTCAAAGTCTCATCATAGATCCATTTAAATTAGAAAAACTGTCAATGTTCTTAATGCTAGTGTTTATTTATGTAACGTAGTATAGAAAACCAGCTTTTAAGAATAAAGTTGTGAGGCAGAGCATCAAAGAATAGATTTGAGTAAAGTCCACATTGTGTCTGATATAGTACCAGTGTATTGGTCTTTACTGCTGGTAGTTTGGCATCTGTATTTATTCTTCCTCTACAATGTAGGGTGAAAGTAATAATAATGTTTACAGTACATGTTTTTTTCTGGATCACACACTCAAATTTATCAAAGATCCACGAGTGTGTAGTTTTAAATTTACTGACCAAAGCACATTTATAATAAAGTAAAAACACATGTTCTTCCAATATTTAGCTCCTTACAGCTTCACCGCTCCAGGGAAGGAGTTATAGTATCCTTAATGACGTCAGATATCATAAAGTTTAAGACCCTGTAATTAGTTCTGTGGGATCCTTCTAAACATGAACTTCGGTTGATCTAAAATGTCCCATTTCTAAATAGATTTTGGTGTGTTTTTCTGTAATTTTTTTAGATAATGTTGTGGATTTGGAGTCATCTTCTGTATTTTTGTTGTTATTTTGTGTATTTTTCGGTCATTTTTTTGTAATTATGTTGGCATTTTGTGTGTCTTTGGTGTCAGTTTGTATATATGTTGTTGTTTTTGGTGTTTTACGAGTTATTTTCTGTATTTTTCTTTCATTTTCTGAATTAATGTTGTCATTAATGAGTCATTTTGGGTATTTTCAAAATCATTTTGTGTGTTTTTGTTGTTTTTTTGCGTACCTTTGTTGACATTTTGTGCATTTTGCTGTCATTTTGTGTACGTGGGTTTTTTTCTATCTTCTTTTACTTATCCCTCATACTCCCTCAAAGTCCTTGAATTACATTTTTTTGGAGGGGTGGGGAATCCAACCAGGGCCATCACTGTGACACCCATGTTGGATTTTATTACACTTCAATTTCACCACACTGTCATCATTTCCACTTCAAACATACAATATGTTTGCTTGGCTGTCTTATTTATTCTGACATTTCTTATTTTTATACAGTGGGAGAAAAGCAGGAAAGGAAGAATACATTTTGTCTTCAGTTTTTAAATGTTTTTAATGTCTAATAATACTGGTAATGTTGATCATGTATCTGTGCTAATGTTGGGTTGTTTCTTTCGTTTCTCCTGCTACATCATCAGAAGGAGAGGAAAGCTGCAGGTTTGTTGAAACTCCTGTCAGGAGCCGCGGCCAAAAAGAAACCTCGCTCTCCTCCGTCGTCACCGCCCACACGCAACCCCTCCCTGGGTGAAACGGCCCACCTCCCTCACCACCGTCACCCCCACGCCCGCTCAGGTTCCTGTCCCATGGCCACACACGGACGAGCCGGCTCGTGTCCCATCGAGAGCGACATAAGCGGGGCCATCGGTCTGGAGCCGCTGCACAGAAAGTCCGGGTCCCTGGACACCAATTTCCCCTTGTCGCCCCCGGCAACACGCGCCAGCACTGCTCTGATGGTCCTCAGGCCAGAACCCAAACCACTGTCCAGAGAGAGGTGAGCATGGAGACCCACAGAAACAAACAGTGAAGAAAGACTTAATATAGCTTTTATTCTAAGCGTACACAATGCTTCTGTTTCAGGCTTTAATAATGAGCTTCAATTCTCAAGTGATAAAGAACAGGAACACACATTTGTTTCTATTAGCATGAAAACTACATCTATCTATCTAATAAATCAGGGATCGTCTGTCAGTTTGTCTGTCTGTGTGTGTGGAGCAAATAGTGTCTGTTCGACCTGAAACTTTCTGACCAGCTTGCGAATGGCCCCAATGTTGTGCATCTGTTATTTTGGACTCATTTGGTAATTACGGTTCAAAGCGTTTATTTTCATTTTATTTTGAAATCACAGCGGAATCAACGCGGGTTATACGGGGGGAGGGGCGTCTCAGCAGCCGCACACTCTCACTGATATAATAGCAAAGCTCTCAAGTCTCACGCATTGGATGTGAGACACACGCATTTCAACCTGATGTAAGGAGTGGGTGCACGCACACAGCTGATGCACATGCGTGTGTGAGACTGCACCCAGGGAGGAGCCCACGGAGGATAGATGGACAGGTAGCGAAACACACACACGAGTGGGTGTATGCGCGCGGCCGTAACGCGCCGTGTGTGAGTGCCGGCCCAAGAAATGTTAAATGCTAAATAAATGGTTTTATTTGTACAAATGTATGTATTTTATCAGATTCTACCTAAACTGCTGCATTGGTACAAACTTTATTTATCAATTTATCATGTGCATGTTCCATAGAATTACACCAGGGAAATTGTGTGCGTTATTTTACTTTGTACTCTGTAGTGTTATGAAGGGGTTTGTGTGTGGGTACAGAGTATGTACTCCTCTTTGTACATCCAACCTTCAAACATATACTTATTTGGCCATAATTGACAACTCTACTTAAGCTCCTCCCACTATATGGATATATTCTTCCAACAGGCACAGTACTATTTTTTTAAATTACAATTACGTCTTCAATTATCCATGTACAGTGACCAGCATTTTTTACAATTACAATTAGAATTACAATTATTATTTTCCACCTGATAGTCAATAACAGTTACATTCTCAATTACTAGTCTTTAATAAATAAATCCATAAAAAGTGATTTTCTTGTTTTAGCGGGTCAGTCTTGATCCATGTCGTAAATCAGCTGTAAAACACCTTAAAATATAATATATATCATGTAATTTGTTTTTCATCTCTTGTTTACCTTATTAGGCTTCCTAATCAATGGAAATATTGGTATTAATATTTTTTTCTGTCAGTATACCTCTAGATTAATAATTTTTTTAATGGTAAAATGATCCTAAAGAGAACTGACAGATCATGGGAAAAGTTGATAGGAAACATATATTAATAATTATTTACTACGTATGCGTAAGCCATGGAACTGTAACACGATTCCACAGGTTTGCGTTTAATCACATTGTAAATGATAGTTTTTATTGATTTTTTAATGCCAATTGAAATGACAGCCAATTATCTGAACTCAATTACAATTCAATTATGATTACAACAGCCACAGATTTTTTGAAATTACAATTATAATTATGTTATAATTGTAATTAATTACCAATCATAATTAACCCCAACCCTGGCTAATACTAATCTGCAGTTTGTTCAGATATTTAGTGCATGAGCTCTCATTTGTGATTGAAGCATTTTCTAATAAAATGATTAAGTTTAGCCTTGATAGAATTCTGCATCCAAACTTAAATGTTTTTTTCTGGGAACACTGAGAGTCAAACCTTGGAGAATAAATTAGTGAAGACACTTGAAATCACTCAGAGGCACTAAAACAAACTCCTTCCAAAACAGTCTCTACTATTCCTTGGAGCCTTAGTTTAAACCCAGTAAAAAAGGAACTGATGAACCAACGTGTGAACTCTTTCAGTGGAATTATTGTTAAAGCAAAGGGTGCAAATGTCAAGTCTTAAGGAGCACATGGATTCAGAACCACATAAATCATCTTTAGAGGCTGAAAAATATCCCTCTCACCACTTTTACACTAACGTCCACAATAGAATTCAGTCTAAAACCTGCCTTTTCCCCCTCACCCATCCTTCTGTTGTTTTCCCATTTTTCTTCTAAATACGGGGCTTCTAAATGTATTTTTTTTTTTTTTTTTTTATCATAATTTTTTTTTTTTTCAATTTCTGATAGCCTACAGTACCGATAAGTTTGAAAGTGTCAGCATTTTTGTGCTTTTCATAGCCCAAATGAGTGACTAAACATCGCTATGCGCCTATTTCCTGAAATGGCAGAGATGCTGCACACTCCTGTATTACGAGGAGGACACACCTCTCCCGAAGGCACACTGCTGCTCTGCCTTTAGCGGCTAAAGTTTAGCCCCATATCACGTGAACGGATGTTTGCGCATGCGCAGTCAGTTCCCCACGGACCCACTATGAAAACCCATTTACGCAAAAAGGCAAATCGCTACCTTGCCTTTGGACGTAACAGTGCTATGTTAATCCAATACGTACGCACAGTGCATAGTGAATACAAAACAGATATCACGTGGCCGCATCTAGTGGGCGGGATTACACTACAGGTTGGATGACAGCGATGGAGAGGATAAATACATTTTTCACAACTTTCTTTTGAAGAAAAGCGACAGCTTTTAAAAGATGGGAGACCAACACCTGAGCAACCAGACCTTCAGCAAAAGAAAGGTCAGAAAAGTGCGCGGACTTTCCAAAGTGAATGGTACAGACGGAAGGAATGGCTTTGTGAATGCGCCTCACGGAACCGGCGGTTCTGCTTCCCGTGTTTGCTGTTTGGCGGCCGTGGCATCACCGACAAGGTCTAGTCTGCTGAAGTTGGTGTTGACCATTCCAGCCACCACAGCATCGGTGGAGAGGTCATTTTCTGCTTTAAAACGCATCAAAACGTGGTGTTGCGGTGTTGCCGTGATGCGGTGGTGTTGTGGTGCTGTGGTGTTGCGGTGCTGCGGTCATGCGGTGATGCGGTGTTGTGGTTTTGCGGTGGTGTTGCGGTGATGCCGTGATGCCGTGATGCGGTGGTGTTGCGGTGATGTGGTGTTGCGGTGTTGCGGTGTTGCGGTGATGCGGTGTTGCTGTCAGAAACCATTTGAGCTCCACCTTGTCAAGCAACCACCCGATGTCCTGGAAGAGGCTCACATTTATAAAGTGTGTGACATGTTAAATTCAGAGCCTGGTGCTGTGTGATCTGATGGGTCTGAGGGATGGACAGATGACCGGACTGAGCCTTCATGACATTCTGTCTGTGATTAAAGGACACGTACCTGATGGACACAAGGTGATTAGAACCAAAGGGTTGTTGATATTTTCCTTTTTAAGATTATTAAAAAAAAAAAAAAAAAAAAAAAAAAAAAACAGTTTAGTTTAAAGCCACTTTCAACTGCCTTTTGAGAACAATTCTCCCCTTCTCGGACTTGTTGTGCCCCTACACTTCAGGGCGCAGTCTTCGGTCTTCAGACCAGGGTCTCCAAAAGATCCCAAAAACTACATTTAAAACCCAAGGAGACCTGGGGGTCCAGGCTGTTCCCCCCAGACTCTGGAACCTGTACTAGTCTCTCAAGGAGCTCAACAGAAACTGACTTCGCTTTTTAGAAAAAGCTTTTAGTTTAAACTGGATTTAAATTTGAATGATCCTTTTATGATGTTGCTCCTATGATGTAAGTGCAGCACCCATGTTTTATTATTCATTCACATGGAGCGGAACAATAAACAAACCTTTAATTTCCTTCAATGTTTTTTTTATCTCCTGTATTTTTGACTACTGCACATTTACATTTGTTTTATTGCAGGTGATTAACGTAGTTTCTGAGGTTCTTTTTTTTTCATACATGACTGAATTTCCATTTTTGTTTTCTTAAGCTCTTTGTCACAGATTGCTAACAATGTTTCGTTATTTCCTGTATTTTTGACTACTGCACGTTTGCATTTGTTTTTTATGCAGGTGATTAGTTGAATTTAGTTTTTGATTTATTATGAAATATGATGTTACTTGTTCTGTAAGTTCAATAGATTTGAAAAAGTGTTGTTTGTGAGGATTATTTGGGCGGGGGGGCAATGGGTGGAGGTGGGGCTTGAATGTTAACTTTTGTTCAAAGTGGGGAACACCCAATGGTTTAACCTATCATACATGTTTTAGTTTGATTGATGGGAAACCCATCCAGAAATGATATGTAATTAAAGCAGATGGGTTTGATACTGTATGTATATGTTAGTTTCTAATTCAGCGTAATAAGGATAAGAAACAATAAACCAATTCTTGCACATTCAGGTGTTTTAGTATCTAATGCAAACTTTGCTGACTGTTCTCTGGCCACAGGTACCGCGTGGTGGTTCCGTATCCGCCCCAGAGCGAGGCTGAGATCGAGCTTCGAGAAGGAGACGTGGTGTTTGTGCATAAGAGGAGGGAGGACGGCTGGTACAAAGGTACTCTGCAGAGGACGGGACAAACCGGCCTGTTTCCTGGCAGCTTTGTCGAGAGCTTTTAAAAAACGGACGATAAATCGCACCACACTGTTCCTGATTCTGAGTCTAACCAAGAACACACACACACACACACACACAGTTTATCCTCAAAGGTGGAGCTTTTTTTTTTCTTCAGTTGAGTTCAACTTTGCAAAACAACCACAAACAAAAGCACTGGAATCTGCCTTAAGACGCCGACGATGCTAAAAAAAAAATGAAAATCCTTCTAATTTATTTATTTATTTATTTTTACTTGAACTAATTGACTTTAAATGTGGGTAAGCACATTTTTTGATAGTTTTTCTCAACAAAAAAAAAACTGGAATTTAAGATTAAAACCTATTTGATACTATTTATAATTAATAATATTAATTAGACATTTTGGTAACACTTTATTTGAAGTTTAATATTACAATACGCTGTCATTATTATGACATGACACCAGTCATTAGCGTGAATAAGGTGTTATGGAGTCTGTCATTAAGTGTTGTTCATTACCAGTGGTGGACTGGGACAAACCCCAGACCAGCCCACTACATTATCAGACCATGTAGAATCCGTTATTAAGTCAGTGATTCTCAACATGTGGCTTTTTGTCTGACTTTTAATTATTATTCCCCCAGAAAACCTTAAAAGGAGGAAACTTTTTAACCCCTTTTTACCTTTTTCCGTTGGTCATTTTTCAACTTCCTTTTCAGGCTTTAGCTTCCGTTTGCCCATTTTTTGTCTATTTTTCTATCTTTTTGACACTTTTATCAAATTGTTGCCCTTTCTTTAATTTTTGGGGCCACTTTTCATCCCAATAAGCTATCTTTTGCCCAATAAATACCACTTATTTCATTTTTCTCCATACATTTTGTCTCTTTTTGTTTTACATTTTGCACTTTTTCACTATTGTTGGCCACATTTTGCCCATTTAAGCTCCCCTTTGTCATTACATGCCACCTAGTTGCTCTTTATTTGCCCATTTTTTGGCCACTCTCGACTGCTTTTGACCCATTTTAGTCACTTTTCACCCTTTTCGTGCCACGTTTTTTGCCACTTTTGGATCATTTTTGGCCAACATATCTGTCTCTACTCACTCGTCAAAAATCGGCCCACCGTGATGATGCCCGGTATGCCTGATGGCCAGTCACCTTTGTTCGTTACCCTAACTCCATTAACTGCACCTAACGCAAAAAATGCCAACATAGCTCCAAAGGTAATATATATAACAGATAATGACAGCCTTATGTATAAAACTTCATGTAAAGTGTGACCAAACTTTCAGTTTAGTCAACATAGTCACACAAAGAAGCACACACGGTGTAGGAAACGTGGATCCTGCTTCAACCAGCCCACCTCACAGGAAGCAGGAGGGTCAGAGAGACTCAAAGAGCACAGAAACACTCCCCCCTCCTCCTCCTCCTCCTTCTTCTGTGCACCATCCACCAGCAAACAGTCGCACAAAAAGCATCGCCCTGCTTTTCCACTCAGACCTCAGAACTTGAATCCGGGTGCTTTCTTATTTTTCTGTTGTTTTGTTTTATTGTGACGTGATCAGCCAGGCGACGGAGAAAGTGCGTAAAGTGTCTAATCTGTGACTAGAGGCACACGTTTCTCTACGGTCCAGTACATCTTAAACAATGCATGTAGCATTAGTACAAATTTTTATACATTCAGAATCGATGTTTGTGTTGTCGTGATATTCTATCACTGGCATTTAATTTCAAATGCAAAAAAAGTTGTTTGAGTCATAATTTTGTTTGTTTGTTAATGTTCTTTTCATGTAAACTGATTCTTTTTTTCTTTTATCAAATGTGAATTTTTTTTTTTTTTTTTTTTTTAATAGATCCCATAATGGTACCAGTGGAATTTGGTTGTTTCGTTGAATGTATAATGGAGCAGAAACTGACACCAAAACACTTTTTGAAGAATTAGATTGTATTTATGAGATGAAATGAGAGGAGGAACAAAAAGAAATGCACTTGGGAATGTTTGATTTAGCTGACCAGTATAGATAAATACAGTGTTTTTACATGTTTACCTACTTGATAAAAAAAAAAAAAAATGTTTTTCACTGCTGCTAAGCGCAAATGTGTTTATATAACCTCAAGCTAATTAGATATTGAAGGTTTGAAGAGTTGACGGGAAAAACAACTCCAACTTAAGAGTTTGTTCTATTAGAAATTAGAATAATCCTTTGGCACAATAAGGTTTTTTTTCTTAATTTGTCCAGTTTAAGTTGTTGACTAAAATATACCGATTTGTGTCCTATTTTGAGGAGACAAAAGCATCATTGCGACTATTCAAGGTGTGGCCTTGCACAGGTTTATTTGTCTGCTTATTCAATATGTGTCCTAAAGCCAACATACTAATATTACAGCTGATCAGCTGTTCCCTGGAAGCTTATGGTTTTACACGTTTAAGTCCAATTTACGTGTGTATATATACATATATATATATATATATATATATATATATATATATATATATATATATATATATACTGTTTGGAAGCTCATATGATCTGGAGTGCATTAAAGAATTGGTGGAGTAACTTCTTCGCCATTGTTTTTCAACCTTGGGGTCGTGACCCCATGTGGTTTCACCAATGGAGTCGCCTTAAATGAGATTTAAAAAAAGTTAGTAAATTTTTTATTTTTTTTTTAATTATGAGTCTTTTCAAAGTAAAACATCACACAGAATCTCAAACAGCTGTATTCTGTACCAACGTTTTTCAACCTAGGGGTCACGTGAAATTTAAATGGGGTCACCTGGAATGTGTTAAAAAAAAAAAAGGTTCTGATTAAAAATACATTTTTAGTTTAAAAATTAAAACACACAGTCTTAAAAAACTGTATTCTATGCTTTCAGTTTCTCATTTATAAATGTAGTTCAAATAAAATTCAGTATAAAATGGAAGAAAAAAGACAAAAATAATACAGTATAAAAATGCATTTTGTCACTTTGTGCACTAATCCTGCATGTCTGTTTGTTACACAGTAGAACAAACATGATCAAAAAAGTTATTATATAAAAAATTATTTGGGGTCGCCATAAATTTGTGATATAAAAATGGGGTCACGACCTCAAAAATGTTGGGAACCCCACGCTGTGGGGAAAAAAACCAACCAGATTTTTCACTGCACTCACAGATCTTTTGATCACTTCCTGGCAGCTGAAATGCAGAATCGGCGCTTTTGCCTGTTCTGCTGATGTCAAACTAGCACTGTGTCAAAAGGAACAAATCTGGGAACTCCTCATTTTACAGTAAAAACCCATCATTTAAGTCATTTTAGTTTCTTTTTACACATACACAACATTGGTGTACATTAGGGATTGAGAGGTTAGCAGTGAGTATCTGCGCCGGAAAGAAGCACAAAACAACTGCACACACAAAGCACACTGTTATCACATTGGTCACAGGTTATTTCATCAGAACCAGGGAAAAAAGTTAAATATGTTTTGCCACTTTAAAGCTTCATCAACTTCAATTTTAAATTGTTATGAAATTATATAGATTTTTTGGAGCACTAGCAAACACCAGAAGAATTTCACAAAAAAATAGGAGCAACACTTAAACACGGTGCCTCAACCATGTTGCAATAGTAAAATAGGATTCAGCGCAAAAATAAAATGCGTATGAACAAGCATTTATTTGTTGAATAAACAACTTTTTTAATCACCTAAAAATCCAACAAAAGAACTTGTTTTATAGGCAGAATTTTGAATATACACAAAGCGCTAGCTAGCTAGTTGCTAGTAGCTAGCAGCTAGCTCTCTGTCAGTGCACAATCATTTCACGGGCCTGATAGTTTCAGATTTTTTCAACGCATGCGCGTAGATTACGTCACTTCCTTCACTCGCAAATTTTAGAGCTGCTGGGACGTGATATTTCAATGTAAACCATACGTTTGTTAAATATTTTAACGCTACACATTTAAATGTGTTTTGTGGTGTTTTTAATTGTTCATTTTAAAATAAAAAATAAAAAGAAAACAGATAAAAACAGGATGCACAACAATGGCAATTAAAAAAACCAAACAGAAAATAAGATAAAACCTAAAATAAATCAGAATTCAATCAAAACATGACATTTGTAATTATTTTTAAATTGCAGGATTTCAACCATTTAAACAGTACACAAACTGCCGTAAAGTAGGCCGACAGGATAGAACGCGTTTCGCGCATGCGTTGGAAGGATCTGAAACTATCAGGCCCATGAAAAGATTGGGCACTGACAGCTACCAAGTTAGTAGCTAGCTCGCTAGTAGCTACCAAGCTAGGAGCTACAAAGCTAGTAGCTAGCAAGCTAGTAGCTATTAAGCTAGTAGCTACCAAGCTAGTAGCTACAAAGCTAGTAGCTAGCAAGCTAGTAGCAAGCTCGCTAGTAGCTACCAAGCTAGTTGTCAATTAGCAAAACCAATTAAATAGTTTTCATGTCTGTAAGGGTGATACTAAAACCCAGAAACAACCGGAAACATTTCGGAGACGGTAAATGCTAGCCCTACTATCTTTACTAGGGAGCAAATATTAATTCCTGGTTATTGTTTCACGCAGTTTTATTGGCCTTTATTTACCGGCAATTAGTTCCTATGCATTCTGATCATGTGAATTAATTTGTCTGTAATTATGATGTTGCTATTCTCATACTTTTTTTTTGACCTCCCCATGTACTATGATTTCAAATAAAAATACATATATAAAAAAAACTTAAAACTGGTTTCCGAGCAGTGCTGCTGCTTGGTAGAATACAGTAGGAACTACTCGCAGGTACATAATCCCAATAAAAAATAACCAGAAATAAATGTTTGCACCCTGGTAAAGATAGTAGCTCTAACAACTGGTACAGTTATAAACTTGGTGATATTACAGCCTGTGCATACAGTACGGGGCCGCATTTACTGTTTCTGGGTTTTAGTATCACCCCTGTTGTTAGGGACATGCACAAAAAGGCATTTATTTATCCTAATATAAAGTTTAACTTCCCTCTGACACCAGATTGTAATCAGTGTGAAACGACATAGACCAAAAACTAACGTGCACTACTCTGTTAGTTCTCTATGTAGCGTGTGGGAGCAAACACAGTTCAAGGCAACTAAGCGTTTAAAAACAATTAGAAGCCACAAAACAATGTTTTTTTATGGAGTGAAATCCCATTCAAAGTAAACTCAACTAAAGACGATCCAAACCATTTAAAATCTAAGTCGTTTGTTTAAACACTCCCTTAGTAATGGAGTGAAAATGGCTGCAGAGAAAACAAGCACAGAACAAAAACAACACTAGGAAAGACACATTTGACTTTGATCATTATCTATTTAATACCTTCAATGTCAGCGGTGCATTGAGTCAGTACAAAAACAATTCAAAGCAATAGATTCAATAATCGTTCATCGTCAACACACTCGACTTTGATTTTTTGAAGTTGGTTTTGCAATATTTGTGGCAATGCACTGTGGGTAACGGATGAACCAAGGATTCACAGTGTGTGTGTTTGTAACTCATGCAAAGTAGAGGCTTGGTTGATGTGTGTTTTAATCTCTTTTTTTGATGTTTCTTTGCTTGCCTCATATCTGTCAAAGATCCACTGCTGTTGTTTTGGGTCATTCCAGCGAAAATATGACAGTTTGTTAAAAGTGAGTACCTGCAAATCTCACCACACACGCAGACAGATGGCCACTCTACTCTGTTTTTCATCGGGCCCCACATACAACAACAACCAGCAGATCCAGATCCAGACTCAGAGCAGGGTTTTCTTCTTTACCTTCTTAATCTCTTCGGAGTCAAACTAAAGCACAATCCCACGTCGTGCTGGAGATGAGGAGTAGAGTTTACAACTGTCGAAAAATCAGGAATAAATAAAACCACTGCACGGTGGTCACTTTACTTCAAATAACTTGAACCACAACTCTTTTTTTTTTTTTTTTTTTTTTTCCCCCCTCTCTTTTTGGTGTTTTGTGTTTTCCTTGTGTGGTGTAAACTCATCTGCCTCAGCTTCCTGGTTGTAAATACCACTGAAAACGCTCAACGGCAGCAGGACTTTCTCTTTGGTTTGTGAACACGTCATTACCCAGCATGCCGTCGCACTTTGGTGCGACGTTTGAATTTTGTTGGGGAATCGAGTCAAATTTCTACAGAAGCGTAATGCATTCACTTGAAAAAGAAAAAAAAACATCTGTTATTTCTGAAGAATTCATGTTTTTGGTTTGTTTTTCGGGCTAATTTTTTTACATTTTTTTTGAACAATTTTTTTTCTGTTTCACATTTTTTTTTTTTTAAAAATTCTGTTTATTAAGACACATTTGTTTCTGTTTTTCGTGCTCATTTTTTCCCCTGTTTTTTGGACTAATTGCATTTATTTCCTAATTGAGAGCAAACATGGCCGTCTTGTTTATTTCAATAAAAATGTACTTTCAACTTGGTTTAAGACACAATTTTTAAGTCATGTTGATGACATTACACGTAGTCAGTCGACTTTACGCAGCCACCTGAGGACTTTGCGGTTGTTCAGAAGGAAAGTTTATTCAGACCTGTGTGACATAGTGACGTTTCTCCAGGATCAGTTGGACAGATATGGTATATGTTGCATGGATATCAGATGATGCATTTTAAGTGCAATCTGGCTGGGCTATGTGATCACTCAACCTATGATCAGGAGAACTGCTGAAAATACTGGATTGGTACGATGTGCAGCTGAAAACATTAGTATGAAAAACAGAAAAAATGACTCTGAATAACAGAAGAAGAAAAATTAATCCGAAAAACTGGAAAAAATGACTCCGTAAAACTGAAAAACATGACTCAGAAAAACAGGAATAAATTACTCTAAAAAACAGAAGGGTAAAAAAAAAACTATTCCAAAAAAACAGGAAAAAAAATGAATTCGAAAAACTAAAAAAAAATTAATCCGGAAAACTGAAAAAAATTACTCTAAAAAAACAGACGCAAAAAAATACATATTCCAAAAAACAGGAACAAATTACTTTGAAAACTGTAGAAAAAAATTACTCAGGAAAACTGAAAAAAAATCACTCTAAAAAACAGTAGAAATTTTTTTTTTTTTCCAAAAAACAGGAAAAAAATTACTTTGAGAAACCATAGAAAAAAAATTAGTCTGAGAAACAGAAAACATCTGACTCCGAAAAACAGGAAAAAATTACTCAGAAAAACCGAAAGAAAAAAAATTATGGCTGGAAAACAAAATTCTCAGAAAAACAGGAAAAGATTACTCTGGAAAACAGAAGAAAAAATGTGAAAAAAACAGAAAAAATTGCCCAAAAACAAATACATTTTTTTTCAAGTGAATGCATATAATACGTTTCCGTAAACTTCTCCCCATCCTATTGGTGCGTCCATCCAGGAAGCTAACACACACCGCCGTCTCAAAGTAGATGTCGGCCATATTTGTTCCTATGGATACTGGAGTGTGTGTTTTTGCCGCTGTACTGTATGTAGCTCCTACAGGGGTAAGAAAAGGCGTTCTTTGGCTCAGCGAAAGAAGAAAGAGTGAAAATGATATATATAATATAAATATATACAAATAAAACTCTATATTGTGCAGAATATTTATAGGCCTTTTGGTGCCATTGAAGTCATGATGCTCAGCGCTGTTGGCCACGCCCCCGGCCCAGCGCTCTCTACCATGTGATCATTATACATCGTCTTGTACTGATGACCCGTGGTTGATTTGATTGTTTTTTTCATGTCAAGTGCATTTTTCACAAAAATAAATGCCTTTGTTTTACCCGCATGTGTTTTTAATTGAATCATCCTACAAAGCAACGCACCTGTTGATTATTTCACATTTCCCTCAGAGTATCATTATTATTACAGTTGCTAATTATGATCATCTGCTCTTGCATTGTGCTTATTAGACGCTTAAGGAGTCTTACAAGCAGCTTTGCTCTCACACTGGTGTCACATAGAAGTAATGCAGCGTGTATCATTACAGACCTGCTGCTGTGGGATGTATAGATGTATAAAGCTGCCTCCCTCATCGTCTTATCCTCTGTTCTCCTCCTCATCCTTTCTTTCCTGTGTTCTCTACACTGCACCAGCACCACCAGCACCAGTACGGGTGAAGTGGGTAATTGGTAATTTCAGAGCGTCCCTCAAATGACAACCTCATCTCAGCCTGTCTCTGGTGATCACCTCCATTTGCATTTAGAATGACAAGATAAAAGGTAACGTGCGTGTGTGTTTGTGTGTGTGTGTGTGTCAGTCAATCTGGTTAAATCTAAGGTGGGTGGTGAGCAAATATAGATGTTTCTGTATTTGATGACCCCTGCTATGAGAGCTGTTTGGAATTCTCACACACACACACACACACACCCCAGCTGTATGGAGGTAGATTAGTATCTTTATTATTCAATAAAAATAAAAATCACTACATTAACTTCAATCACAAATAAAAATTTCAATCATAGAAAAAAAGTTGAGACCCAAATCATTGCATTTGAACACTTTTTTATTTGATAGAAAAGATGTATTATTGATTGAAAATGACTTTTTGATTGAAGTGATTTATTATTAAAAAAAATAAATAAAAAAAAAATTGGGGCATATTGTGGGTAATATTCATATTGTGTGTCTATTATTCAATCAAAAAAGAAATATTTTGAATTAAAAAAAGAAATATTTTGAATTAAAAAAAAAAGTTTTGAGCCCCAAAAAATTGCACTTGAACAGTTTTTTATTTATTTATGTATTTATTTATTTATGTTTTAATAAAATATATATATATATATATATATATTTTGGGGACTGAATAATAGACACAAATCTACCTCCATACAGCTGTACTTACACGGCTTCACCTCCCATGCCAATCCATATGAAAAGAAGTGAAAAGCAGCAGAAAAAAGAAGCAGACCTCTGCGGGAAAATCGATCAGAATTTCTCACTTTATGAAATATCTGAGAGCTCTACTCACAGCAAAGGTAAACATAACTGCAGTCTGAGTTTCTGTGGAAAAGACCGCTTCAGCCATGAAAGCTTTTCACCTCCTAAAGTCGATTATTTTATGTTAAATCCAAGTTATCAGATATATACGCATTAAAGATATAGCTTTTGTTTTAAAAATGTATCCTTTTTTAATAACATGGCCTGACATGGTTATCAACCAAATGTATGAAATAACAGTTGAAACTTTTCACATGTATCATAATTGTTCTCAGGGTTGATGGAGCAGGACAAACCCTCGATTGGAGAGCTTTAATTCACATGAGGAACAGTAGGTGAGTGAGTAAAACAACGCTAAGTCCTAATTTCACCCAATAGTAAATCATTATACTCAATGTTATTGCACAATGGATTTAAATGTAGTTCCTCCAGGAAATGTTCTCAACATTTACATTTATGTGTGACAGTGAAACAGTAACTGATGTGTTTAGTTCTGTCAAAAGTAAATTCTCAGCATTTACTGTAAGACATGGGCCACATGCAGCCTTTGATCTGTTTTTTTGCGGCATCCAAAGAAGCACAAAAAAATGACTCCAGAAACACAGAATGGCAACAAAAACATACAAAATGACAGAAATATATAACAAAAAACTATAACAATGCTCAAAAATTCCTCCAAAAACACTAAAATGGCTCCAAGAATACACAAAAACTCTCCTAAGACACACAAAAAAAAATAGAAATACACAAAATGAAATTAATCTAATTTTTAAAATTAATTTAGCTTCTTGGTTTTACAGTGTTGGCAGATGGCTCACTGTACTATATTTGTACATTTGTATTATAATTTCCTGAATGATTGCACTTGTATTTAAGTCTTTTATTTAATTATGTACATTTTATTTTCATTTTCTTCCTGTTCTATGTTTGTGTTTTTTTCTTTTCATTAGCAATATTTCTGTAGCATCTGTTTAGAAAAAAAAAAAAAAGCAATTTCCCCCTGGAATAAATAAATCATATCTGATTCTGATTAAAAACACAAAATGGCCCAAATAACACCAATAAAAATCCACAAAATTACAACAACATCCACAAAACCCTTTGTTTCCTGTGCTTAAATTGGTCATTATTCTAAATATTGACAAATAAATCAGATTAGATTCACATTTTTGTCTCCCGCTGTGAAGTTTCCCATCTCTTCACTAGAATATACTTCTGTAAATAGATAAAAAACACAAACACGTAGCGTATCATGACAAAAATACAAAGATTTATTTAAAAAGGAAGAAGAGCTCCCAAATAATACTGCTTTTTCCTTAAATACAAGTGTACAAAATAATGTCACAGACTTTCCTCTTGTAAGTATTGTGAGTCCCTGCATGTGTGATTGATGGAAGTTGTTACTGAGAATCACTATAAGGCACCACTGTTTTAAAACAAAGAGTTCAATTAGGAGTCGTAATAAGATTTAAGCACTTTTCATTGCAGAGGAAAGGAAAAAAAAAACCCATGGCGGTGGGTGTGTATTTTTCACACACACAGGGTTGCAAACATCAGCTGCTCGTGTCAGTGCGGGAAAAGAACCAAAGATATAAATATATATTTATGCTGCAACATGTCCCGGCCCCAGCTAAAGAGCTAAAGAGCTTCCCTTTAGTAAGAGCTGCAGCTTCAGCCTGGTTGTTGCTGTTAAAAGGTCCATTTTATCCAAAATGAATCCAACAATAATAGAAAACACTTAGTAAATACTGATTACTGCACGCACGAAATAGTTTAAAAAACAAACAGCATTTAAAAGTTCAAAGAGACCAAGAAAAAAGATGTGATGGAGTGTTTTTAAAGTGTGTGTGTGTGTGTGCGCGCGCGTGTCCTTTTAACCAGAGCTTTAATTCTTGACCTCATTAAACAAACACCAATAAACCAATGTAATTAAAAATAAATGCACATATTAATGTCCTATAGTAATAACCCTCACACATAAGTAGTGTTATATTGATCATTGTTGCTTAATGTGAGTGTTTTCCTTAAGCCACGTGGTACACTGGTGTGCTTTGCCCTTAAAGTGGGCGAGAACGCTTCGACATCGCCCGTTTTCAGGAGCGCTGAGCAGCATTTTAAATGTTTCCCCACGTTAATGCAGCATTTTGTCGCTTTTCTACGACAAGTCGTTTTATATCCACCTCAAACTGGGATGAAACTATTAAAATTCTTCTCCAGAAAAAAAGGACTTTATAAAGAATAAATATCAGTGAAAACAGCCCATATTCAGGCATGAATGTACCTGCTACAGATCAGATAAAACCACTGAGGCAGTGACGTAGTGAAAGTTATTAAAAAAAAAAAGGATAAATATCAACCAATAAAAACAGCATAGTGTACATAAGAATGATCAAAGCTTTGGCACTAAAGCAGCTGTGTCGTTTCCCCTCGTTAGTGTTGGACCATGTGGTCAGATCGCTGCTGGTTATACTGGTGCGAATGGGAGTGTGTTCTTCAGGTTCAAAGGTCTTCACATGAAGCCAGAGCTGGAGAGAGAAGAAGAGAAACACGCGTTAAAAAAAGAGTTTTTCAACCTTGGGGTCGGGACCCCATGTGGGGTCGCCTGAAATTTCAAAAAAATTGAAATAGGTTTTTGAAATGTTTATCATTATTCTTTCAAAACAACGTTAAACAACTGTATTCTATACTCAAATATAAATCTAGTTCAACTAAAATGCAGTCAAAAAATAAATATCTGAGCTGGCACAACTTGTCACTAATCCTGGTTAAACTGTATTTGTAATATAGTAGGGCTGGATGATAAAGATCAAAATTATATTTTTTCCTCAAAATGGCACTATACGATATAAATCTTGATATTTTAACTTACCAGAAAGAACATTTTTGTTTAATTTGATGATGAAAAATGCCACACAAGCACAAAATTTGCAACTTTTGGCTTTTCCTCCTACAAGGGACAGCATGTGTGAGTGAGTTCTGTAGTGAGTCGTGTGAGTTTAATACAAAATGAGCTCTAAAAATATATATATATAGACAATATAAATAGAAAACTTGATATATATTGCCCAGGCCTATAATACAGTATAACTAACATGAACAAAAAACTAATTCTAGACAGAAAAAAAAAGTCTGTTTGGGGTCACCAGAAATTAGTGATTAAAAATAGGGTCACGATCCATCAAAGGTTGGAAGGCACTGCGTTACAATCAGAGGATTCTGCTTGTGTTTCTTTACTTTTTGCGGTCCTTGTCCTTCTTTCCATTGGCTGTGAAGCTCTGGGCCTGCAGCAGCTGAGCAGCAGCTCGTCTCTTGCTGAATGAGCTTTGGTCCTCATCAAGGAGACGTTTCTTATCCTCCAGATTAGCTTTCTCATCAGCGTGAAGACGCTTCAGCTGCTCAAAACGACTCTGCAGCTAAAAACCAGAACAGAGGAAACAACAGAGAGGATTTTAATCTCATATCAATGTTACAAGCCTCATCATCATCATCATCATCACCTCTCTCTCTGCGTCTTTGAGCTCAGCTTCTTTCTCCTTCACCCTCTGAACAAACATCTGCCTCATCTCATCCTCTCTCTTCTGCAGCTCCACCAGGAACTCCTGACGCTTGGCCTCGTACGTCTGCTGCAGACTACACGCACACACACACACACGTCATTTCAGAGCCATGCAGGTAAGATTTAAAGGGATCCTTCACTGTTTTTTACAAATGTGGCCTAAAGTCTGTCCTTATTAGCATTATTTTTGCACCATATTTGTTTTATTAACTTTAAAAAAAAATGGGACTACATTATCGTTTTAGAGCCTGTGTTTCACCATCTTAAAATCATGTGATTGATGATGTCACAAGGTTCCATTTTCCTGTAAACATCCCATTGTTTTCTATTGAAATGAAGCATTCAGTCTGCTTTTTAGATTATTTAGCAACTTTTTCAGTCAAAATGCCAATTTGTGCTGCTTTGGGTTGCTCTAAATAATGACGAAAAGTTAAAGATGTTGATGTAAACCTCTTTTGTTTACTGAAAGAGAATAAAAACAGCTGTGACCCGAAAAATAATCTGTAATCGCAGGGGGTGACAGTTCCAACTCTGCAGTTTGGTTGTAGACAATGAAGCAGAGAAGAAGAGCTCTCCTAAAAGACCTTTACTTTCCCTTAAACAGTGCACTGACATGCTCTGGTGGCTGAAGTTCAACCTTTATCAGGACTCCCACTCAAAAGGATTTCTATCCTTCATCGTGATTTACACTCTAACTTCAGCCACCAGAGCGTGTCAGCGCACTGTTTAAGGGAAAGTAAAGGTCTCTGTGGAGAGCTCTTTTTCTCTGCTTCATTGTCTATTACCAAACCACAGAGTGGGAACTGTCACCCCCTGCGGTTATAGATTATTTTTCAGGAGAGTATAAGGTAGTATTTTAAGGGAGAGTAAAGGTCCCTTAGGAGAGCTCTTGATTTCAAGATGGCGGAACACGGGACTACTTTGCGTTTTGTAAGGCATAGATCTTCTGAGAACATTTCAAAGGTTTTAAGGCCACATTTGTAAAAACAGTAAAGGACCCTTTTAGTCAGCTTCAAGCCGCTGACTCACCTGACAGGTTTGCACTCTGGGTCAGTATCCTTAAAGCCCATCTCCTCCAGTTTGCAGCGTCTGTAGAGCTCGTAGTGACGAGTGTGTGTCTGCTCCCTCAGGTCCTCCATGTTCACACAGATCAGCATCTCCCTCAGCTTCACAAAGTCACAGTGGTTCTCATTCTCCACTGAGAACACACACCAAACATCATTCTTCTCACTGACAGTTACTCACCATGACTCAGCATCAACTGTTTCATCAGGTACGCAACTGAGACAAAGTGAAAATTTACTCTTCAAATTAATAGCAGTCCCACCTTACACTAGGGATGTGCATTGCAATGAATCTGACGATACAATACATCATTTGCATGTCACGATACGATATATCCTGACACTAAACAATATGACATACTTTGCGATATTAATAATTGAAAATTCCACCTTTACAAGTACAAAATCAGGGGTGTCAAACTCATTTTAGTTCGTGGGCCGCAGGTTTTAGGCGGAAAAACGAACAGTTTGTACATTAATGTGCCCAAGTTTGCACTTTCAGTGATAAATTAGACAAAGTATGGAACGCATCGACAATATCAAAGCAATAAGTGACAGATACTTAAATATCCTTTGATTTATTTATTTTTTATGGAATAATTTGAGAAAAATTACAGGATTTTGAGTTCTTTCAACAACCATTTACAACTGATTTATTTGGTCATTTACGCAATGATTCATGTTTTCTCTGTCGTTATCACTTTCTCCAGCGGGTCGAATCGGATGCTCTGAAGGGCCGGATTTGGCCCCAGAGCCTCGCGTTTACGTGAATGTATTTTAGCACAAATATATGATGGTTTGTTAAAAAACATGATAAAAAAAAATTGATTTGGACATTTTTGTTGGATCAATATGATAATCTTGAAGTGAAATACCGTAATATATTGCCAAATCAATTTTTTCTTTCATCCTTACCTTGCACTATACCCCATGGATACTGGCGAGCTTTCACCATTTTATTCCCCACACTGACTTCTTCTGTGCTGCCCACCACAGCAAATGGCAAGTGACCCTAAAAACAAGAATATTAATTAGTAAAATGGTGAAATGAGAAATAAAAAGAATACTTTTTATATCATTCACAGGCACAACGTGGGTACATCAACATATTTTGATTTTAGATAAAGTAGTGTGGTCGAAAGGCAATACATTTTAATTAAAATGAGTGTGTGAAGAACACAAATATTCATGTCTAAATGCTTTGTTTCACAGGTTGTTTCCTTACATTCATTGAAGTGTTAACTTTAGCCACGGTCTCGTCGTCCAGGGGAAACTGGTAGATCTGGACGCCGTTGCTGACCAGTTCACTCATTATCTTGATCTTGAACTTGTGCAGCTCGCTCTTGCTGATGGTGTCGGCTTTGGCGATTACTGGGATGATGTTCACCTGGAGCATGATGGGAAACAGGTTACAATATACTGTAATAACTATTTGTTGAGAGATTTTTTATCTTAAACAATATAGAGTAAGACAAAATTGTTCATATTGGTACAGCTTTTATTTTAAAGCTTCTTTTGCACAAAAATACTCGTTTTAAGACTTTGCTGCAACCCAGACTGTGAACTCCTTCCCCGACATGTGGATGGTTTAGATCAGGGGTTCTCAACTGGTCTCACCCTGGGACCCACATTTTGCCAAGGTCATTACATCGCGACCCACTTTTTTTTAAGAATTCAATCAACCAAATTTAGTTTTTCAAAAACAGCTGTTTAAAACACACATGTAACATTTTTAAAAACCTAAATCTATATATTTTCCTGTGCAACATGCATTTCACAGCATGCCTTTCAAAATAAAAGGCAAGTCTAACATGAGAGACATTAAGTATTTATTTATTTATTTTTGACTAGCTGTCCGCGACCCACCCAGTACGGGTCCGCGACCCACTTTTAAGTCCCGACCCACCAGTTGAGAATCACCGGCTTAGACCACATGTATCAAAGTTGAGACCCAGGGGCCAAATCCGGCCCTTTCGAGCATCCAATGTGTCCCGCAGGAGAAAGCAAAGATGTATATTTAAAAAAAAAAACAACTCATTGTGTAAATTACAAAATAATTTAGTTGTGAATTTTTTTTCTAAATACACAAATTCAATGAAACTCCACAACATTTGCAGGGCTCACAGTTTTTCCATGTTTATATCACATGATGGCAGACATTTGCAATCCCAAATGTATATCCCGCAGGGACTGATATCTGTCACTTATTGCTTGGAGATTGTCGGTGACTTACATACTTCATACACTGTTTAAACGTGGAAGTGCAAACTACGACACATTAATGTTGAAAGATTGTTTTCCCGCCTAAAATCCTTGGCCCACTTGAGAAATTGCTCTGTATTTACTATTTAGCCTCTGGACTTAAATGAGTTTGACATCCCGGGTTTAGATAAAACATTGTTCTAGTAAAACAGACAGCATAATTATGTAATACATGAGGATGCATGATTATTATACAATAATTCCACAGAAAAAGATCGATCTTGGATTTTTTCTGCCTGGTGTACAAAAGATATTTCCCAAAAAAGTGTTTAAATAATTAGTTATTTCTACTGATACACTTATTTACATTTGGATTTCCCTTATTTTGATACATGATGATTTGGTCAACAAAAAACCTAAACTTACACACAGATCATCAATATTTTGACTGAATGTAGCTAAATTCACTCATACATTTGGAAACAAGAAGGCATAAATGTATCATTAACCAACATCTTTATCTTTTCTATGTATTAAATTGATTCAAAGGGAATTTTTGGCAACTGTTCTATTAACTGCTTGGTGTTATTTTTGGACTTCTGGTTCCATCTGCTTTCCACATTCCATTATGTTGTTGTAGCAAAGAAACTTGGAACAAGTCGTCACTCGACCGGATCCTGGGCCAGACCACACAACTACACACACACAAACACACACGGTGCTAGTAGATCAGTGCTAACAGCTGTCTGATTGAGTGACGGTCACAACCAACCATCGTCTCTTTCTGGACGCTGACACAAAAGAACAACTCCAGTGTGTTTGCGTGAGGTGATTACAGCATTCCACCGCTTTCTCTGCTCCTTTCACATGCAGATCCAGGGTTACTGACGCACCAGGGCCCATGGAGCCACACGAGAAAGCAACGTTAGCACAGAGAGCATGGGAACATTTCTGACCACTTCCCCCGTGTCATTCAGGGAGTTTAGAGTAAAACAGTGTGCCTCTACCAACAAGAAAACACATTAAAGCAACAGTAGAGTTTATAGTCAACGCACGCACACAGTTTCTCACACGTGCATTTGTTTCTAAACACGTTGGATGTATTAACCCCAATTTATGCTACTGTGACAATCCTGTATTTATAAAATCTGTTGCTTTTATCGTTATTATCTCAAATTGATATTAATATATACCATATTTTCCAGGCTATAAAACGCATCGCTGTATTGGCCGCATTGCAATAATTTAGCAATTTTCCTAGAGAAATCCTTGTAAAAGCTGCACTGTTACATAGGCTGCACTCTATTGGCTGATGAGGGTGTCCTTCAAACGACTCAGCCAATCAGAACAGGCACGTAGATGGGCTACTATTCTCCTCCTCACTGCTCCACGTCTGCATATCAGTCCAGATCCAGACTGATACACACCTCCCTCTGTCTATTCTTCTTACCGTGCACTACTGCGGAGCAATCTCGTCGAGTCCAAACTGAGTCAGAATCCGAACAGGATCACTTCTGAACAAACCCAACCTGGTGATTTGGCAATTTTGTTGTTTGTTTCCCAAGATTACAAACTGGCTGATTTTTACTGTATCCAGGCTGTTCCTAACAATAAGGAATTAACAAAGATAAAAAAAAAAAACAACTTCAGCTTTACTTCACTAATTTTGGCCCTCAAAGAGTTATAAATTTCAAAATGTTCCACGCCGGCAGCGTTCCCAAAGTGTTTTTTTCATTGATTCCCTCAATTGTTAGTTAGAAGGTGATTTGCTCCTTTCTTACTGCAGGGTGAGCCCAAACACCTCACTCCAATTTAATGACACGTTCCCATTTTGATGACAAATTTGATGAGGCACTGAGCTGGAGAAGCCACGCCTCCAGGAAGTTCTTTGCCGTGATTGACATGTAAACAGACATGCCCATGAAGGTGAGCATGTCAGCGTCCTTCGCGCAGTGCTATGTATGTATTGTCTACAGTCTATGTATGTACTGGCGAACACCCCGCCCCCACGCTCTGTCATGTTTATAAAGCAGCATGAACTTGGCTAAGGAGTGGGTGGGAGGAGGGTGGGCTGTCCTCTGGCCCTACGTCACCGTGCGGGGAGGAGGAAGTCAGTGTCCCGTCTATAGACACACCCACTCATGAATAGGCATAAGAAGGCCGCAAATCAGCCTGCTTGTGTAGAGTTGCTCAGAAAGTGACTTTTCAGAGGCTAAAAATCTGGAAAACAGGCGAGTTGGGGAAAATAAACCTCAAACACTATGTTTTTGGGGTTCTTAGAACAAATGGAGATGGGTGAAAAATAGCATGATATGGGGGACCTTTAATAAAAATAATTAATTCAGTAATTCAAGAGTGATCATTTGTTTTAGCTTATCAAATTTGTAGCTTTATCATCATTATAAGACAGAGTGGGCTTCCTGGATATTCTGACTACTAATTTCATCCGTTTCCTACCTTGCTGTCGAGCTTCTTCATGGTGACCAGATCGAGGGATTTGAGTGAATGTCCTGAAGGAGAGATGAAGTAAAGGCAGGCGTGCACTCTAGAGTCATGGTAGTTGTGAAGTGAACGCTTGATTTTGAGCTCCTCCTGCAGGTAGCTCTCAAACTGCCTGTCGATGTAGTCCACCACAGGCTGGTAGCTGTGGAACACACACACATTTATTCACCATTACCAGCTATGTATTGATCACAGTTGGCTGCACACCTCTCTTGTTTGTTCATCTGGTCTCCAAAGCCCACGGTGTTGACCACAGTGAGGCGTAGCCGCACATTGCTCTCCTGCAGGTCGTAGGTTTGAGCCCGGAGCTTCACCTGAGGTTCAAAGTGCGACGACTCAAAGTTCTCAAAGTTGGTGTTAAAAAGAGTGTCCATCAGTGTCGACTTGCCGATGCCCGTCTCACCTACAGAACAAAAAGTTGTGTGCATTATTTTGTCTAATAGATAAACATCTAAATATTATTTTATAAAAACATCACAGGTTTGACACCAAACTGTCAATGTGCTTTTAATATAATCCAGCTAATACAAAATGTAAAACATATTAATCAGAGTGTGTCATAAGGTACCGATGCAGAGGATATTAAAGCAGAATCCTTGGCAGATGGATTTGTTGACGAGCTGATCTGGAAGGCTGTCAAACCCAACATGGCCAGCTAAATTCAACCCCCGTGGTCCCTTATCCTGCAAAACAAAGACATCAGAAATCAATTTGGCCTCAAAATAGTTTAAAATGATGTTCATTACTTTTCAAACCTTACTTTTTACTAACCAATTAACTATCCCTAACATTTCCCCCTCCAACAACTGTTCAAAAGAAAACTGTAAGGTGTAAACAAATAAAATAAAATCCTTACGTCCAAGATTTTAAACCTCTTTTAAAGGACATCTTCAAAATAAATCCCCTGGTACATGGTTTTGAATTTAAGAACAGAGAATGTGAGACGAAATCAAATACTTCATGTGTTTGTGCCAATGGACCTCAGCTCAGCCTACATCACTACATGAAACACATTGTGCCTAAAGCAGGAGGCTTTTGTGTTGTGTGGATTACTCTTTGGCATTTATACATTTATTTTACATGTATTTAATGTGACATGTTGTTGTTGACAGGACTGGCCCTTTAAAAGAGGACATTTCCAGCTATATATTTATTTTTTTGAAGCAGGGAATCCAAAAAAAAAAAAAAAAAAAAATTAAAAAGAGACATGTTTTTCTTCAATGCTGCATAATTACATGTGTTTCAGTTTCAAACTGAGTTTACTACTTCAGCCTGTGTGAAACTTTTACTTAAAAAAATAAAAAATAACTTATTTTGAGTAATTTCAATTATACATAAATAATCAAAATATGTTAAAATTGGAAAATCATGGGGAGAACAACAGAAGTGAGAAGTATTTCATATATAATCAAAACATTTAAATATTGAGGCCAGTGGTACAAAACTTAAGTCAAATCAATTTTTTGACAGCAGAATTTGATCTGTTCTTAGTTTGTGTATAAACAAGTTTTAGTTTAGTTATACACTTAATTTAGTGATCAGAATTATTTTAAAGTTTCTATTTCAGATAAAGTAAAAGTTATTGTTGACCACAATTGATGAGAATTTAGTAGAAATTTCTTTGAATATATACACATACATTCATGCATATATTACACACAAAAAAGACGTTTTTTGTTGGAAACGAGCCCTTATTGTCTCATATTGCCTATATAAATAAAGATTTATTGTAATAAAATAGAACAAATATCAAATTTTTTATATTTACAAAAAATCGGGGGAAGAAATCACACCTGATTGAATTTAGCCTCTAAAATAAATTAGTCTCATTTCTAATTGTGTGTATGAATATAATAATTAAAGTTCCCCCAGGCCTTTAACCAAGTGTCTATTGATACGGAAACGTATCAATAGTCTACGGGACTATGGGTATGTTTTCCAGACCTTTTCTACGTAAGCGTAATGTGCCAGTGTTTTTCACTGTGCCAAGATAGCCGAGTGGTCTAAGGCACCGCACTCAAGGATCCGCTAGTGTGGGTTAGAATCCCACTTTTGTCATATATATTTTTTCATTTTAACACGACAAATTCCACCTTTAAAAATACATATATGAAAAAATAAATAACCATTTTAGGGTATTTCCTAAGTTAGGGTTAAAAATACATGTACAAAAAAAAAAAAAAAACATTTTAGGGTATTTCCTGGGTTAGGGCTAAAATAAAAATTAGCTAAAAATAAAGAAAGTGTCTGGAGGTACGTTAAACGCAGCCATAGCCCCCGGGACTATGGATACACTTTTCCGGGTGTCATCATCGTGCCAAGATAGCCGAGTGGTCTAAGTGGTCAATGATTCTTCCTTCCGCTAACATGGGTTCTGCTAACGTGAGTTCAAATCCCAAATTTGTTAAATATTTTTTTTTCCATTTTAACATATTCAACACGGCAAATTCCACCTTTAAAAATACATATCAGACAAAAATAAACATTTTAGAGTTAGGGATAAAGTTAGTTAGGGTTAGGGCTAAATTAAAACTGCTGGCAGGGTAGCTAAAAATAAATATGAGCTAAAATACAAATGACGGAACCTTAAGTCACGTGGTGCACCTATCACGTGACATAAACTGGCCAATGAGGTGCGCTGCGTATCCATAGAGCGGCAGTCTATGTATACGTTTAACGTACCCGTAGTTACGGCCAAAAATAAATGAGCTAAAATAAAACGGAACTTTAAGTCACGTGGTGCACCTATCACGTCACCTAAACTGCCCAATGAGGGGCGCTCCGTATGAATAGACAGGCAATCTATTCATACGTTTCAGCCACTGCCAAAAATAAAACAAAACAACCAGCTTTTAATAAATAAAATTGAGGGCCTGGATTTGAAGAAAAACAAGTACTACCGAGTGAAACTCACTGGAATGAATATGATCAGATCGAGATTGAAAAACCAGTTTTAAACTGGAGGTCATCGACAACAAACGTCAGTCAGGAATGCAACTAAAGTGCCACACGGAGGCCAAAAAAATGTGTCATAGTGAGTTAAACACAACAATAAAGATGAACAGAAAATATGTAAAATTCTGATAAGTTACAAATCAGTTTCAACATGGGTTAGAAACAGATTTTTGGACGATATTATTGATTGTTAAATGTTAAAACAACTAATGTGTTAGCCGCTAGCATCTTCCTATGTCCACTTCTGGGACAAAAGTTAGCAGAATATTCACACAAAAGCAGTGAAATCCTTTTATTTAACAGCCAGATTAACTTTTCAATTAAACACTAAGAGACAAAGTACATAATAACTTAAATATTGTGTATTATCCTGTAGTTTGACGGACTTTGGAGTAAGTTGACAAGCAGAAGTTATGAGCCGAGCTAACTCAGTGATAGCCGTGGACACTCCCTACTACTGTCCCATGAACTCAGTCCTCTGTCACACACCAACAGAATAGTAGAAAAAATAATACTAACCGGCTGTCGAGCAACATCTGAAGACGTCATTGTTTTAGACTGAGGGCGGTATCCCAAAGTAATACTGAAATAAGTTAATAAAAGTAACAATGGGCGACTTTTCGCTCAGGAAGGAGTTCGCCGAACCAACTCGTCTGGATCGACACCTAGACAGACCGAACCATTCACACTGCAGGGGGGTCGGGTGATTCATCAGCGCCTCTATATTCAATTAAAATGATAAACTTAACAGCACATTTAGGAATATTTCTAAGTTTAAGGAAAATTGTGAAATATACTTTAGATGTCTATTTGAATATTACAGAGAAATTAATTGATTTAAGACAAACTGTTTAGTAATAATCCCCTGTTAAAAAAATACTGGTATCACCCATCTTAACTCGCAGACATGTTGGATGAAAAAAAATAGGAAATTTCATAATCCAATCCAAAATACCCATAATAATAATAATAATAATGATGATACAGGCAAAAGCGACATTGTAAAGCTGATGAAATCATCATTATATGTTAACATTAATAGTGGACAATCGAACGCTATTCTTACTAAATAACTTCAATTAATAATAAAATAGAATTTAAAAAAACCTGTAAATATTTTAAATATTAGAAAATACTTATTACACAGTGATGATAAAAATGAATATGGCACTTTTTCCATCACTAAAGTTAAATTAGAAGTCTTATTTTGCACAGATGATGTTTATTTGTGGAATACAAAAACATTAAATATCCATATATATATACACATACATACATAATATAACCCAAAATTAGGTAAAGAGGAGGGTGTCTGTGTTTTTATCAGTATTGGTTAATATCGGAAATAGGAAATAATGTGTTGAACAATATGAGAATATTGGATATCGGCAAAAAGCTAATATCAAACATCGTATTTGAAATACTTTTAACTCATTTATACAAATGTGGAAAAAAACATGGTTTCATTTTTAAATATCTACATTTGTGAATAAAACATTTTTATTATTATTAATGTTTCAATAAGACAGTGGTTTCCATTTTGATATCACAAATTTCTGGCGACCCCAGAGACACATTTTTTTTAGAATTATTATAAAAAAATTTTACATTGTCGTGTTACAAATACAAAAAATAACGTCAGGATTAATGACAAACTGCGCCAGCACAGATGTTTTTATACTGAATTTTATTTGTAATGGGTTTATATTTAAGAAAAGTGAAGGAATAGAACACTGTTGTTTATATATATATATAATTTATTTTATTTTTTAATCAGTAGTTTTTGTTCTATCAATACTAAACATTTCAGGCGACCCCACCAAGGGTCACGGCCCCAAGGTTGAAAAGCCCTGCAATAAGAACCTACGCAAACAACCAGCAACCAATCAATGCTGGGCTTGAGTTTTAGAAAGTCTGACTTTCTGTCTGGCACTAGAACGCATCCTTGGTTCCTGCTGCTGCTGCTGCTCAGTGAACTCATTGGCGCCCCCTATTGACCAAATATCACCACGAAAGAAAAGATGATGATGATGAGGAGGAGGAGGAGGCCACAGATGAAGATGCTGTTATCCGTCATAGATCTAAATGTAGAACCATAGTTTCACACTGTGCGTCCTTGTCTGCCTGATGTGACCGTGAATGCACCCATTCCCAGTCCTGGAGTGACCATGGCCTCCTCCCAGTGCACGGACCGAGCCGTGCTGGAGTTCCTACGGGAGAGAGGAGGGCGGGTCCAACAGATGGAGCTGATCGATCACTTCCGATCACAGCTGTGGAGCACTGTGAGCTGCTGAAAGGCGTGGTGGACGGAGAAGCCTTTGTGCAGGTGGAGCAGGGCGGAGTGACGTTTGTTTGTTTGTCTGGACCGGGAGCGCGAGGCGGTGTCGATGATGCGTGCGGACGCTGATTGCCTCGATCCCGGGGAGTGCAACGGCAACGTCCGAGAGACACTGGACAACGAAGGTGTCAACGGCAACCCTGATGGTGCATCTGGGAACCCAGGTGAGAAAGACGTAGTAATCAGAGAAACGTGCGTTTTTCCCCCCCACACGTTTTAATCAGATTTATTCCTATATGGAGATTCTGCGTTAATATGTTTCCTCTTTCACTCACCGACTACAAATCAATGCATTTAATCATTGTTTTGAATCAATTGCAGGATTTGATCATTGTTACGGTGGTTCGTGCCAATGGCTTCAATTTAATTTGCACCCAACCCCACTTCCCCCTTTTCTATGATAAAACCCAGTATGGTGCTGCTGGGATCTATGGGATCTATGGGATGTGGGTAGGGCCTGAAGAAGGATGTGAACTTGATGACACAGATTACGTATAGTCAGAGATTAATCCCTGCATCATTACGTCATCATTGTGACACATAAACAATGTGTTTTGATAGAAACTGGTTTTTAATGATCACATTAAGAATAAAAAATAAAAATAAAACAACACAAAAACTTCTTTTACTTTCCACCCGATTGATTATCAAAACAGTTTTTCTTGTTGAGATTAAGATAATATTTGGTCCAACTCTGTTGCTGTAATCACTATAACATGACTATCATCTTTAAATATAAGACATGTTTGCAACAAAAAAAAATCTCTTCAAGTGTGAATATCATTCACTGTATTTTCATATGCTCAAGTTCAGAAATGGGACATTTCATCTCAACAAGAGCCACAAACGTGTGTTTGTATCAAATCCATTGATCAACATTCATATCAGCATTTAGAATAATAAACATTGATACAGAGAAAAAAAACTAAACAAATAAAAACATGTGTGTTGGTTGTTGTTTTGTGTGTTTTTGGAATCATTTTGTGTATCTTTGTTCTTATTTTATGTGTTTTGAATTATTTGTGTGTGTGTTATGAGTCATTTTGTGTATTTGTCTGGTAGTTTTTGTGTACATGTTTAGTCATGTGTTTTTAGAGTAATTTTTTTGTATTTTTGTCATTTTGTGTGTTTTTGGAGTCATTTTGTTGTGTATTCCTTGGTATATTTTGGTCTGTGTGTTGTCATTTTGTATATTTTTCTGGTAATTTTGTGTATATTTTAGGTCATTGTGTGTATTACACTTTCATTTTGTGTGTTTTTGGAGCCATTTTGTGTATTCAAGTTGTCATTTTGAATATTTTGTGTATATTTGCAGATGTGTGTGGAGTCGTTTTGTGTATTTACTTTGAAGGGCAACACAATTTGACCGAGGGCCACATTTGCTCATGCCTACTGCTGCCGCTGCTCTTTAGTTAACAAGTGAAGGAAACAAATGGTCAAATTTTTTATTTTTTTTTATTCAGTTTATTTCCGACGTGGTTACATTCCCTTTTTTTTTTCACATTTTTTTTTTTTTTTTTTTTGTACATGCCGAAAAAAGGAGACGAGAGAAGCAGTTTGCTTATCTGGGTCCCGTCCCCTGTTTTACCATCGCAAATTTACATGGGTTTACATGTCTCTCTGGTCAAACATTCTTGAGTTGTTCTGAACAGTCCTTTTTTGTGTATTCTCATCTGTAGTCAGTGTTGTCTTGTTTTTATTCCTCCTCCTCTCTATCGTTGTTCGTGTTGTACAAAAATCTTTTGTAAATGTATGTTTTTAAAATGACTCTTACAAGTATTTCCTGAGAGAAAAAAGTGAGTAAAAAAAATTGTCTGTACATTAAAATGAGAGTTAGGTTTACGATTGGTCAAGGGCAAGTTATGCCCCAATTTCATACAAAAAACACTAATTAAATAATGTGAGGATTAGATTAGATTAGGAATTGGAACTGGGAGTCTGTCCATGTTTGGTGTAAAGTGTAGTTCATGGACGTTTCCCTGTCTGTTATTAGAGCAAACAGTTTTATAAAAATGTGTCGCACCATCGAACTATGGCAGACGAAGTCAGAACTGTCAAATGATATCAATATGGGAGACGATGGCTCTGTTAACAATAGTAAGATATTGAAAACACATAGATTAGGAATTAAAATTTCCCATGTTTGAACCTTAAACTAGGGATGTCCCGATACGACTTTTTCATTTCCGATACAATACCGATATTGCAGCCTTGCATAACGACCAATACCGATATTGATTCGATATCAGCATGAATCATACATAAATAATAAAAAAAAAGAATTACTCATTTTGTAGTGTGGAATGTTAGAAAATACTTGATCGAGTGATGTCACTCAAACAGAGAACAATAGTCAGCAACAGTAGGTACGAGAAAAACTCACCCATTTATTATTAACCAATTGGTTACATACATTTCAACCTTCAACATAATATCGACAGTATTCTACAATTGAATAAAATCAATAAAAAATGAATTGGAAAAAAAAAATTCCAATTTCAATGCAAAATCCGATATTTGTTTTCAGGCTAATATCGGACCGATAGCCAATATTGATATGGGATCGGGACACCCCTACCTTAAACATCATTTTCTGGTGTAATGTTTAACATTAACCATGAGGAATGTGACTTTTCACTGTGAATAGCAACAAAAGCAAAGAGTCATTACAGCTTTGGGGTTTCTAACCAAGTGTAGATGTCATTTATTCCCTGCACGTATTAAGGATTAGAGTAAAGTTGATGAAAATTATCTCGTTTCATTTCAGGACACTCGTGTAACGTCTACATAAACCATTCAATAACATTTATAATTTATGTTTTATTCCCAGGTGGTTTATCTTCACAGTTAGCCAGCATGGACACTGGCAAACAGCCAAATAGGAACAAGCTTCCTGTGGTCCCTCCACAGAGTCGGAGCAGCACTGGAAACCTCACACCAGGAGGAGGAGGAGGAGGGGGAGGGGTTCAGGTGAAGCTGAGGGACAGGAGGAGGCGTGAGTCTGCTCCTGTTATAGGGATACCGCCAGACTCTGATGAGGCTCAAGCTGCGGCGTCACACAACCAGAATGTGAGAACGGCTCGCAGGATATCCAAAGGCTCCCAGCGCGCTCTACTGAGCAGCTGCCTCTCTGAGGACAGTGCACTGGAAGGACTGGAACCAGTGGGGGACCTCAGCACACCCAAGGGGAGTCGCAGGGCCTTCATTGAGTTAATGATGAGCAGCTCTCCTCAGGTAGGACACTTTAACTCTAGCATATATATATATATATATATATATAGGGGCCACAAAAATGGGACTGTCCAATCCCAGGGGCACATAACTAAAATTCATGTCAGAATTTATATTAATACAGGAAAGAACATATTGTTATTGTTGTTTTGTATTTTGTTTTGTTATTTTGTATATTTTGTATATTTTTCTCTCATTTTCAGGATTGTGTTGTTTTGTATATTTTACTTTTATTATTGAGTTTGTGTAGTCATCCTGTCTGTTTTTAGTTCAATTTTATAATTTTTTATTTTTTATTTTGCCTATGTTTGTAATTTTGTAAATTTTTCGTCCTTTTCCTTGTTCTTGTTGTTGTTTCGCATGTTTTTGGAGGCATATTTTTCATTTGTGTTGCCATTTTGGGTGTTTTTGGAGTAATTATTTTGTATTTTTCCTGTCGTTTTGTATATTTTTCTGTTAATTTTGTGTTTTTGTGTATATCTTGTGTGTTTTTGGTGTAATTTTGTCTGTTTTTTTATTTTGCGTAAGTTGGTTGTCATTTTGTCATTTGTTTTTTTGTTGTTGTTTTGCATGTTTTTGAGTCATATTTTTCATTTATGTGGTCCTTTAGTGTATTTTTGTCATTGTTTAGTGTGCAATGAGTAATTTTTTGTATGTTTGTTGTCATTTTGTGTATTTTTCTGTTGTTATTGTGTTTTTTAGTTGGATTCGTTAGTGTTGTGTGTTTTTGATGTAAATTTGCCCTTTTTTGTTGTTATTTTGCATATTTTGGTCGTCATTTATGTGTGTATTTGTACTGCTCTTCTGTAATAAACAATTTTGTGAACTAAAGTGTTTAAGCCTAGGTTTACTCTTCATATGTTGTCTGTTGCAGGTTCGGCGTTCCCTCATAAACCGTGGCTCACGTGTCCGGGATTCTGTGAAGAGCGACGGTGACTCGGCATCACTTCTGTCCTCAGCCACAGACGAGGAATGTGCGTCAGTCACCCTGGACCCACTGGAGCACGAGTGGATGCTGTGTGCCTCAGACGGTCTGTGGGAGAGCCTTCAGCCTCTGTTAGCCGTGGAGCCGAGCCTCGTGACCAAGAAGGACTTTGTGACGGGCTTCACCTGCCTCCACTGGGCCGCCAAGCAGGGCAAGACCCAGCTGCTCTCACAGCTGCTGGACTTCGCCAAAGAGAACTCGATAGCAGTGAATGTAAACGTGAGATCCAGTGCTGGATACACACCGCTGCACCTGGCCGCCATGCATGGACACACACAGGTGGGAGTCATTTACCATCTGTCTGCTTCAAGTAGAATCTGCTATTTTATTAAAACGCATTAATTTAATCATTCCTCTACACATGGCCACTGGGCGATAGACGGCTACATCAGGGTTTTTCAACAAAGGGCGTTAGACAAAATTAATTTGCTGATATATTGCGATATTTCACCGAGCGATTATTGTTTCGATCCAAAAAAAATTTTAAATTTATTTTTTTTAATCATGTTTTTTCATGAACAAAAACATTTAACAGCGCAAACATATGCATAGCACGTAAATGCCCGGTCACAAGGTGTCAGTGAACCACATTAGACCTTAATAAAATATCTCACAGTTTGATAAACATACCACTTGTTTGTGATATTGGTATTTGAATACAATTAGTTACCATTTACCCGTTCTCGCAAGTTTAAAAGAAATGAAATATATATATATATATATTTTTTACCATTTTGTACTTGTAAAGGGGAAATTCACAATTTATATCATATTGTTTAGTATTGGAATATATCTTATCGTCAGATTGAAGGATTACTAAAACCATGTAATGGAAGATGATCCTGATTGGTTTAACAGCCTCACCAGCTAGGAATGTTCACTGTAAATTATTATTATCATTTTTTTATCCATTTTTTTGTTTTCTGTCATAACTGGCAACCTTTAGAAAATGAAATGCAGGAAAATTCTAGTTCCCTCGAGAAGGATTTTTGTGCTTTTATGAGGAGATTTCAAACCGTTTAATAAGTTTGTTTTCCAGTTTGTAAAATATTCTTTGGTTCAATTGCTCATTCTTCTTCTATACATTAGATCAGCAGTTCTCAACTTTAGGATCAGGACCCCATTTGGGGTCGCAAGACACTGGGAGGGGGTCGCCAGACGCCTTCAAGAGACTAGGATTTTTATTATATTTTATTTAATTTTTACAATTTGAGCCAATTTTTGCTTATTTTTACCTTTTTCTGTAACTACACCAAACTTTCCATACTTATACCTATTTTCATCACTTTTTCTTGCCATATTTTTTTTGCTTTTAATGCATTTTTGCTACATTACTCACATTTCTGCTACTTCTCCATCAAATTTCAAAACTTTTTCTGCACATTTTTTTTCCACTTTCAGGACTATTTCGACATTTATAAATTATAAACCCTTTCACCACTTTTCCCACCTAATGTTGCATATGTTGACCCAATTGTATAACTTTTAACCTCTTTTCAACATATTTAATGCTTATTTATGCAATTTAACCACATTCACGACTTGTCATGCCCATTATTTGCCAGTTTAAACTTCACATTACATTACATTACTCTCAACCCAACCATTTCTGCCACTTTTATGCCACTATTGGCAACTCTAATTTGTAACTTTCAACCAATTTCTGTCGTTTTTAGAATCCAATTTCACCACCTTTCCCACCATTTTTGGTTGGGTGTTTGGCTGTATACTATGGCCAAAATAGTAATTAATTTCCTGGATAACAGTGGATATTATTCAGATAAATAAAAAAATGTGGTTATAACAGATTCATAGAACAATGGACCATCATTTTGATGACTTTATGGATGGGCCCCAAAAAGTTCTCCCCTTTATTCTTTGTTATAGATGCATTATTTCTTGTCTAAAGTACGTGATCACAATGTGATTGTGTTGGGCAGGTGGTTCGGGTCTTGCTGTCAGACTGGGAGGCCGACCCAGAAGCTCGAGACTACAGCGGGAGGCGAGCCCTCCAGTATCTGTCGCTAACTCTGGCCGCCGACCTGCAGGTGGAGGGCGTGCTCACCTCTCCAGGGACTGAATCGGACGGTGAAAACGCCAACGGCAGCAGCGGCGGAGGAGGAGGGCGCGGCTGGAGATTTCCCAGAGTGCTCCAGGGTAACCTGAACCCTCTGAGGCTGCTCACTTCACCCACGGAAGCAGAGGATTCATCAGGGAAGTCGAAGGGAAGCATTCAGAGGAAGTCGTCCCTGAGTCGGCTGAACGCGCGTCTCCACAGGGGGCGCCACCGAGCCCAGATCATCCACAGCGCCTCCTTCAGGGACTCTGGAGAGGTAGGAAAAGGAGAGGAAGTAACCAGTAGTCCTCTTCGAACCAGACCGCTCTCCAACCTGTTTGGTTGAGTTTCATCCCGGACAGAAAAATAAATCTGAGACGTAACACCACAACAAAGTAGCTTAATTTTGGTACTTTTTTCTAATTTTATTACAGACAAAGCCATTTCTTGCTTTAACTGCAGTTCTTACGTTATTTCCCATGGTGCCACTATGATGACGACGTCTGTTGGTTTTTGTTTGAGATTTACAGATCTCATTTAGAGCAGGTAGCAAACACCACAGCAGATGTTGTAGTTTTTACTTTACAGGCAAAAACAAAACAAAAACCTTCACTTTATTTTTCATCACTGTTCTTTTTTAAATATTGTGATGACAAACACTTTCTGTTCTTTTGTTTCCCACTATTGTTCTGAGATGGTTTTATTTCCCCAGAGTAATATATTTTAAAAGTTAAAAAGTTGCTGTAACAACATTTAATGGTTTTTATTGTTACATTTAAGGAATCTGAGCCTTTTATTTTTTTTTTAAAGTAGCAGACTTGACTAATGGAACTGTTGCATGATCACAGAAGTGTATTAATCAGCCACTACAGTTGTGCTTGCACTTGTCACTTTGAAGAGGGTTGGTGTTTATTATTATAGGATATGTTAACAGGATAAGACCAACTGTGAAACCTTTTATTGTATCCTTCAATGTATGTAGAATATAAAACACAAGAGACTCTTGAGTCTTTACACCCTTGGGTTCATATTTTCAATAAAAAACAGGGAATCGGTGAAGAACAGTACATTATGATATACCTCAGATTCTCTTCTTCAGTGTGTGGAAACTTTAAAAACAGGGCAGCGTCTTAATTCATCTGATTTCCTTCTAAAAACAATGGACCAGCAGTTCCTTTTGGCAATATTACAAATATCCAATGGTGCATCACAAGGTTTACAGTAAATATGCAAACATATCTGTATTGAGGAGACGTGTTGTTCCATGAACTGGTCTAACCTTGTGTTAATCCATCCCATGTCATTAGGAAAGTGTTTGGATCTCATATGTTTACCAGAGGAGCTCAGTAAATCCTAACCGGTTTCCCAACAATTCCTAAATGTCACAAATGCTCCGATAGCATTTTGTATAAGTACAAGTTGTTGCAGAATTCCTGTATATGTTGTACATACATCTACACTGACATTAGTTTCCCTTGCTGGATCAAACCGGGAGATTTAAAGACTTTGAACTGTTTATTCTAACGTCTGATTTTCTTTATTTTTCTTAATTTTTTTGTAAAAACCATCACATTGTCAATGGGTGCGAAGTAACTTGTTTTAAGCCACTGTTGTTCCTATTTGTTGTACGTCCTATTGAATGTGAAATAAAGCAGTAATGATTTGCAAATGTCAGTCACTCGTGTGTTCCCGTCACGACCAACAACAAACGCATGAAGACGAAGTGCCAGCTGTCGCCATCAGAGTCAGAAAGAAACAAAGAACTCATTAAAAAATAAAAACCCAGTCATAAAATCTTCTGTTAAACTCAACCTGGGATGAATGAAGCCCGAAAATAAAGTAAGCCATTTCATCCGCTCTTCCTGCTGACACCATGGGATTGTCCATGTCTGGTGATGCTGAATAATTGATAATGTGATGACCGACCGTTCCCCCCCCCCCCACCACCCCATGTGCCAGCTTTACTCTAGCCCCAACACTTGAGCATCAATTTCCTGTCCACGAGCAGAATAGGAGCGTACAGTGAGTTTACAGTGAGTTGTCTTTAGTCATTATTGTGTTCTCCAGTGTCCCGACAACTTAAAGAATGTTTGCGGAAAACTCAAATGAAAAAAACCTTAAAAGACTATGACCGTTCATTTATTTTATTATTTATTTATATTTATCTTTTTATTTTCTCATTTATTCATTCATTTATTTTTTATTTCTTTGTCTATTTATTTTCTTATTTATTCATTCATTCATTCATTTTTTTATTTTTTTTAATTTATTTATTTATGCTTGTTTATTTATGTTATGTATATTTATATCATTTGATATATTTACTACTTTGTTTATTTATTCATTCATTTATTTATTGTTCTTTATTTGTCTATTCATTCATTCGTGTATTAATGTATTTATTTATGGAGCAGACCACTATTCTTTTCTACAGTTCCCCTACATGACTAGTCAGTATTTAGACAAGGTCAAAGTGTAAATACATGTGCCAAGGTTTTTTGTCTAAAAGTAAATAAAGCAAAAACATTAAAAATAAAAAAGACTATGCCCGTTCACATCACAATAATTCACACCCACTTTGTAATTATAATAATTGTCATAGGTTTAAGAAATGTACTCCCCCAAAGTAGGAGTGTTAAGGTTTTAACTATTTGGAATAATACTGCGGAATAAATTGTGTCTTATTGATAGAAGTGGGGAGTTAAACATGGGGAAAGTCTGCTTATAGTCCCACAAAATAACCTTTAACACCTGCTGTTACAACATACATTACAAGTGTAGATAAGAACACTCAGAGAGCAAAAACCTCCACTAAGCATCAAATATCCTCTTTGCATGATTCTGTTTTAATTGCATTTTCAACTGTGACCAATGGAATTAACAAGATTTGACAATCAGGCTTTTACCTCTGACTATAATGTGTAAAACAACACAATAAGAAACAACTAAAGCTGAAACAGATCAGTGGTCTTTGGTTTCTATGGAAAAAAAAAAGAGACTGGTATTATTCATCATATGGAAATATGAACATTTGTTGGTGTTGAGCATAAAGTCATAAACAAGAGCTCAAACCTCCACCAAGAGTCAAATATCCTCGTTACCAGATATTGGCGGTTATCTGGATCAATGATGCTGATCATGACACCATGACACTTTAAAGGGTTAGAAGGAATTTGTATCACTATTAATAACAATACATTAGGTCCAAATGTATAAACACACCCCCATGTTTTGAAAAATCGCAACGAAATGCGCAATCCGATCAAAAATCCGATGAAACTTGTTAGGGTAATTGAGGAACAAACCCAACATAAATGAGTCAAATTTCATAAGAATCAGTCAATTACAAACCAAGATGAATTTTTGAAATTTCACCAATGATGATCCAGAATCAGTCGATTCATCTGGATCCCCTCCAAAATTGAATGGAATCTTCCAATGGCGTAAGGTCTATTTTTTCCTAAACTTTTGAAGAAATCTGTTAGGTAACCCTGCAAACAGAGAAAAATGCCACTGAAAATAATCCCTTACCTCCTTAAAAGGTCACTCAAAAACTAGTTAACAGCAGTTTGTCAAAGCTTGGGGGGCAATCAATACAACCCTACTTCTGTTTGAATGCATGAACTCAACAGTAAAACTTTATTTTGCAGGTTCACTTGTCACAGCGTTTCAGGTAATATTGCAAATATTTTGCAAGCATTATCTTTAATTACTGATAAACATCACAGTTACAAAGTAGTGATAGACCGATAGATTGACTGGCCGATATTACCTGCCGTTGTTTGCGGTTTTTACGTGTATCGGCATTGGCCGATGCGGGCTGCCACATTCGTCGATTCGTATTAGTTATTTGTTAAATATATTTTACTTGTTGTTCTGTCTCACCTTTGTTAATTTCAATAAATGTTTTTTTTTTTTTTTTTTTAAATTGAGACTCGTACCATTTGCTATCATCATTGTGTAATTTTTATGATGTAAATTGAGGGAGAAAAAGTAGTATCGGCTCCAAATACCAGCCCACAATAATCAGCAGTCCGTGTCGGTCATCGGCTAAGGCTGATGGAAAAAAAATCGGTATCGGCATCGGCCCTAAAACAACCATAACGGTCGATCCTTATGACAAAGGACCTTATGTATGAAATGACATTAAAGGGACAATAAAGACAGCACGTGTGGGAGAGATGTGATATATGTATAATACGTTGCACCAGTCTATCCACTCAGCTGCAATCCTCTTGTGTCTCTGAGCTTTTTTTTCTCCTGCACAATGTCATGGATTGCTCTCTACTTTGTGTTCATCAGATTAAATCACTGAGCAAGGATTACATGTTGATCTAAACTCAAACATTTAGGGAACGTTGTCCAGAGTCTGGCCTTTGCCTTTGGCAGCTTTTCCATTCGATGACTGCTGATGGGAACAGAGCAGAGAGGTCGTCTGACTGCATCCACTGACCTACATACGCAGTAGAGGGACTCATGCCTATTATGTAAATTCCTTTGCCATCTTTTCAGCGAAACTGTGCCAACTTTCTTGCCTGGGGCCTCCACTCAGGGCGAGTCAATGCCCATGAACCACAACTCTGGATTTCACTATCAACCCATGGGATTTTAACATTTATACACGCATACATGTTTAAGTAATCATGCCAATTTGATTTGAAGATTAAGAATGTGCCTTAATTCCAGTTATTAATTGATTGTTGGCATTATTTGGAGGATAATCTACAGAGAAAGTTGAACTGACCACTCTTCAGAGTTTTCTAAAGATTTAAAATGTATCATGTTACTGATAAAAATCAGGTTTGTGCTGATTTATTCTATGAGATTTTTCTTAATTTATTAATTCGACCATTTGTTTATCTATATTTTTTTAGAATTAACTTGTATGGGGATGGTAATTGGATTTAGATAATTTCACTTTAATCACTACATTTATTTTACATTATAGTTTTGGCCTCACTCATACTTTGTCCAATGCAGGGGTGTCAAACTCATTTTACTTTGGGGGCCACATACTTCCTGGTTTAATCTCAATGGGGCCAAAACAGAAATAATACAGATTTTTTGTGGTAAAAGAGCAATTTCAACATTAGGTAATGTTTTCCTGTATTAAAAAAATGTCTGTAATTCACTTGGAATTAAGTGTAAAACATGCCACAGATATTAGTGACTTCAGGGTTTCATAATTCATAATTCCTTGAATTTGTGGACAATTTTTGTGTCAAAAAGATTCTTGTGATTTGAGAAATAATTTGGGACATTAAAATAGGGTTCTGGCAAACAATTTACTAATAGAAAATACAGAAACAGTGAAACTATAAGCAGAGAGAAATTACAAGGCCCTGTAAATTTTGGGGAGTGTCATTATGTTTTTGAATTGGAAAGGACTACAATTATATCTGGAACTAAACTTTACGTTGATTCAAATAGTGATTCAGGAATTTGTTCTAATTTGAAAAACATAAAAATGAAAGAAAGAAAAAATTCCTACCATAGGCCAAAGTGGAGACTGCAATACATGAATGCAATAAAAATATTTAGGTATAAAAATGATTTTATATTGACTAAATTAAATTACCATATTATTAAAATACATAATGTCACAGATGTGTTTTATTATTATTATTATTATTATTATTATTATTATTATTATTATTATTATTATTATTATTATTAACATCTTGTTATTTGCACATTCTAGTCTAACTACTGTTTATATTTATACTTATGTTTATACTTATTATCATCTCTTCTAGTTGATTGTTTATTATTGAATGTTTCACTATTGGAGAGAGCACAGTTGACCGAGTCAAATTCCTCGTGTGTACAACATACACTTGGCCAATAAAGATGATTCTGATTCTGATTCTGATTATTATTATTATTATTATTATTATTATTATTATTATTACAATCTCACTCCGTTCCACGTGGTGTCGCTGTAGTGCTAAAGGTGTTAGCTCTAAAGGCCCGAGTGGCATTTTGCGGAAGTAGCATGTTGTTGCATTTGGGGTTGTCAGTTCTCTTTGCGGCTTTTTTGTCCTTCCCTGCTTTATTGGACCATAACTCTCAAATCTGCGGATTAATGTTTAAGACAAAGCTGTTAGATACTGGGTAAGTAAGTGCTTAATGTTGGGTAATAATTGCTGTGTGCTAAATGTCGAGTCTTATCGAGCCAACGTTTGTTTGAAACGAGCATGAGTACATTGAGTACATGTTGCTACCTAGCTACACATGTCACCGGTGTTATCATGGTTTACCTGATAGAAACCGTCTGCACCTTTTCAACATATATGTATGTGTATTTATTCATGTAATATACATGTTCAACACTTGGTGCATCTCCATTGTTTCTGAGCAGAGCTAATGTTAGCGTAGCCTCCACTTCCAGCTAATGTTAGTCTTACCTTGTTAGCGTGTGTTTACATTGTGTTAAATCACAGTTTAGCGACAGTTTTTTTTTTTTTTTTTTAGAATTGTAGTCCATAATAAGTAATAGCATTTAAAGAGTTGTAAACTTTTTTAACGAGGGAGCAGGCAGTACAAGAGCATAATTTTAACGTTTTCAAAAATTGTTAATTCAACTTTATTTATTTAGTACTAATTACATCAAAGGTCATCTCAAAGAGCTCGATTTTAAAGGCCTTTTGTACACTGAAATGTTCAGTATTATTACTTATATTTAAAGGTCCACTATTATGTGCTATTTTTAATTTGGCTATGGATACTTCGAACGTATCCATAGATTGCCACTCTATGCATACGCAGCGCCCCTCATTGGCCAGTTTAGATTACGTGGTAGGTGCACCACGTGACTTAAAGTTCCGTCATTTGTATTTTTGCTCATATTTATTTTTAGCTACCCCGCTAACCCTTTTATTTTAGCCCTATCCCTAACTCTAACATGTTTAATTTTGTCGGATATGTATTTTCAAAGGTGGAATTTGCCGTGTTAAATATGTTAAATGAAAACAATTATTTGTCAAATACATCTCCATTTGTTTTAAGAACCCCAACAAAATTTGTTTTTGATGTTTATTTTCCCACACTCGCCTGTTTTCCATAGTTTTAGCCCTCTGAAATGTTACTTTCTGCGCAGTTCTAAAAACGGGCTGTTTTAGGGCCTACTTATGCATATTCATGTGTGGGTGTGTCTGTAGACACTGACTCCACACAACAGCTGATGACTAGCAATTTTCTTTTGCTATCCACACACTCTTGTTATTGTTTTCAGCCAAAAAACTTGGCTCACATGGCTATTTAAGCGGCTATTGTGATTTTAGGTCAGCCAAACACGGTTTCAGGGTCTGTGTGCGTCTGCCGCAGCGGAGATCAGCTGAGTCAGCTGGTTCAAACACTCACCGGAGCTGCTACGTCGCTTTCTTCTCCTCCTCTCCACTACTTATTACAGGAATAGTCCATTCAAGGTGACAGTTCACTGTTTTGTCCAACCGCTGCGTCGCATTGGGTCACAAACACGTCATATCATCTCAAAGGCGTAAGGAGGCGGTATAACGGACACGAAAACTGGAACTGATTGTAACTGCTCTCTGGGCGCTACACCATGGCTGCCCACTGCTCCTCAGGGAGGGGTTAGATGTAGAGAACACATTTCTCGGGCCCTATAAAATCTGTGTTAACGGAATAGCGGACGGAATCTACCAATGAAAACGGTTAAACGCGGAAATGGACAAAATCGGCATGAAACTCCGTCACCGTGGAGCAAAGAACGTTTTTTAATGGGCAAATGTTTCCGGGGATCGCTTATTAGGTGAACCGCCCTCCCTCTTCCTGTCTTGGCTGCATTAAACTCATCTTAAACCACCACAAACACCCTCTAAAACAACACAACTCATCACTAACTCCTAAATACAGAGCCTCCCGTGCCCGTTTAACTTTGCTGTGCCTGTGAAGCTCCGCCGTTTTCCATGAGAACGTGATCAGCTTTAATCATCTTCACCTGCTCAGTGTTTGAACTGCTGTGCCTGGCTAACTAAGAATAATTTTGTTTGTGTTGTAATTTTTTTTTTTTATTCCAACTTTCTTTCTGTGCTCGTAGGTACGCATTCACAGTCAGCAAGCTACCTCAAGTACAAACGTTTCAGTGGGAACTTCCAGTTTACAAAATAAAAGTCATTTGGAGCAACGTTATTAGAATGTTACATTTTAATGTCTCATCAGAGCTACAGAAGAGAGGATCATTTAAATTAGGTTAATTTAAATTAAGTTGATCAAAACTTAATCATTAAACCTGCTCAGATTCAGTAAACCATTGATCCCTGAGAGGAAATCAGGTAAGTAACATTAATGCAGTTTTCATACATCTTTATATGAAAATTAAATTAATTAGGAGCAGTTGGAATAATCCATGTCACTACAACTTATATCTACCTTTTAATTGTATCTGACTTTATTCATGACAAACATTTTTGATTAATTATGAGTTTTTTTATTTATTTAATAGTATTTATTTTGTTTCCTCACAGGAGTTAAAAACTAATAATTTCTTTAAAAAATTGAAGTGGAAAAAACGGAATTTGGAAAAAAATAAAAGAATTTATAGCGCCCTACATTTCATGTATGTAGCTTTACATATATGACAATAAATTATAATGTATTTTCTATATTAAACCACAGTGTTTATTTTAGCTGTGAGGTAGTTTGAGAGGGAGGAGGTCACATTCTTATATAGAGTAGGAGGAGCCAGGATTGTCAGGAGGAGGAATTTCCGCTAGTTGACGTCAACTAGCGAGAAAAATCTAACTCGCCCGTTTGGAGCTGACTTTTTACAAAATGTGGAATATCAAGAGGGTGGAAACAGAACTTTTTCAACTTAGGCCCTCTGAATGAGGCTAAAGGGATGTTTATCACTGTAGCAAAACAATTATAAAGTGATTTTTATCACAATATTGCCCCTTTAGAATACTGTACTTAAAACATTTTCATTTCTCACACATTTGTGGTCATTTCAGTTTAATTTTGAGGTGCAGGTCTTCACACTAAATATTATTACAGTGACTTTTTGCTTTTACATTTTAAATCTATTGTTTTCTCATTATTCATTACAATCTGTTTTCATAGCAGTTAATAAACACTGGTATAACAAATAATTCTTCTACTTAAACCATTGAACCATATCATCACAAATAGTGCAGCTACCAAAATGATCCAATATGTCGAACCTTTATTGCTCTTTTTCTGGTTTTAAAGGCTCCATTGTTGTAAATGCTGAACAACACAAAACAAAAAAATAAATACATTTGTGTCATTAGTAAAAATATTATATAAGTGTGGCGATGTCAGATTTTAAGTATGCTGATTGTGAGATGGTAAATATGTTTAGATACATACTCCATTAATAAGCAGACATCTTTCTATCCACACATCTATCATATTGGGAAACACAACAGCAAACATGCTCCTTGTGGCCTTTGGTGAAGTTTTTTTTTCTATTCCAAATACAAAGACACAACAACAACAAACCTCTGGGTCACTTTTCATTATCTTGTTGTATTTAGGAAATGCAAACTCGAATGTTAAGTGCGATAAAAGGTAAGTGATGGGCACAAATAAAGCTTTGTCTGAGACAAACACATACAAAACAAATGTTTTTTTTTTAAATGTGCTTGTTTTTTTTGTGTTTGGATAAAGTTAGGCAGGAAACTTTTATATTTAGAAGCAGCAATGTTTGTTTTGAGTAACGATGGAGCATTAAAACATGCCACTGTTGTTCACTGTGAAATATGATGACGATGACTAAATGTAACAGTTCTGTTTTTGTTTGTTTTTCTGATGTTCCTGCAGCTTCCCCACATGATGGCCGCGATGACGACCATCATCCATGACACTACAGAGGCGCTGTGCCTCTCCACACAGTACAACATCTATCTGAAGCCTATTGTCAAAATGACCGTCAGCGTGGCTTTGCCCCAACTCAAGCTCCCCGGTAAGAGCATCTCTAACTGGGAGGTGATGGAGAGGGTGAAGGCCATGGTTGCCCCGGAGCAGTTTTCCTCCCTGCGTATCTCAAAGAGCACCATGGACTTCATCCGTTTTGAGGGCGAGGTAGAAAACAAGACGGTGGTGAAGAGCTTGTTGAACCGGCTGGATGTGAAGAGCATCAAACTCAGTGGATTTACTGACGTGCTGAAGGTGAGTGTCACAATATAACACATTAAACTGTTGTTTTCATGTTTCTGATTTTACTAACAAGAGCATTAAAAATGTAATGATATCTGCTAAGGTTTAAGACCAATCTTTAGTTCACATTTTAAGTACTTTTGATGTAATACTGCCAACAGATAAACAAATGCTGGTGAAAATATGATCTTCTTGGCAAAGGTAATAAATGAATGCAGTAGCCACTTGGCTTTACATGATCAGGATTTTTGGGCTGATCACCGATCAGTGAGTTTAAAAAACGATCATTGATCTGATCATATGAATTCAGGATTTTTTTTAGGTACCGATCAAATTTCTTTGGTACTACCTGATAAAGACTCACGGAAAATCAAACGGTTCCATGTTTTGGGACCTAAACACAGCCTTGTGACTGCGAGGGAGTAGAAGAGTTGGAGAATTTCCATAACATTTGTTGTTGGTGTGTGTGGGTGCATGGCCCTTTAACTGCTAATGAATGCGCAGCTCGCTCGACCATGTGCGTAGTGAGGAAGCGTGTGAGACCGAAGCAGATCGATTGTAAGCTGTGTGCCGTCTCCGAATGATTGGCAAAGTAAACGTTGCAGCTGGTGAATTAAACCGGAGTTTCATGCCATATTCAATGACTGCTGTGAAGTGAGGGAGTTAACCCCAAAGCTGTGGATAGCTTTAACTACAGAGAGTTGGAGATGAAGCTGTGGAGGCAGACCACACTGGAGCTGCATGAAGCCTCCATCAGAATTAGCATTAGTGGAGCAAACGCAATTTATACTGACTGTCGCATCGCAAAAACCTGCTGTTGCTTATAGTCCGTATTCACATGTGCACGGTGGAGGTGGAGCTCACACACACGTGCTTGTTGTACATGCACACAGCTGCTCCGCTCCAACCGAGAGACATTTTTGCCGTTCGCGCATAGATTTTCACCTTTGTGCACAAACGTGAATGAACTAAAGCTGTGTCACGTAAAGTAAAAACCACTCTTTGGTGTAAATGAGATGATAAAACAATGCTATGGGAGCATTCTACAGAACGTTTCATTCCAACAATGATGTCTTTGATCAGATTAAGACATTACAGCCGATCGCATTAATTACATAAAATGCAAAATATCGGCCGATCCGATATAGTTGATCAGATCAGTGTAAAGCCTAGTCGCCACCTTTTATATATAAAATGATCATTACACAAAATAATAGGGGTGTAAGGAATCGATATACACCAACAATTTGATTTGAATCCCGATTTTAAAAAAGAATCAAAGATTGGGATGTAATGATGAACTTTTCAATTTGAATAAATAGATCATATTTAGGAGAAAACACAGATTCTCATTCTTTCATTTAAATTGTCATGAATTTTTTTAAACTAATATATTTTTTTATAATCTTCTTACAAACATAACTGTTTGAACTCATGAACGAAAAATAAACTGCACAATTTCTTCATTTATCACCATACAAAGTTGAACAAAGTTGTTTTTTAAAAACATAGAATAAAAATGTCAAAAGTTTGGGCTTAATTTCGATCATTAGTCACCTCGACATGTGCACGCACGGATGTGAATATAGACTAGAAATGGGTTCGGGCTTGAAGAGACATTGGCTTCATTCGGGTCGTGTTCTGTCAGGCTCGGGCCGTGTCTTCTTTTTTTGGTCCGATTAAAGCTCTTTTCCCTCCGCTGCTATTTGTTCAGCTGAACCAAGACCATAACCTCTAAACAAGCGGCACTAAAGAAGTCACAGCACCCCCTGTTGTTGTATCAATTTTAAGCCCCTGTTATTTGCATGCATTTTTAGCAGATTTAGGATATATCCTTACATCCCTAGCTCTGATGTCAGGATTTTTTTCTACACAGGATAGAACTTTGTGACGTGGTGAATTGATTGTATTGGCCTTCCTTTGTTTCTCAGGTGCGTGCTGTTGAAAACAAGGTAGACTTTCCTACTCGCCACGACTGGGACTCTTTTTTTCGTGACGCAAAGGACATGAATGAGACTTTACCAGGAGAGAGGCCCGACACCATTCACCTGGAAGGGCTTCCCTGTCGTTGGTTCAGCCAGAAGGAAAGTCACTACCCCGACAGGCCTTCAGAGGAAGTCCTTAAGGCTGTGTTTGAGACATTTGGAAAGGTGCGTCTGATCTCTGACAGATTTCATACTTAAAGAACATGTTGTTCAGCAGATTTGTGGGAAATAACACCTGGAATTGCTTTTAGGTTCGAAATGTCGACATCCCAATGCTGGACCCGTACAGAGAGGAGATGTCGGACAAAAACTTCAGCACGTTTAGTTTCGGGGGTCATCTCAATTTTGAAGCTTACGTTCAGTATCAAGAGTACGGTGGTTTCACCAAGGCCATGGACACGCTACGCGGGATGAAGCTGATGCTGAAAGGGGAAGATGGGAAAGCTGTGGCCTGTAACATCAAGGTACCGCAGACGTCAGCAGCATTTCAATATCCTTTATGTGGAAGAAAGTGTGATAGACTTGTGCATTTGTTCCCGACAGGTGACCTTTGACACCAGCAAACACCTGAGTGACTCTGCTCTGAAGAGGAGGAACCAGGAGAGGCTGAAGCTGCAGGAGCTGGAGAGACAAAGGGAGGAGCAGAAACGGAGAGAGAAAGAAGAGGAGGAGCGGCGCAAGGAGGAGGAGAGGTACAGCGCAGCTGAAAAGGACTGTAAATATTGAAGTGCTGAGTCAGCATATGGAGCTGTGATAATGTTTGTTTGGTTTTTTTTTTCTTTCAGAAAACAAAAAGTGCAAGAGGAGGAGGAGAAGGAGAGGAAGAAGGAGGAAAAGTTGCGGAGACGTGAGCAGAAAATCCGAGAGAGGGAGGAGAAGAAGAATCTGAAGAAGGTGAGGAAGCAACAGGAGGAAGAGCAGAAGAAGCTGCAGATGAAGATCGCCATGGAGGAGAGGAGGCTTCTGCTAGCTCAGCGCAACCTGGAATCTATACGACTCATCGCTGAGCTACTGGCCAGAGCCAAGGTACCAACACACACACACACACACACACACACACACACACACACACACACACACACACACACACACACACACACACACACACACACACACACACACACACACACACACACATCAGCTCAGTTATTAATAGGCACTGACATTAGGAAACAAGCTATAGGAAGAACATTTCATACCAAAGGTCTTTGATTTTTGTATTTCAAAGTAAATATCCAGTTCTTGTTTTTCTTTTATTAACACATCGTCTTCTTTAATTTATAACAACTTTGCAATAATTTTGGTTTTTAAGATAAACTGTTGACATTATCAATAATATTCATATCTATCAAAAGTATCTGGCACTATATACGACCATTATACAACTCTGCAGCTTGTATTTGGTTGCAACTAACGATGAAGATGACGTGTATTGATAACCATACAACATATTGAATGCTAACTTGTAACCAGTGCGCTCTTTCACTTTGTCATATTTTAAATATTAAACTATTAAAGAGTTTTTTTTTTTAACTTTTTCCTTGAACCCTTTGCTAGTATTTCCCAGTGTTTCTAGTTTTACCAACAAGTTCCTTCCTCAATATGTTTTGTTGTCATTTGTTGCCACAGCTCCTGAGTTTTGTGCTCTCAAGAATTGAACGTTAAGATTTTAATGCACTGTCTAACCATTACAAATTCATTTAAAGCTTGTAAATTATTTCAAGCTCTTTCTTGTTTAAAGTATTAAAGTATGTGTTGTTTTGTTAAGGCAATGAAGCAGCAGCAGCAGGAAAAAGAGCAGGCTGAACGTGAGGAGCGTGAGAAACAGGAGCAGGCGCGACAGAAAGAAGAACGAGCTCGTCTCCAGCAGCTGGAGGCGTGTCGACGCAAACAAGAAGAGGAGCTGCGGAGGGTGGAGTCTGAGAAAGAGAGGGCGATGGAGCTCCAACGCAAAGAGAGAGAGCTGAGGGAGAGACTGCTGGGCAACCTGTTGAAGAAAAACACTGGAAACACTTCAGAATCTACAAACGCTAGTGCTGTGCCCAGTGAGGCGCGCCCCATCCCTGGAAACGCATCCGTGCACGTTGAAGGTTGTGTGAACGGGGTGAAGGCGGCTGGCAGCAAAGAGAAGAAGCCGTCCAGATCCAGCGTTCCATCCCAAGGTTCAGGGGGGAAAAAGGTGGGACGGAAAAGTAGAAAGGAAACCAAAAACCTTCAGGAAGAGAATAGGAAAGAGCGACTTAGAAGTAGGCACAGTAGAGAGCGAGCACGGGAAAGCTCCCATCGAAGGCGGAGCTCAAGCAGCCAGGAGAGGAGGAGGCGGCGCCGCTCCGATAGCTACAGTAGAAGAAGAAGAAGAAGAAGCTCGAGTCACAGGAGGCGACCGCGAGGCCGACACAGCAGGAGCACCAGCTCCAGCAGAGAACGGAGTCGCAGCAGCAGTGGGAGGAGTTACAGGCGTAGTCGTCATGGATACAGCAGGAGCAGCTCCAGAGGAAGCAGCAGGAGTCGAGGAAGGAGGAGTCACAGTCAGAAATACAGAAGACGCAGCAGCAACAGGGAGAGGAGCTACTCCAGACGTCGCTAACGTCATCAATGGGAAGCTTCTGTCAATCAACGCATATCACCAGCTAAAGAACATTAAAAAAAATAACAATAAATGTGCTCAGTATTATAAGACAATAGAATTTTTGAATGCAAAAAAATTGATTTAAACTAAGCAAATCGAATAATTACAAGCTAAATCTGTTTAAGTTGATTTATTCCTCATTTACGTTGATAAATTAAAGCTTCAGTTTAAAAAGGTCAGACATTTAGTTTACAATCGAGAATTAGAATATTTATTATTTTAGATTAATACTATTGTGACATAAAATAGTTGGATCAACAACCACATCATTCACCATGAATAGGTAGTGGATTTTAGTGAAGTTTATACTGTAGAAAAATATCCTTGCTTTAAAAGTGTACAGTTTCTGAGACATATCAACAATGCAGGCTCTGCTGTAAAACTTGAACCTTCACAATAGTGTTATTTTTCTCGTGCCTGTAATTGATTGATCAGAACCTTTAGTGCTGCTTTGTTTGAAAAAGACAAGATTGTGGATGTAAACTAACATCTGCACGACATTTATCAAGAAAATGTAGCTCTGACAACCAAACAAACTGTAAAATTCCACCAAATTTTTAATTTAGTTTTAGCTGCTGAAACACACACGGAAGTCAGGCTGAACTTAGTAATGGAGGCTGATGATTAGGAGTTTAAAAAACAAATTGAAACATGTATTTTATTTTTTTGAAAGAAGTGCAAGTTGTTTTCATGACTTTTAATTGAAATGTCTGTTGAAAAAACCCACTGTATTGTAGTAGTAAAGATGTGTGCTGTATTCAGTGATGGTCACATTTCTTCAGCCTGTGTTTGTGTTGCAGTCATTTCTCTTGTTAACTGTCGTACTTAATCTTGTCTTGTCCATTTATTCCCTTTATGCTCGAGATCCACTGGAACATCTTATGAGCTGCTGCAAGTTGGTTACAAAATAAAACTGAAGACTGGTTTAAATACGTGGGTTTTATTTTTATTTATTTTTGGTAGGAGAGAAAACTGCAAAGCTTATTTATGATTTAATGTCTCACGTTTTCTTTTCGTTACTGAAAAGCTTACATTTCGGAATTTAATTACATTCATATTTAGCAAAGACTTAAAGGTGCAGGCTGCAACTCTTATAAAAGTGACTTTTTGTCATATTTGCTGAAGCTGTCACTATGTAAGGATAGCTTTACATCAAACTAGTTTGTGTGGGAAAAAAAACAGACATGGGGAGAGGGGAAACTGAGAGTCACAGACGGCACCTTATTTGTTTAAAGCTAAATATAAGATGTGCTGATATTTTTGGCATGATCATTTAAAGCTCACGTATGCTATGAGAATACGTGTGTGTGTTGGAGAACAAGGGTTGCAGTGTTTCTACTTCTAGTTCTTTGTGTGACACTAATCTGGGTTATCACACTGTAATCAGCTTAGACCACTATTACTGCTGCTGCAGCTTAGTGGGCACTTTCTCTACTTTCACCCTGGTTCTGTTTGAAGCAGATATCCAGTAAAGGTGAAAAAAAGCAGCTGTAGGGACAAAAGACCATTCCTGTGTGAGTCGTACAACGATGGCTGAACATCAAGAGACGGGAACGACTGAGGGGAAGGCTGGAAATGATTTGTACCCCAGAAAGATTTTGGAGTATATGGAGGGTTTCCTTATCTCAAAGGTAAAAAAAAAAAAAAGACAAACAATATCAATGCAAAGCTTTGCATCACAAACTGAAAGCTTAAATTGAGCCGATAACAAATCAACGTATGGCTGTTTATTTATTTTTTTTTTTTGCAACCTGTTATTGTGTGTTAACTACTAGAAAATAAAAGCCTGAAAATTAATATCGGATTTAAATTTCTGATTTTTATTCATTTTTTTATTAATTTTATTCAGTTGTAGAATACTGCAGATATTATGTTGAAGGTTAAAATTCATGTACACATTTGGTTAATAATAAATGGGTCAGTTTCTCACTTGATCAAATATTTTCTAACATTCCACACTACAAACTAAGTAATTATTGTTTTTTTTTTTATTAAAGACAATTTAAAAAAAGTATTAAAAGCATGTATGATTCATGCTGATATCGGATCAATATCGTTATCGGCCGATACGCAAGGCTGCAATATCAGAAATGAAAAAGTTGTATCGTGACATCCCTAGAAAATAATATTTAATATGTCTGTCTGTTGCTAAGGTCACGATCTATTGCAAAAAGTATACGTTTAATTTGTAATTGTTGATTGTCTCGGGTAAAATCAATACACAAAATTTAGAAATGGTAAAGAGGGCACAAATTACAACAGGGAGGAAACATGATTCTTTAATTAAAGTATCATAGCTATTTTTAACATCCACGTAATAATTCCAGCAAGTTCATTTTGTCTTCTTTTTGAAATAATATGTTAATTATCTACTGATTCTTTTCTAAGAAAAAAAAAAAAAGCCACTGATCGCTTTCAAAGTAAATTCCCTGAAAAAAGTTCTCTGAATAAATGAAATGAATAGTTTTTTTTATATATATATATGCTATTAAAACATACCTAAGTTTGATTTGACACATTAAAGTAACACTGGGAATGGTTAGAACATGCAGAGCCACAAAAATAGACACTAGTACATTCATTAGATGTGGTTGTTCTTGTGTTCTTGCTTTAACGTATACAAGTTCAGTGCCAGATTTGTATGTGGTACGACAACAATTTATTCTTTTTGTGAAATCAAAATCTATTTTTCAATTTATTTGATTTAAATCAAGTTAAAAAAAAACCAACAACAATAAAGGAAATTTCCTGTTGAGCTTGTGTATATATTATGAATACGTTTTTGCTTTATTGTACAGGCAGCATTTAGAGGTTTCACTGGTGACGATAAGTATCATTGCACCTTTTGTCAATAATTACATCGCAATTTGAGCTTAGCATTACTGCGCTCGCTAGCTAGCTGCATTGTTAGCAAGAAGAAGAGTAAGAATGTCTCGCGCAAAGCAAGTACTTGATAAAAAAAAAAAAAAAGAATATATATTACATGATAGAACAGTAAATAATTAGATACTTTTTTTGGTGCAAAACTAAATATTTATTACAGAATTTTGGGAGGGAAATTTTGTTTTTGTTTTTTATCTGAGAGTTTCAAAAACCCAGACATACAATAAAAGTAATTAATCATGTCAAATGAATTCGTTATTTAAATGTAAGTTAAATAAATATAATAATGTAAATTCTTGGTTCTCTCCTCTGCTTTAGACGGTGTTCACTTCCTGTGAGCTGGGTGTGTTTGATGTGTTAGAAGCAGCAGAGCGCCCTCTAACGGCGGAGGAGGTCAGCAGGGCTGTAGGCGCTAGTGTGGACGGTGCAGAGAGGCTGATGGCTGCCTGCAGTGGTCTGCAGTTAGTCAACACACACCAGGAACATGGACAAGGTCAGGACACACAATTTATATCAATTCATTTGTTGTTCTTTAAAAAAAAAAACTAGTGTAAGTTTTCAGTGAAATGGTCCCAAACTTTTGAGACTTTAGGGTGGTTCTTCTATTGCGCAACTCTTCTTCACAATGTAAATGGTGAAGCGACACTGCACCCAGCAGGTCATATATGGTACTGCAGCAAAAATGGGGCAGAAAGCGGCCGCCAGCCTGATTTTATCATGAATTACAACATTCGTTGATGCATAGACACACATTTTTGTAGTCAACATTATCAATTATGTTACTATTAATTTTTGTATTATTGTGTTACACACTTTGTTGGCACAAATCTTGAGATGGTCTATATATTTAATTCTATTTTTTCTTTTGACCCTTGTGAATTCATTTTTTTTTTTTAATCATCGTGTAATCGCATCCTATAATATTGATAAGCAACTGATTTGTGAGAGTGAACGACTAACCTAATATACAACATGTGTAAACTCATGGCCCGGGGGCCACATCCGGCCCTTCGGAGCATCCAATTTGGCCCGCTGGAGAAAGCAAAAATGAAAGAAAAAACATGAATCATTGTGTAAATGAAACTCATCAATATTTGCAGGGCTCACAGTTTTCCTAGTGTTTATATTGCATGATTGCAGTCGTTTTTAATGTTAAACAGTCAAACTTCTTCACAAAATCCTCACATTTTCCTCAAATCATGACATAATATTTCCCTTCATTAAATAGAAATTGTTCACAAAATCTTGGAAATTTAACGTGAAGATCCTGTTGGGGCTAATACAGTATCTATCACATATTGCTTGGATATGGTTGGTTTATTTTCATATTTTGTGTTTTATGTATACATAGAAGTGCAAACTATGTCACAATAATGTTGAAATTACTCATTTTCCCGCATAAAATCTGTGGCCCACTTGAGATCAAAGTGTTCTGTATTTGGCCCTTGAACTAAAACGAATTTGACATGCCTGTAATATACTAACAAAAATGACAGAAGTATACGCAAGAAACAGCAAAAATACGCACAAATTCAGATTCAGATTCAGAATACTTTATTAAATATTGTATATGATAACAAATATAGACAATATACCAACTAATATACACAAAACAGCATAGGCCTATGCAAGAATTAATCAAAAAACACACAATACAACAAAAATACACAAAATCGGCAGAAAAATGCATTAAAACACAGCAAAAATATACAAAATGTCAACAAAAATATGCAAAAATGACTCCAAACAAACACAAAATGAGAGAAAATACATATAATGACAACAAACATGAACAAAATAACTAGAAATTGTATGAAGCAACATAAATATACACAAAAGACAGCAAAAAGACACAAAACGATAAATATGGAGAATATACCAACAAATATACATAAAACTGCATAGGCCTATACAAAAATGAATCCAAAAACATGCATAACAACAAAAATGCACAAAATTGGCAGACAAATATATAAACAACAGCAAAAATATACAAAATGTCAACAAAAAAACCCACATAATGACAACAAACAGACACAAAATAGGTAGAAAATGTATAAAGCAACATAAACCTACACAAAAGCATGCACATTGAATTGTCTATACAAATAAATTGGCCTTGACTTACCTATATGTGGAGTTTTTAATAGTTTTCATTCATTCATGTTTACACAAACACAATAAATCTAAGAAGTTCCTTAGATAAAATGAACCTGTTGGATATTGTAATTCTTTATTAACTTGTGCTCCTTGTGAAGGCGCATCACCACACAAACACGTGTATTCCATCCACCGTGAAAAGGTCAGGTTGTATCAGCACCTGCTCTTCCTGTGAGGCTCACGTCGTCCTATCCTCTTCCTCCTCTTCCTCTTCCTGCACATGTTTCAGTGTGTTACAGCAACACACAGCAGGCCAGTGCGTTCCTGACCCGCTCCAGTCCCACATCGCTCTACCAGGCAGTCCAGTTCAGCTCCGGAACCAACTACCTCTGCTGGCACTACCTGACCGACGCTGTCAGGTCAGCACACGGAGCATGTTTTACTTTTATTACTCCCTGCCGTAGTGTAAAGATTCATACTTTCATCCTTTTTCTTCAGCTGAAAACATTGTTTTTCAAAATAGTTCAAAAATCTGGTTTCCAGTGTTAAACCAAAGCCTTTGACTGGTGGAAATACCAGTATAAATGCTACAAAATCTGTCTGTTATATTTAAATTTCTTTTTTGGTGACACTTTTTTGTAAAACACCACAGAAAATATCAAACAACTATATTCTATACTTTTACTTTCTGAAATATAATTCTAGTCCAAATAAAAAGCATCAAAATGGCGCATCTTGTCACTTTGTGCACTCATTCTGACTACTGGTAATAACAGATATGATTAAAAAGTAATTCTAGAAAAATATTGGGAACCATTGAGTGATATGCCCAGTATGCAACAGTTACTATTCAGCAAGACAAAAAACAAAAAAGCAGATTATAGGTCTCATATTTCAGTTTGGAGCATATTCAGCATCTTAAAGCAGTACTTTGTTTATTTGTGTTTTCCACCAAACAGAAAGTCCATAAAATAAATGTGCAATAAACACAGAGAGATACGTCTTCATAATTATTTCAGTATTTCTTCTAATATAATAATTAAATCAGGTATTTGGTCTTGTTACACATGAGTCACATGCAACGTGGATGACAAGCTGCACAGACGGTTGCTATGCCAGTGTGTTAGTGTGTGTATGCATGTTTTATTTTAGACATCCTACGTATGAATGATGGAGTAAATATTCTAAAGACAAGATCAAATATATCATTTTAATAGTATTTATTTCAATGCTTTGTCTCAGAGAGGGAAGAAATCAATATGAAAAGGCTTTTGGAATCACCTCAGAAGATTTTTTTCAAGCTCTCTACAGGTAAGACACACTCACGTACACGCGCACACACATATGCACACTCACTTGTTTTACTCGTTCACATTCCAGCCTCGTCCCGCCATCTTAAATCCTCCTGTTATGTTTTTTTCTTTCATCTCTCCCAAAAAGGCAGACTTGAGGGATTAATTACAGGTGTGTGCGTGCGTGTGTGTGCGTGCGTGTGGATGCTCGGCTCAGAGAAAAGGAGGGAAAACACCTGCCATTGTCCTTGATGTCTTGTGTGTGTTTCTACTGTAGCTTCCAGCGTGTACGCATTTAAAGCTTCACTAATCTGGTGGTGGTGGTCAGCACTTTTCATGGTCACACACGTTTGGTTTGCTAATAGACTTTGATCTGCTTTGCCCGAAGTCTTTGTGTTCTAGAATAATTCAGGCCCAGGGGACGGAAAGTCCCATAAAAATCAGAAACTCGGCCTCAAATATTGACCTCATCACATAATTTATCCTATTGTTTTTTTGCAGGGTTTATCCAATGAAGTTTTCAGAGACTGGAGGTTCTTTATTTCCCCCTTTTTTCATTCTTTTTCTTCTCCTTTTTGTTCTTCTTTTTTGACTGAAGGTTGAAATAATCACACCACACAAAGTGTTTTGTCTTAAATATATTCCGTTGTGGCACGTTTTCCTCTTTGAAAAAACAACAGCTAATTTAGGCAAAAGGAAGACGCACAACAAAACCTCGTGAACCTGTGCACAGTCTATTTAATGAGAAGCAAACCTTTGTTTGTCTTTGCCGATTTGCTCAGAGATAAATGTAAGTGGATTGAGAAAACAGGAAAGCGACGTCTGAATTCATTTACTGCATTGCTGCAGAGGCAGAATGCTACAAAACAGACTGGATGAATCTGACTCTAGTTGACATTGACCAGCTGTTTATATATATATATATATACATATATGAATAATCTACAGCCAAGTTTGGTCTACTTCTTCAAATTTTACACTAAAACATATGATGCAATATCAACAGAAAACATATAGCCGAGTGGATTGTTTTTAATCTGTGGAATTTAGATTTTTTTTTCTTCTTTTAAATTAGGTTTAAAGAGAGTGTAATTTGAATCATAATATTAGTTTGAATATGAATCGTAATAGCTACAGATTGCGATCATCGTCATCAAACTTTATGAATGTGTGGCTGTAGTTTGATACAGTAAATCCATGCAATCACAGATGAGCCAGTTTCAGATATCATTATAATGCTCATGGTTCGACTTTCCTATTTTTATACACAACAACATACTATCTTTCTGCACTATATTGGTGGCTTGCCAAGGAATTGACTGTTTTACTTTAAAAAAATAAAAAATAAAAAATAAAAAATCCAGATGAGTCACTCTGGTCTATAAGTCTCATGCCCAAAAGCGTAACTACGTTGAATTGGCTCGGTTCAATGATGATTAGCATCTTTTTTAGCCAACCATGTGCCTATTGGCCAGCTATTGGCTGATGGAGGTGCCAATCATCAATCCACACAGACACATTTATTAAACAGCTGTATGATACGTATGTGCCACTTTAGGCTTTTTCTTCCTAGGGATGTCCCGATACAACTTTTTCATTTCCGATATGATACCAATATTGCAGCCTTGCATATCGGCCGAGGCCAATCGCGATATACCGTTAAATCGATTTTCTTTTCACAACCCTAGTAATTAATATAGTAAATGTAATTATCTTTGAGTTGAATGGATAACTCAATTCGCTGTGTGTGCGTTGTACCTTTAACTTGAAGGTTCATTTCTTTTTTTATATTTATGTGAATAGGACACAGAGATTAAGCCATCCTGACAGGCATTAGCATAACTAAAAAAAGTGGAGATATGACAGAGACCTGCGGGGACACTGAGGATATGAGACATGACAAAGCAAAGTGCTGACGGAAGGAAAGTAAAGCTCATCCTTTAATGATGAGGACACACAGACATGGATAAAAAGGCCTAACACTCGGAAACTCACTATAATTGGACAGAGTATGTGATCGCGTGCGTACGTGCACACTGCAACTGTTGTTTGGAGCATCGGTTTTATAAGCCACAATGTTATTAAATCAAAGCTGACAGTCTACGGCTAGAGCTCATAGTCATTTTATCTTTTCACATCTAATGCTGATCACAGTCTGAAGCCAACAATGAGTCACACTCAAAGTTCTTCTGGAGGTCGCTCCATCATCTGAAGTTGGTTTGTGTGTGATGACAGGTAGCTTTACCACAGAGGAGAATGGACAAGTGGAACTGGTGCTACCAAGTGAAAGTGTTCAAGTCAATTCAATTCAACTTTATTTGTATAGCGCAAAATACAACAAAGTCGTCTCAATGCGCTTATCGAAACATAAAATTCATAATAAGAAAGAAAATCCCAACAAGCGAAAAATTTAGCGACAGTGGGAAGAAACAACTTCCTTTTAACAGGAAGAAATTTCCAGCAGAACCAGGTTCAGAGGTGGCAGCCATCTGCGTCGACTGGTTGAGGTTAGTGGACAGAAGGACCAACAGAAAAGGATAGAGAGATAAAACATCAGAGTGTCCCAGACTAGTTGAGCCATGAACCACAGATCAGGAACTGCCATCATCAGCTTCACGACACCTGAAACAGAGCAGAGTGGGGGACAGTCGCTCCAGTGGTATCTGTTGGGCAAGACACTTCACCCACATTGCCTAGTATGATGGAAGTGTGAGTGAGTGTTGGTGGTGGTCGGAGGGGCCGATGGCGCACGATGGCAGCCTCGCTTCAGTCAGTCAGTCAGTCTACCCCAGGGCAGCTGTGGCTACAATAGTAGCTTACCTCCACTAAGTGTGGAGTGAAAGAATAATACCTTAATTCTGTACAGAGCTTTGAGTGTCTATGATAAAGCTCTATATAAAATCCAATGCATTATTATTATTATTAAGAGAGAGAAGGCACTGACTGCAGAAAAACATGATACAGTATTATCAAGTCAGCCTGCTTTGGCTTTGGGCTTAGTCAACACTTATTGTAAAGGTGACGAATCTCTTTCCGTTTATTGGTAACCTAGCAGCAACTCCAAGGTCTGTAAATGCAACCGTTTATAGACGAACCCATGTCCGCTGTAGTGGTTAGGTTATGTTAGGATTACGTTATGTGTAGATGGTGGATTGTGTTTGAATATAATGTTGGTGTTGCCTTCAGAAACGACATTTTCCCAATCTTTCTTGTCTGTGTGTGTGTGTGTGTGTGTGTGTGTGTGTAGGTCTGATGAAGAGATGGGGAAATTCATGCAGTTGATGAACGCCATTTGGAACATCTGTGGCAAAGACGTGATCACAGCTTTTGACCTTTCGCCCTTCAAGAACATCTGCGACCTTGGGGGTGAGTTTCCTTTGAGTCGTCTGATTTCCATAAACTTATTAGCATTTGGCAAGTGTCACTTTTGCAGCAGCAGGCTCAGCTGCACCCATACTGTGGGCATCAAAGTGCGTCACACACACACACGCACACACACACACACACACACACACACACACACACACACACACACACGCCAAGTTATTCAATTTACTGACTTTGACAAATGTATTAGTTCTGTGAAATATTTGTTTTCCTCTTGACTAAATACCACAAATCGCATCCTATAGTATTGATAAGTAAGAGAGGCTCACCTAATATACGAACAAAAATGCACAAAAATGACAGAAAATGCACGAGTAACAGCAAAAATACACAAATCGACAACAAAAATACAGTAAATAAAGACAAAAATACACAAATGATAACAAATATACACAAAATAACAACAAATATACACAAAAACAGCAACAATACACAAAATTGACAGAAAAACCCATAAAAATCACAAAAATTCACAAAACATCAACAAAAATTTTCAAAAGTTACTCCACAAAACAAACAAAATGAAAGAAAAATACACAATGACAACAAATATTTACAAAATAACTAGAAAATATACAAAACAACATAAACATGCACCAAAATCAGCAAAAATACACACAAAGACAACAAAAATACATGCAAGGACAACAAAAATGTAAATAAAACCTACAAAAGCACAGAATATCACAAGTAGACACAAATTACCACAAAACTCACAAAAAACTACAAAAACTCACAGAATGATGGAAAAGTACACTAAACATCAGAAATACACGAAGCGACTCCAAAAACACAGAAATTATAACAAATATACACAAAATGACAACAAATCTACACAAATGCAACAAAAACCACTCCAAAAACACACAAAACAACAGGAATACACAAGAACGACAGGAAAATGCACAAGAAACAGCAGAAATACACAAAATAAAAAGACTGGGTAAATGTTGGAAAATCTGCAGCACTCGAGGATAGATAAATAAATAAATCATCACTGTTTTTCTTGTATCTCATTCCTAGTGAATTTGAAACAAGCGCTAAGAATGAATGAATACCTCCACATATCCGTCTTAAGCCTTTTTTTAAAATGCCCAAGAAGAAAAATTGAAGACGCTTTGTTGCTTTGCGTGCGTGCTGCTTTGTGAAGTTAGAATTATTAATAACACACCTTTAAAAGGCAGAATAATTAAATGTGAATGAAAAAAAATGGCTGAAAGGACAGAATATGAAGTCCATAATGAACGAATGGGGCCTCTACATTAAAACCCAGTATCAGATCAAACAAAAATGAAAAGAATGGGATGAAATGAGGAAAAGGAAGAACATCTGTCATTCATAATCTGAGGATATGAAATGAGTAAAGAAGAAAGGATTTTCCCCCAGTATTGTCAGCTTTATCTTTGTGTTTTATATTATATTAAACAAGTATTTACACAGGTTCTTGATTAGGGGAAGATATTAAATTATGGTAATAATGGATTCTGACACTTTCTACAGCAGGGGTTCTCAACCTGCCTTTAAGAAACTAAGACATTTTTTTTTTTACATTTTAAGCCCATTTTTGCTTATTTTTACCCTGCAACTACACCAGACTTGCCATAGTTTAACCTGTTTTCATTACTTTTTCCTGCCATATTTTTGCTACATTACTCCTATTTCTGCCACTTCTCAATCAAATTCCAATGCCTTTTCTGCACATTTGTTCCACTTTCAAGACATTTACGGCACTCGTAAACCCTTTCCACTACTTTCCCACCTAATGTTGCATATGTTTACCCATTATTGTCACTTTTAACCTATTTTCACCATATTTCATGATTATTTTCCCCCAGTGTAACCACAATCACGATTTGTCATATTTGCCATTTTAAAGTAGTTGTTCCAATATTAACCCTTTTTACTACTTCTGTCTGTTTTTGGCCACTCTAATTTGTAACTTTTAACCAATTTCTGTGGTTTTTAAAACCCCATTTCACCAACTTTTCCACTTTTATTTTTTCACTTTTAACCCATTTTATTTCTGATAAAACAAGGATTTACATCTTTAAGATGACTATACTCTATGGCGCATATAATAATAAACTTCCTGAATAACAGTGGATATTATTCAGATAAATAAATATGGTTATCACAGATTCATAGAACAATGGACCATCATTTTGCTGACTTTATGGATGGACCCCAATAAGCTCTCCCCTTCATTCTACCTTATAGGTGACCCTGTCTCCACATGACTCTTCAATGTTCATGTCTGTGTTCAACCACATTCAGATACAGTGGGGGTCCCTGGTCTCTGGAACCTTTATTTTGGGGGTCGTGGTCTGAAATGGTTGAAAACCACTGCTCTACATGAGTGACACGAAAGACAAAGTAGTCATATTTTATTACTGCATTCAAGCATACGTTTTCCATTTTTATATAAATATTTGAATTCTTATTAAACAATGGTTAAATTGGTATGATTTAGTCACTTCTTTATATCATATTAGAATTAAAGAAAAAAGAGGAAAATAAACAATTGTGTTTTCGAGTTCGTTGTGTGACAACTACAAATGGCATGTAATACCCTCAATGACCACATAGAGGAGCTGTGAAGCTGCTCATACACTCGACCCCCTCTCTTACACACACACACACACACACACACACACAATCATGCAGACATGCAGATGGTTATCCTTGATCAGTCTGTCTACTTTTACTGTGACTTTGCCAGCATGTCTTTGTGTGCGTTCAGCTTAATCACCAGAGTGTGTCTGTGTGTGTACGTGTGTGTGTGTGCGTGAACAACCAAAGGCCTGAAGGGCACGACGCCAGCCTTTCCACCTCGCCTTTTCGTCTCACTCAACATCTGGTGTGTCTGTGCACACCTGCTGCTCGGGAACTGTTGATGCGTTTGGATTTTCAAACTATTTGACCACACTGTTGGTTATATATCGACTCACTGAATTGTTATGAGTGTGAGTATTTAGTGGTGCTTGGAGGAGCTGCTGTAGCTTTCCTCCACCAGTATGATAGATAAATGCAAAAAAAAAGTTTCTTAAAATCTTTTGGTCAGATAAGCGTTATATAAATCTGAGTCATTTTGACTGTAGCAGGAAGCTATAGTTGTAGGAAAACCTGCATGTGTAGATCATTATCATCAGAAATCATTCAAATCTCAAATAAAACCTTTAATCTCAGTCATTAGTTTGTTAATTTTAGTTTTACTGCTACTTAAAATGATAAACAATGGGTTTCATTTGCTTAAAGATAAAACTACTCTTGAACTATGTGCCCTTAATTTACATTTATTGTGAATAATGGAGAAAAACTGCTAATAAAGAAGGAAAACTGCCAAAAATAGGATCACTCAGAAAGCACAAACCTCCGCCAAGTGCCAAATCTCCTTGTTGCCAGATATTGGCAGTAATCTGGATCAGTGATCCTGATCATAGGCCCAATAATCATTCACACTTTAAATGTGCCATATCACGCTATTTTTCACCAATCTCCATTTGTTCCAAGAACCCCAAAAACATAGTATTTGAGGTTTATTTTCCCAAACTCACCTGTTTTCTAGAGTTTTATCCTCTGAAAAGTCACTTTCTGAGCAACTCTACACAAACAGGCTGATTTACGGCCTACTTATGCATATTCATGAGTGGGCGTGTCTATAGACGGGACACTGACTTCCTCCTCCCCGCACTGTGACGTAGGGCCAGAGGACGGCCCACCCTCCTCCCACCCACTCCGTAGCCGAGCTCATGCTGTTTTATAAACATGAGACAGAGCGTGGGGGCGGGGCGTTCACTGGTACATACATAGACTGTAGAAAATACATACATAGCACTGCGAGAAGGATGCTGAAATGCTCACCTTTGTGGGCGTTTCTGTTCACATGACAATCACGGCAGAGAGCTTCCTGGAGGCGCGGCTTCTCCAGCTCAGTGCCGTGTCAAATTCGTCTTAAAAGTGGGAACGCGTCATCAAATTGGAGTGAGGTGTTTGGGCTCACCCTGCAGTATGAAAGGAGCAAATCACCCTCTAACTATCGATTGAGGGAATCAATGAAAAAACACGTTGGACATGTGTATGAAGCCCTAATAGCACTTTATGATGTTTAAAGCACAGAAAAGTCGATCTAGCAATGAACGTCTGTGTGCGTGCGTGCGTGTGTGTGTGTGTGTTTGTGGAGTGAATATCTCCATCTTTTCAGGAAATGGTGATAATGGGTCAAGGAACAGCTGATTAAATTAAAAAATGGTGATGTTCTGGCGACAAAGAAAATATATAGATATATATATCCCATTCATTTTCCCATCCACACTGTGGAACTCCTGTTGATGTCAATATGAATGCATACCTCCGATGGGCACTGTACTGTTTTCATTGGATTTTTGTATTTGGAAGTGTTAGTTGGTGAATTCCAAAATGTTTCATGTCGGGGCCTTGAGTTAGGAGGTTATTTTAACAGGTGACATATGGGCACATTGTTGCAGCAGAATCAAACACACTGTGCAGGTTAGCAGGTATACGTGATGGATGGATGAATAAAGGACTGAAGCAGTGAACGTTTTATGGAAGTAATGTATTTAAATGCACCCATCCTGTTTGAATGCTAATGTTTGTGCTTGTTTGTGCTGTATGTGTGTGTGTACGTGCATGCACTCCTTTGATCCTATATGTCTCACTGCTTCATTAACTTCATCCCATTCCTACATTGCCCACTCTCTATTCTCTTCATATTATAATGTACCTTCCATTACATCCATCACTTTCCCTTTCACCCTTTGCTATTTTAAATTCAGCTTGAGTTCTGAAGAAGGAAAGATGATAATATTAATGCTGACAAAACATCAAGCTGAAAGATGAGCATTTTCTAGTAATTCCCCACTGAACTCTTTACTGGGACAGAGCGCGTGTCCCTTGACCTCGAGTCTGTACTTCAGTCAGGAAAGACAGAGCAAAACGACAAAGTTTATGATTATAATCTGCCAGAATAAACCTTAAATGTCAATCATAATGCATCTACTTTACATAAATGGTATCACCGTGGTGCAAAAAAAAAAAAGCTTTGTGATTCATCTACTCGAATAATTTTTACGCTTCTTTGCCTCCACAGTTTTTAGTTGTATTCTGATTAAGAATAGGGAAAACGCTGATTCATTATTATCTCATATATTTACTCTCGCCCAACTTTCTTATTTCTACCAGATTTATGTCAAATGTATAAGGATTACAGGAGTAGTAAAAAGAAGAAACCCTGACTTAATGTGACATGTTACACTGTGGAATCACTCATCAGAATCTCAAAGCTCAGGTTAGTCACCTGAACTCCAGTCATTTTGGGATTGAGGTAAAAATACAAAAAGGTGATGAAAATGGCGGGAAAATGGTGTGGTGTTCTCTGTAGTGATAATGAGGATGAGACGGCAGGTCACACTCATCTTGTAGTGAACGTGAAGATCTTTGTGTTAATTATTGCATAATTTTCACATTAAAGATAAAAAGGTACAGTATATGTTATGGAAGGATTTGATCAACTCGCAGCCCAAAAAAAAAACCCCAAAGGCGATCAATCAGCACAGAGCTCAAATTCAAACAATCGATCAATGTCTCCAATGATGTGAGCTTTAGTTGCTCAATTGGCCCTGAAGGTTTGTTACAAGCAAGTAAAAGCTTTTTGTATATGATTGTTTGATTGAGTTATTAAATATATATACCAGAAATTATCACTGCAGGGGACACAAAAAAGGTCTTATCAAAGAGCCACATTATCCACATTCATGTCAACATTTCGAACAATGACCAATCTGAGCATTAATACAGGAAAGAACAAAAGGTTTTGTCTTTGTTGTGTATTTTTGTTGTCGTTTTGTGCATTTCTGTTGTAGTTTTGTGTGTCTCATTGTAATTATGTATGTTTTTTGGAGTCATTTGGTGTATTTTTTGTTAATTTTGTGTATTTCTGTTGTAGTTTGTGTTCATGTTGTGTATTTTTGTTGTCGTTTTGTGTGTTTCTGGAGTCATTTTGTGAATTTTCGTTGTCGTTTTTTGTATTTTCTGTAATAATGTATGTTTTTTTCATTCAATTGGTGCATTTACTTTGGGGGCTTCACAAAATTTGACTGAGGGCCGAATGTGGCCCCTAGGTCATCAGCTGTTTATTTTTACTGTTGTTTTGTGTATTTTTGTTCTCGTTTTTGTTTGTTTTATTGAGTCATTTTGTAAATTTTTGTTGTTTTGTGTATTTTTCTGTAATTATGTATATTTTTTGGAGTCATTTGGTGCGTTTACTTTCGGGGCTTATTTGTATTTTACATCTTTACATATTTTATAGATACGTCAGTCAAAAAGCCATTAAAATAATTATTTTGGGAATCAAAGTTTAGCCTTGGGTTTCTATCTAAACGTTTGCTTTAGATACAATCACAACCATAAACTGATAACATTAAGTTGTTTATTGCATTGGGGAGTTGAGGTTTATGTATAAATGTATGTAAAATCACTTTTGAGCTGAGAACAATTGTTATTGTGTGCATATGTTTATGGTCTCTAAGGATTAGATGCCGCTTTGAAGGAACTCCTTGACTGCACCTCTGCTGTCTGTATTGATATAAAGTGACTTTCTCTCTGTTGCTTGACTTTCAATTCCATTCTCTTTGCTTTATTGGCATAAATTTTAGACGATTGTTATTCAAAAGTTGCCACGTATGGCTGTAAACAAAGTTCAGCAAATAAATAATGCGTGTTTACCTGAAAGCCTTTGATTGTGTGCACGAAGTGTGTTTATGTGACTGACTGATGCACTTTATTGTCGATAAGATGTGTGTACACTGGGTCGGAACAAAGCAAATGCGGTGTGTATTTGTGTGTGTGTACGTGTTAAACCAGGTTGCAGTGGAGCATTAGCCAAGCAGTGCACGTCATCCTACCCAGAATGCAATGTGATCATCTTTGACCTGTCCAAGGTGGTGCAGATGTCAAGGAAACACTTTGTCACTGAGGCTGACCAGAGGATCAGCTTCCAAGAAGGTAACGGTATCACATCAAATGTTGGAAAATACATCATGATAGGTTTTTTTTATAGAGGGGTAGGGTCTCTACTTTAAAATAGATGCTGTGAGATTTAATTTAAAGGGCATAAATGAGTAAAAAAAAACACTGTGAACCTTTTTTTTCTACCACCTAGGACCATGGAGGAGTATTTAATAAATAAATGCAGATGAACGTTATAGACACTGATGCTAATGTTTAGCAAAACACATAACGACTCATGAAAAAATTATCTTCACCTCTTGTTGGATTTGCGATCATGTGTAAGTGTTAGAATGTCAGTGTGTGTTTTGTTCATTGGATTTTAAGTTCAGAAAATGATCTGTCTATAAAAAAGTTCTATATGCGTGCGTGTGTGTTTGTGGAGCGAATATCTCCCTGACACGGCGTCTGTTCGACCTGAAACTTTGTCAAAGGCTTCCACATACCCCAAGTGTGTGCATCCGTTACTTTGGAGTAATTTGGTGTTGCAAATTTTAATTTAAAGATACGGTTCCCTCTCGGTACTGAGTGCGGTACTTCACCGGTTCATGATGTCACTGTGTCGCCCCCCCCACCTTGCCCATCCCAATCTTTTTACATGCAAGGAAAGAGTCAATTACTCAACATATCAGCAAACATTTTCATTTTTTTTGTTTTTGTTTCTATAAACCATTAATGACAGGTTTGAAGACAGAAACAAAAAACAAATTAAAAAAGCCTTTTTTTTTCTAATTCTGCGACTGGAGGTTGCCATTTTCAAAGTAAGAGCGCGTTTTTATGGTAAGAAACATTTTTGGCGCTGCTGTGTAACAGAAGTTGATGACATGGATCAGTATGTTGTTTTTTAAGCAATAAAATAATGTGTCTCTAGAAGAGGTCGTGATTGCAAATAACACTTTTTCCGCCCTCACTTTGGTGTGATATATACATAGAGTATATATGTTTTTGTGTATTTGTAGTATATGTATATATTCTGTTTTATTGTTTTTATTGTGGAATTTCCTTTCTTGCAACATGTTTTTTCTCTTTTTATCTGCACTGTGTACAGGCCCATGTGTGTATATATACACACATATATATATATATATATATCTTTTTATCTGCTGCTGAATCTCTGCAAATGTCCCTTTAGTGGGAAGAATAAAGGATATATTTTAAGTTAACAGATTTCTGCAGTTGACAGTCATTCTTATTTTGCCATGTAAAAAAAATCACGTCATAGTAATTCTCAGAAACATTCAAGTCTGGGCGACGGAAACAACAGATAGAAGAACACATCTTTGTCCTCAAACGAGCTCTTATTTTGAAAACAGCAACCTCCTGTCGCACCTGGTTTAAGTTTCTGTCTTCTAATATTCATTTTTTTTGTTTTTTGAAACAGAGAATAGTTTTGTTTATCCCTTCTTGACCCTGACCAAAAAAATGCCCTGAATTTAAATTTTTATTTTCAAATTTTCAAATGAAAATGAAAGAAATAATAAATATATCCTTTTCTGTAAGTAAAATCCAATGACCAAAACATACAGGGACCCCTTCGCTTCCCAATTACCAAACATCGCAAGCATTTAACATCCTTCTTGCTGTAATTCTATTAGAGAATGTAAGCTATTAATTGATTCATGTCTTATTACTTGAAGGCCGGTCTACAGAAATGAAAATGATGTGCAATAATTAAATAAAGCAGGAAGTCTTCACACTAACTCAGCCAGTACGACCCCTGTGTGTCTGTGGTCACAGTCATACTGAATTCTCTCCATCTGCAGGAGATATTAGAATATCCCCCTTTTATTCTGAAGGTGAGACTTTACCATTACTGCTTGTGTTTACAGTAGGCTCTGTTTACCAAAGTATTTCACCCATCTATGAGGCTTCAGCTTCACCTTCTGAGAAATATTTGTCTGAATATTCCCCGTTTGCCGTGACACTTTGGAGATGTAAATCACTATTGATATTTGGAGTCTCCGTTTCCCCCGATGTACATCCACTCGGATCTACTTTGGCACTTCAAAGAACTTGTGGTTTTTCAGGAGACTTCTTCAAAGACTCTCTGCCAGAGGCTGACCTCTACATTCTTTCAAGGATTCTTCACGACTGGACCGACCAACGCTGCATCGAGCTGCTCCGGAGAATCCACAAAGCCTGCAGATCAGGTCTCTACTACTACGTGCTTTTTCTTTGTGTGCATGTGTGTGTGCATGTGTGTGTATGGCAGATTTTATCCCACAATGCAGCATGTCCAAGAAAAACCTGAAACCTGTTCCTCTGATGTACAGGGTAGCTGTGGCAGTCATGTGAATAATGTGTTCAATGTAATACAAATATAAAAAAATATGTTTCCAGTTTCCTAAAATACATTTACATGAATGAAGGAATGAACTTAATTCTGAAAATTTTCAGTACATTCTTCGCACTTTGTTGTCAAAAAACTCTGAAATCTTTACCAATTGTTCCTTCATAATTCAATAGGGACACAGAAGATTTTGACTTTGATCAGATTAATACTTTTTTAAAATAGGGCCATTTTAGTGAGGGGTGTGTGTGTCGATTTACGTGCATTCTTATTTTTCTTCCATTTTCAGCTTCCAATATCTCAAAAATTACACCACATAGGAAACTGAAATTTGGTATAGTAATACAGCTCCACCTACCCTCTCAGAATGCGTTACATCCTGTCTGGTGGACATATCAGTCCCTCAAAATTGGAAAAAAAAACGTTTGTGGGGTTTCAAGCTGGAACATGTTTGGGTCTTCAGTAAACTACTTTACATATGTCTCAGCTCCCTGTAATTTCAAGTACATATACTGTATCACTAATGATTAGTCACATACAGTGGTGTGAAAAAGTGTTTGCCTCCTTCTCTGATTTCTTACTTTTTTTTGCATGTTTTCCACACTTAAAGGTGACACTTTTTCACACAGGATTTCTTTCTTCCTCATTAATAAAACCCTTCATTTAAAAACTGCTTTTTGTGTTTACTTGTGTTATCTTTGACTAATGTTTAACTTTGTTTGATGATCTGAAACATTTAATTGTGGAAAACATGCAAAAAAAAAAAGCGAGCGATCAGGAAGGGGGCAAACACTTTTTCACACCGCTGTAAGCGTTGGTTTTTGGGTGACAGTCTCTTGAGGTAGTCCAGGAAGGACTGGATGGAGATGAGTGTCAGCAGTGATGTTTCATTGCAAGTCAAACAATGCAAGTAAAAAAACACAAAACCAAAAAATAATAATAAAAAAAGAACTGCTTTCATCCAGTCATGCTGTATTATTGTGCTTTAGACATAGAGCAGAGAGCAGGAGGCTGGACTGAGGTGGAGCAGCTCAGGATTTAACTTGCAGAATGGACAGGATTACTAATGAGTACATCAGAGGGACGGCTTATGTTGGACAGGTTAGAGGAAGAGTCAGAGAGATGGAGCTGAGTTGGTTTGGAAAAATCACAGCGATGTAGGTAAAAGGTGATGCTGAAGAGTTAGAATTGCTGCCATAAAAGTGGATTTCTTGATTTCATTTTTGCATTTTTTTTTTTTTGCTTTGCTTTTAACAATATTTGCTATTTTAACACATTTTACTCTTGGGGTCAATCTGACCCCAATGATATTTGCCTCCAGAAAATGATTTAAAGAAAATTGTTGAGCATGTTTTTTGCGTCAGGCACTTTGTTCATTTGTTGAATACATAAAATAAACAACCCCTTCATAATGAAACTTTGACCTGTTCTCTAGCGCCACCATCAGGCCAAACATTAGAATGAATATTAATATTAGAATTAATTTATCTTCAATAGTTTTCATCCAAATATTTTCTAATTTGGGGTGCACATTAATTATTCTCACAGAATGAACCATAATGATTGATGTTGGTGACACCAACCCTCATAAACATAATTATTTACTTAATTATATCTTCTTTTTTTGTAACATTTGGGGTTATTCATTATGATGTTTCACTCACCCCTCCTTTTTTGTTGGAGAGTTAAAGAGTTTTTTTAATGATTTTTTTTTTGTGTGTGTTTGAGGGGTTTTACATCTTAAATATCACCATGGTAATTTAATGCTTAATCAATTGTACCCATCAAATTAGAAGTAGTCATGAAATATGTAGCAGAAAATAAGTCAACAATTGTTTTTTGAAATATAAACATTGAATGGGGTCAAACTGACCCTAAGGATATTCAGAGGTAGGTTTGTAACGATTCACTCAACTGCCGATACGATTCACGATTCTGGGTTCATGATATGATTCTCTCATGATTTATTTTATAAAATGGGACTGTAGACAAATGATGACTGAAAGAAAATACTGTACTACTTTCTTTTTATTTTTCATTGTGGAAAGAATCCCTTGATAAACTATTCAAAACAACGCAATTTAACTAAAAATAAATCTTGAATGAAATAAATGAAGGAATAATACAAATGAAGAAGAAGCCTATTAATTTAAATTCTGGTTCTATAGTAAACAATGCAAAACTGCATAATAGTTCTTTTTCTTTTTAAAAGTGCAACGGAAAATTTATTTTGTGCCTTAACAATTGGACTATTAAAAAAAAAACAGTCATTGCACTGTATTTAGGTCAGATAATTTGTTTGGACTAGCAGAGGGCGCTGGTAACCCAGTGGTCGGTTGGCATGCAGATATTCTTGCAGTGAAGAAGAGATGCTATGCGCTAACAGACAGAGCTAATAGAAAAATGTGACTTTTACAGATATTCATGTATATTACAGATATTCTTTCGGTGCTAAAGGGGTAAGGAATCATTTATGAACATGTTTAACAGTAGTAGGTGATTCCACCCACTGCCTATGCTTCTGGACAAGAGAAGGATAAATACATAGCGCCCTCTGCTGTTTAAGAAAAGTACTGCGATACAATTTTCAGAGTATCGATATGAACCGTGATACCTATGAATCGATTTTTAACTGCCTTACGATTAATCGTTACATCCCTACTAGGAGGGTTAAAAGAGCTGTAATACATCACACATGAATAAAACTGGTGTCTGTAATCTTTAATGTCCAAGATTTGACAAGAATCTCTTGTTTTGGCTCAAAGTAAAAGAAGAATAAAAACCTTAGAGCCGTATGTGACCTTTTGCTCCGTGCTGCAGGAGGTGCTGTGTTGGTGGTGGAGGCACTGCTAAATCAGGATGGCTCTGGGCCCCTGACAGCGCAGCTCTACTCTCTGAACATGCTGGTGCAGACGGAGGGCAGGGAGAGGACAGACGCCCAGTACGCTGCCCTGCTGGCTGCTGCCGGCTTCTCCAGCATCCAGCATCGCCGCACCGGTAAGATCTATGACGCTGTGCTGGGATACAAACAGGAATAAAGTTGAGTTGCAGAAAATAACTGAAACCATGCAATGGCCCTCATTTATCAACCGTTCATACGTTCAGATCTAAGCGTACGACGTGCGTTCGACCAAATTCACGCAAGCTTTGGTATTAATCAATTCTGACGTGAGTGTCACAGTCTGAGTGTGTGGATTTGTGGTTCAGCACAGCCAAACATGACTGAGACTGAAAATAAAGTATTAAACAAACCTCAGCTGTCATTTAAGCATAAGCAGACACACATTCAGAGCATATCTAAACGATTTATTAAAACAAATTAAACTAAATCAAATACTTTTTAAAAAAAGCCCAAGTTATTACTGATATCACGTTTTTGGTTTTTCTTTCATGGATTACCTAATACCAGCTGGTCATCTCTGCTACTGTATGAGTAGGAGCGCATAGGTTCACCCAGTGCACATACACACGCATGGTACGCAGCGCTGCTATGCTCCGTCTTGGAGAATGAGGTCCTTTTTCCTCCATACACCACATCACGGGCCTGTACAGAGGAAATAAGACCTCAGTCATTTAATGCTTTTAAATTTAAATTTAAAAGTTCCTTAAATTTAACCTTAAACAGTTCCTTAAACTTTTACAAATGCGTTGCAGTAATCGGTAATGTGATGAATTATAGGTGAAATTGGCTGAAAGCATAGTAAACACAGACAAGGGACAACATTTGGTCATTTTTAAGGCTTTTTTTGAGCATTTTGATTGTTTATTTCTTTAAATGTAATATTAATTGCCTAAAGCGTGTGGACTGAGGCTGATGTAAACGTCATATCCGTGTGTGTCGCCACGATCACTGTTGTGTAGCTGTTGTCAGCGCACAGGGGGGCAGACGTCATCTGCTCCGTAGCCGATCCTCTTCCACAGAACGTTTCAATGCGCTTCTTTAATTCCAGTTTTCACACATTCAGAAAGCACATCTTTGCTTTGCTCCACCGATTTTCATTTTGGAAAAGCTTCTTTTCTTGGGCGTAACAAGTTAATGACGATCAAATTCAGCCACGGCATTTATCAACGCTATACGCTGGGATCGGTCAAATACCAATGTTTTCATAAATCCCACGTTGGTCCTGTCGTACGACACAATGTGATAAAGGTTGCAAGGTTGATAAATGAGGAGCTCATCTTGTTTCCATTCTGTGTAATTGTTAAAAAAAATATAGAATCCAGGATCATCCTTGTTTCAGATTATTTCCTATCTGCTTATTATGGGATTTCTGTTTGATACAACATTATGTTATAACTGATGTGCTTCCTGTTGGGTAACAAAAAACAGAGCCTGCCAAACTGCTCTGATTAAATTTGTTTTACTGAAGTTAATATTAACAAATTGCAATTTTGCTGCAACAAATGAAATCTTTTACCCGATTTATGAAGCTGCATTTTCTGGCTTCCACTCCAAATCATCTTTTTATAGACTGCGTATACACATGTGAAGGTTAAGTAGTAATTGTCTTATTTTTCTAGTTTTCTAGTCTGTGTCTGATGTGAAACCTCTATTTGTTTGCTGTCGAAAATAGATTTCTGTAAAAAAAATAAAATAAAACCTCAAATGGAAGCAATAATAGAATAAATGGATTGTAATTTTGTCTGAAGATGGGGTCATGAACTTTGTAAGCAGATTTTTCTGTGCGATGTTGCTTTTTATCCTATAAATATAAACCTGTATACTTGTGTTGCTGTTGTCTTAAATTCTCTTCATCTGTCATTATTTACCATCAACATGGCTCCTTTGACATATATGCTAGTATATTTCATGGAAAACAATTCCTTTGATCGCTTCTTTTTGTTTTGCTTGTGTTCTTTTTCTTTGTATGAAGTATGTTGTGAAGTGTCTTATCCACAACATGGTCAGCTTAAGCCTGAATAAACTCATAAATGCTGGAAAAAACATGTTATTTGGTTTGCTTTGGCTGCAGGAGTTTACTGGGACCTATCACAGCTGCCATGTTAATGTATTTAATTCAAGGGCGACGTTATAAATCATATCGGCATGCAAAATAATGACTAATATGAGAATTAATACAGGAAATAACAAGGGCGTTGGTCTACTTTGCTGTTGTTTTCTGGGTTTTTTTAAAAAAAATTTTGTATATTTTTTTGTCATTTGGTGTATTTTTGTGTCATTTGTGAATTTTTTTCCTTGTCATTTTGTGTTTTTAAAAATCATTTCATGTTTTTTTTTAATTGTTTTTTACGCATTTTTTTGTGTGTTTTAGTTGTTTTGTGTGTTTTACCTGTTATTTTGTTTTCTATTGTATTTGTGTATTTGTTTTTTTGTCATATTGTGTATTTTTTGTCATTTCAAGAATTTATGTTGCTGTTTTGTGTATTTCATTTATGCATTTTTCGTGTCATTTTGTGTTTTTAAAAATCATTTAATGTGTTTTTATTGTTGTTTTGTGTATTTTTGCTGTCATTTTATGTGTACTTTGCTTGTCCAATGGTATATTTTTTGTAATTTAATGTGTTTATGTTGCTGTTTTGTGTATTTTTTTGTCATTTTGTGTATTTTTCATTCATTTATGCATTTATATTTTAATTTTGTGGGCATTTTTCTGTCATTTATGCATTTTTCTTGCAGTTTTTTGTGCATTTTTGTGTGTGTGCGTGCGTGTGTGGGCCGCCAGTTGCCCATGTCAGCATTAGGCACGCCTTGCATTTCACAATAAACACATTGAAATTCAACTGTAAATACTTTTGTGACACGTACAGTGCATGCTGGGAACAATTGTTTCCACTGTTTTCCCATTGTCTGTGAACCTTTATCCTGTTCCTGGTTGGTTGTGGGGGTGCGTGCTGGAGCTTCTCCCAAGGGGTTGTTATCACATTGTTTATTTTTCATTTTGGCACAACAGCAGCAAAGTGCCACAATCCCATGGTTGTTCCTGCTCTGTCGTCTCATTCACTGTGTCACCCCAGGGTTTTAGAGCTCTGCAGAGAGTCCATGTTAATAAACAGTGAGGCGTGGACGCACATACGGCAACACTTTAGTTTCTCAGACTTTTGTTTTCTCCCGTTTCAACACATCTTGGCTGTACTTTCAGCAGCCCACTCCAAATGCAAAGTCGCGTAAACTATAATCCCAATCCTGCCTGATTCTGTAGAGAAAGATTAGCTGTTCACTTTCAAAAGGTCAACTTATATCACCCAGTGTGGTGTGAGCCGCGCTGCTGAGAGGATGAAGTTGTCTGTATATCATCCGATCTTAAGCCCTGTGTCTGTACCTCCTGCTGTCTAATAAAGCTTTCCCTGTACTGCACTTAGTGATGATGATAATCAACGTCGCACAGTAAATCTTCTTTTCCCACAGTGATTCCATCTTTTCTTAGCAATTCCTTTATCTTTCGTTATCCTCAGTATGCAGATCAACTTTTTATTGGAAGCTCCACCTGCCACTGAACCCCGATCTCTCCTCTGATATGGAAATATACTTCTTAATTACAGCATTATTTATGCATTAATTTATTACTGATCTTCTGTCAATAGTAAAGTTAATTTAATATAAATATAAATCTCCGGGTTGGAGATGAGGTTCTGCCCCAGGTGGAGGAGTTCAAGTACCTTGGGGTCTTGTTCACGAGTGAGGGAAGGATGGAGCGAGAGATCGACAGGCGGATTGGTGCGGCGTCTGCAGTGATGCAGAGTCTGCACCAGTCCGTCATTGTAAAGAGGGAGCTGAGCCAAAAAGCAAAGCTCTCGATTTACAGGTCGGTCTACGTTCCAACCCTCACCTATGGTCATGAACTTTGGGTCATGACCGAAAGAACAAGATCACGGGTACAAGCGGCCGAAATGAGTTTCCTCCGTAGGGTGGCTGGGCTCTCCCTTAGAGATAGGGTGAGAAGCTCAGTCATTCGGGAGGGGCTCAAAGTAGAGTCGCTGCTCCTCCGCATCGAGAAGAGCCAGATGAGGTGGCTCGGGCACCTAATTAGGATACCCCCTGAACGCCTCCCTAGTGAGGCGTTCAGGGCACGTCCCTCCGGAAGGAGGCCCCGGGGAAGGCCCAGGACACGCTGGAGAGACTATGTCTCTCGGCTGGCCTGGGAACGTCTCGGGGTCCCCCCGGAAGAGCTGGAGGAAGTGGCCGGGGAGAGGGAAGTCTGGGCCTCCCTACTGAGGATGCTGCCCCCGCGACCCGGAAACGGCTAAGCGGGAGAAGATGGATGGATGGATGGATTAAATAAAATACAATTTTAATGAAGACACATTCCCAGTGACCTTTGTATCATCATCTGTTCTTTCTTTCTTTCTCTCCCAGTAATAGTAAATGAGTCAGACTTCAAAGACCTGCAAATGAGAAAGGATGTCAAATCCTGGTGAACAGCTTAATGGAGAGTCAGCGTAACGAAGGCAAATGGAACAAGGAGGATAGAAAGGACTTTTGTTTAAACTGGCAGAGCTCAGTCATGTGTGCAGTATCACCTGACACTCATAACATGCCATGTATAATACCACCTAGTTAGTGCCCTGTGCTAAAAAGCACGTACAAAGGGTTCACATGCTAATGCTCACAGCAGCCTGACTAACAGGGTGCGAGTGTTTCGTTTCTCTCTAATTAAAGGTAATGTCTTTTAAATCTGTCAGAAAGCTGTCATTACGTTAAATTTCTAATTTTTCTTAACTTGCGCCCTGTAAACATTTTTTTGTGAATATTTAAACTAACTATAATAGCAGTTTAATTCTGTATTCATATTTCAGAGTGGTCTTCTTTTTAGTAAAAAGGATCTTTTAATCACGTTTAAAGGTCGTTTTTGAACACATTGTTTTTTTATTTGAAACGGTCAAGGTCATCATTCTAGGGGCCAATGAGTAGGATCCGTATTAAAAGTGTGCATGTACTCTCAACCTAAAATAGTCGACTTTAACCCACCTCTTCCATTGTCCTACCCTGACTCCTTCTTCGTTGTACCTTTCCCCCTCACTAAGGTGTAACACTGCCCTCTCTTTTCATATTCTCCCTTTAACTAAGGGACATTTCTCTATTATTTTCAAATTAATTGTTAAATCTTTGAATACCCCTGCAATGTGCTCCTGTACCCCTAGGGGTACACGTACCCCTGTTTGGGAACCCCTGCCTTAAGATTATGCACTGAAATAAATGTATTTATTTAATTGCAATAATAACATGCATAGCTGTCGTGAAAATATTGCTCTACATGCAATGTTGACCTTCAACAACATGTGCAGACAAGATAAGTAAGTGTGCGTGCTTGTGCTGAAAATCTGAAAACATGCTGCAGCAAAAAATGTTTTTGATTTATTGTACATTTTTCTCCCATTTTGTGCATTTTTTGTTGTCATCTTAAGTGATTTGTGAGTAATTCTTTTATTTTTGTTCTCATATTGTGTTTCTGGATTTATTTTTGGGTATCTTTGTTTACGTTTTGCATATTTTTCTATTATTTTGCGTCTTCTTGTTGTCATAATGTGTATTCTTGGAGTAATTTTGTGTATTTTTCCATCATTTAGTGTGTTTTGGAGTAATTTTTCTTGTTTACAATGGGGGCTGCACAAAGTTAGAGCGAGGGCCACATTTGGCACCCAGGCCACCAGTTGCCTACCTCTGGTGTACAGGGTACAGGTGCCCCTTAGTGGTGAGGATCATATAGTCAACCATTTCTCAGCCATTCCTGGCATTAAAACCAGCGACCTTCCATGCCTCATTTTATATTTATTAGAAACTGAACTTGAAATTGAGCTTTATTGACATTCTACTTAGTGTCTATGTGCAACCAGCATATGATTCTGCACACTGGTGATGGACTCTCACCCATATCAATAAATGATCCGGAGTGGTTGGAGTTCAGTTATTTTATTTAAAGTCAGATCTATCCTATGTATGAACTTTAATAATGAATAATGCAACAGCGTAAGTGACCTTTTCACCTAAACCCACTATATGACTACTAATCTGGCTCCTCATTATTGATCACTTTTTCAGCTATTTTTGATAGAAATAGAAAGTATTTTACTCATTGATTGAAATGTGAGCAATAAGATCGATAGGAAAACTTCCTGACACTTGATAGAAAAGACTGGAATGCACACAGTATCTTTATTGTTAAAAAGATTTCAATTCGACTGCACTTTACAGTCAGAACAAACAGTCTGGTTGTGAGAATATTTCCTTGAGTACCTTTTGTCCACTTTTTGGCAACAATTAACCCCAGGTCAACATCATCCATCCAGCAGAGAACCGTACATACATTTTCCTCCACTCCACTTTTCACTTCCATTTATTGCTCCATCTCATGAGGCTATTATTGTCCCAGACCGAGGTTCAACCTGAGTGGGTTTTATGGACTCTATAAACAGTGAGTTGTGCTGAGGCGAAAAGGGCGAAGGTCGTAGGGTTGAAACCCACATCCTAAAATAACACAGGCTCTTTGAATATTTCTTTTCCATTTTTCTGTAAACACAGTGTCTCTGCTTTGACTCGAAACTAAGACATTCGTCATGTTTTAACCCTCTTATTGTCAATTTAACCCCATTCAATGTTTATCATTTTTTTTTGCTTCGCATTTCATGATTTTTCCTAAATTGATGATTAAGCATAAAATGATCACAATTATATTTTTTCAATGTGCTGAACACATATTGCACGCATTGGTGTTCATCTGGGGTCAGTTTGACCTCAATCTGTTTTTTTTTAGCTGTGTAAAATGACATGGCAACCCTTCATCCAAATCATTCCTCATTGTGCTCAGTGTGTATTGCAATGTGCACGCTCTCGTTCTCTTAAAATTGTCCTCTTGTTTTAATTGTCAGTGAGATTTTGGAACAGCTCTTTCACAGTGAAAGTGACGTAGAGGAGAATGTGTCTGAAACTTTTTAGTGAATCACCCCAAACGTGTTAAAAATAAATAAATACATATGTTTATGTGAGGAAAGGGGGGTCACCAACATCAATCAATATGGTTCATTGTGTCAGTGTTATAAATGTGGACCCCAAATTAGGGGTGGATGAAAGATTGTCAAGATACACTAACTCTAAAACTGAAAGTTTGACCTGATGGTGGCGCTGCAGGAGAGGTCAAATCATCACCACAACCAATAGGGTTCATAATCTTGTGGTCATTAATGTTGTCAGTAAATTTGCAAGATTTGGATGAAAACTATTCAAGATGAATTCATTCTAATTTAAATGTTTGGCCTGATGGTGGCGCTAGAGAACATGTCACGGCTTTATTATCAAGGGGTTATTTATGTATTCAATAAATAAACAAAGTGCCTGACACAAAAACTTGGTCAACAATTTTCTGAAAATCATTTTCTAGAGATAAATATCCCAGGGGTCAGGTTTACGCCAAGGGTAAAATGTGTTGGTAGTATTTGATAATTGGAGGGTTAAAGATAAATGGGCAGGAAATCTTGTGCTTTTAGTTTTAGTCTTAATAGTTTGATATAACATACAAAACCTTAGAGATAAAAACAAAACAAAACAACAAGTTTGTAATACAATCCCATACTCAGTCATAATCAGTTGAAATTCTGATTTATGACTGTGATTGTGTGTATTTATGCATATATCTGCATCAGGCTAATTTTAATTGGAGGGTTTCTTACATCTCTGATCGCACACACTGTGTGTGAGTGTGCGTGCACGTGTGTGTGCAGTGCACGTGTGTGTTTGCGGACACGGGTCTCTTTGGGGACGCTCTAAATCTCCTTCTTGAGTCACGCACCCTCCATCCCTCAAGCTCCAGGATGCCACTTTAGGATAACAACTTCAGGGCATTTCAGGGAACACACTCAGTTCCTCCAGGAGTGTGTGTGTGTGTGTGTGTGTGTGTGTGTGTGTGTTTGTGTGAGTGTGTGAGGCCTTCTGGCTCCTCTGTGATGCTGTTATGTTTTCATCTTAAACTTTTCACTGCCTGCCTTCAGAGCAAAGTGTCATGCACCACCTTCTAATCTGGTATCCTCCTCTAAAAAACTGTAACGTGATCAGAAGGGACCAAGAGCTGAAATTCACAAATGTCGCCATTGCCACTTGTAAACCTGCTGCCAGTCCTGCTCCAAAGCCCCTAAAGCACCTGCAAAACCACTGCAAACTACATTACATGCTATTCTAGGTTGGTCTCTTTGTGAAGGTACACACACGTATCTTGCTTTATTTGATCTGTTACTAGGTTTAGACATGACGAAAGGATTAAAAATGGTGCTAATGTGCACTAAAAGGTAAGTATGTGGCATTGGTATCTGATTCAAGTTTAGGGTCATAGAAATTGTTAAATGCAAGGGCAAAATACGAAGCAGTTTGATCTCAAATGGGCCTCAGATTTGAGGTAAAAGCTGTTTTTAAATGTTTCTGACCTAGTTTTGCACTTCCATAATAAATGCAGTATTTAAGGCACTGATGGTACCCAAACAATAAGTGACAGATAAGAGTCCCTGCAGGGTCTTCACTTCAAAATTCCTTGATTTTTTTCATTTTGAACCACTTTTTGTGCACTTAAGGGCAATTTTATGAGACTGTTTGTAAGAAATTGTTAGATTTTAGAAGACTGGACTGTTATTTTGACAATTGAGATTAAAAATGATTGCAGTTGTTTAATAAAGGCAAAATAAAATAGAAAGCCCCTGCAAATACTGTGGAGTTTAATTGAATTGAAGGGACTTCGATAAGTACATCTGAAATATTTGTTCATTTACAAGATTAGTAATGTTTTCTCTGCAATTTTTACCTCCACCTGTCGGCCGATTTGGATGCTCTAAAGGGTCGGATTTGGCCCCCGTCTCTCCAGTTTGACACATAATAAGTTAATGGTCTATCATTTGGCTTTGAAAAGCTGGGCTATGAATGTCTGATTTACAGGCTCCTCATTGAATAGTTTAAGATGCTTTTGATTGTATTTCAAATGTAAATAACAGGTTAAATGTGGATCCACTAAAAAAGTTGACGCCTTGAACTTCCTCCACCTGTGTTGCTATAGTAACTGGATGTGGGACATTTTATCAAAAGGCAACTGCATTTTACCTGATGTGACATGAACTACTTATGATGCTGTGCTTTACTTCAGACTCACACATGCATTTTACGGATATGATGACACAGCTGTGGGAACTTCAGTTTGGTTTGGTTTTTTTCTTTTTTACTGATAAAAAAATTAATAAGAATAAAGAATAATGAATACAATAATAGCACGGTGTCACCAGGACTGAGACCTCAAATGTTCCAACCACTGTTTGTTTTGTTGTGGCAGCTGAATGTTGCATTAAAGGCAGTGACAGGAGACGCCGTGTTGGAGGACGTACAAGGTAACGCAAGGTGAGAGGGATTCCTGCGTTTTCATGAAAACCATATTGAAAGGATTAAACACACAAAATGACACACTTGTACACATGATGTCTCACAACTATACAAAAGTGCCTCTGGGAGACAAAAAAAAGGCAGTTGGAGAAATAGCTATCCTTTTATTGTTTCTACCAAATAGGTAATATTTTCACTCCTTTTTACTATATCCTCACCACAAAGTGTAAAGGGGGAGATAGGTTTGAGCTCCGTCCGTCCAAGTTAAAGATTTACATTTAAGATGCGATAACCAAATTTGCTGTGTGGCTTCAGGGTATCAATACCTTGCTAGAGTTCGAAAATGACAAGTGCACAATTATTTTTTTCCAGAGTTATTGCCCTTGTTTCGTTTTTCTTTACTCTGTTTGAGGTATCTTCAAAGGGGTTAGCTTTTCTCAGAAAAGGTGTAAGATTCGATAACCAAATCCGGTTTGTGGCTTCAGGGTATCAATACCTTGCTGGAGTTTGAAAATGAGAAGAGCACAATAATTTTTTACGGAGTTATTGCCCTTTTTTAATTTTTTTTACTCTGTTCAAAGTATCTGCACAGGGGACAGCATTTCACAGAAATCATTTAAGATGTGATAACCAAATTTGCTGTGTGGCTTCAGGGTATCAATACCTTGATGGAGTTCGAAAATGAGAAGCGCGCAATTATTTTTGCCCTTGTTCCATTTTTTTGGACTCTGCGTGAGGAATCTACAAAGGGGACAGCTTTTATTAGAAACCGTTTAAGATAGTAATTTTATATTCTGATGTGATCATATTTTCTCATGTATACATCTCAGTTATTAGATTTAGGACATTTAGGAAAAGGTTGTGAGTTATAATGACAACCAATCTGGCGGGGGATGTTGATGTTGATGTTCTTGTTTATTAATTGTTTTGTTTGTTAGGATTAAATCATTTTTAGCGGGAATCTGGATCACTATTCTGATTCTGTATCATTTAAAAAAATTCTAAATATCCCTATCCCTCATCATTGGCGAAATATCTCAATTCAGTCAGGATCTCTTTCGTCAAATAGCTTTATTTAGCATGCATTTTAGATTTGGCGGTAAGGCTCTGTTCTGGAACTTCTCTTCATTTCCAACAACTGAGTGGAAAGCGATCCCCTTCGCTCTTCCATGAGCTACATGGAAAGGCATTTACTGAGAGAGCGGTCAGCATGACCCCCTGGAACAGAAGCACAGATAATAGATGGCAGCAGAAGACAGAAGAGGAGGCGCTAGGGTGGGGTGGGGGTGGGTTGTGAGGCGTTTGCGGAGGAAAGCGTGCGGAAGCACCGTGACTCACTCTAACCAATGGGAAGCATCGAACGCGATGCTCAGTTTGGTAATTGACTACATGATCTTTATGGAATTTGACTCAGTTATGTGGGATTGTGTATTTCTTTGTGATTTTTTGAAAGAAATTGGGTAGCCCATACATTTAGACCTACTGTATTGTTATTAATGGAGATGAATGTTCTTACGTTCTTACAAGCCTTTAAAGTGTGAATGATGGAACCATGATCAGGATCATTGATCCAGATAACTGCCAATATCTGGCAAAGAGGTTCTTATTCAGTTTATTCAAGTGTGAGCCATGTTTTGATCAAACACATATAAACAAGAGTCTAATGATGACATTTGAAGCGTATGTCATATATCAACATGATAACGTACGTGTCAGGGGAAGCTGTGCTGTGCTGGGCTGAAGGTAGTGTTAGTGCAGATTACTGTAAAACAAGCAAAAGCAAAATAAAGTTTGATAGGCAAACATTTAGTTGAATTATTTCAATTAAAAGTTTAAAGAAACAAGTAGGGATAGTGAATGTGTCAGCTGGTAATTTTGTATTTTTGAAAAACTCAAGCTTTGGTTTGAGTTTTTTTTTAAAACTTGATTTAGGGCAGTACTTTGTTCTTATTTAGTTATGATGACCAGAAAACAAAGATATTCAGAGGAAACCAACACTGCACGAGTTTTTAATATCATGAGATGTTTATTCTGTGCTCATGTTCAACAGTGAAAGGAAATTGATTTGAAAGGTTACATGACAGTTCACCTTTAATACAACCTTATCGTTAAAGGTTTTAGCAGCTCACTGGGATTGTGCAATGAAGATAAAAAAAAGTGACAATACAAACTACACATTTGTGCAAGTGTGAATTTGTTTATGGGTTTGACCTAAATTCATCACTTGGATGAGAATACATCCCTTCATTCATTATCAGGATGGGGCCGTGTGTGCGGTGTGACATGTGTCAGGAGCAGAAGTGACAACCTTGTGGCTGAAATATTACAGTTACAACCTCACGGTGTGTGTCCGTGTGTATCTTTATGTGTACATGTGTGAGACGGACTGTATTTAATCACGCTAAGGGGCAGGACAAAGAAACAAAAAGCAGAAGACAAAAGAGCAAAGAACTGTCATTCAAAAATATAAAAAAAATGTAATAGACTATTGAATGTACTATATTTTTTTTTAGTGTAAAATTAATTATAGGAAAGATTAAATGTTCATTTTAATTGTTTTTATTCTCTTGTTTTAGATTTGACTTGATCACATGGTGCATGGTGTCTTTGTTATGGTTTTGTTTACTCAGGTAAAGCCATTTTTTGTTTAACAATACTGAGATTTTATTTTATTTTATTGTTAACTTATTTAACGGCACACTTTGGCCACTAGGGGCGCTAGACCTGTAACAAGCTCCGCAGCACTGTCGCAAAAATCAACAAACAATCAGTCGGGCCAGCCTCCCTTTTTATTTGATTGTGTATGCAGACAGTAGTTGACCTGTAACTTTGGGATAAGGATTGGCTCTAAGGGCTGGGTCGGTCGGGCTGGGGTGTGAAGTGGGACTGGGCTCGTGCCGCGTCTTGAGGAGCAGCCGCTTGGCCCTCCTCGCCGCGTCGGTGGCGTCGGTTTGTATTAATCTGTTGGTTAGGTGGCTTTTTAAGACCCTGTGGTCAGTCATGGATTTTTAAAAATAAGTTGCAATATATGTGCAAACAAATAAAAAAATCATTTTCATGCTTTGTGTGTTGACTAATGAGAGCTTGTAATACCAAAAACTGTCAAATGCTTCCCAACATTCTATTAAAGTAAGAAAATCTCAAGCTAAAGCCTATAACACACGCTCGCTAATCAGGAGCCATTGAATTCACCTGTGCTCATTACCTTCACCTGGTAGTAATCAGTCGCTGTGGGTATAAAAGGTGGACCTTGAGCTCCTGCTCAGTTTGGCTTAATGTTAACAGAGAGTCAACACCTTCAGTTGGTTTACTGTATTGTTCTTTTTTGGTTTATTATTGAATGTTTAGTCTATAAATTAGTGAAAGGGTTCATTTATCGAAGCTTCGTGCACCCCAAACCACCCACTGAGCCACATAGTGTGATGCATTAAAACTTTGAGAATTACAAAAAATCTATTTCTCCACATAAATGATCACATGTATAAAAAATATTTGATTGTATTGTGTAACTTTTCCCAAAATTTAGTATATCATATATGATATGGCAAGTTGTGTTGTTTTTCTGATATAAGTGTTTTGGTTACTGCACATGCAGACATAACATGATTTTTGCGTGCCTTATAGCAGGGATGTCGCTTAGTTTATGGGCCAAATATGAACCAGTTTGACTTCAAGTAGGCCAGACCACAAAAAAAAAAAACTAAATAAAAAAATATATATCACAAATTCCAAGAAAATACAGATTTTTGAGCTATTGGGGAACTTGACTTTGCCACTAATTTTCTTGAAATTTGCAATTTAATATGCCAGAATTCTGTGGGACAATTTGCAAGAAGTTGAAAATCACATAATATTAAACATATTAAAAATATTAAGTTACAAATATTTATTTGTTTTATATCTCTAGCTGGGTTTCCATTACAGATTTTCGCAAAATAAAAATTTGAAAGGTTGACAAAGTATAACTGTGCTTTGAACGTGTTTCCATGGAAGGTTGTTTTGGGCAGGAGCCTCATAACTCCCTTAAAATCTCATCCCACGAGACTTCGCTGCAGGAAGATGGACGTTCCAAACCTCCTTACAGTAAAACACTCTGTATTCCTTTACTGTTCTTATGCTAAGAAATCCCAGTCTCCTCTTCTATTCACACGTACCGCGTCATGTTTTCTTGGAGAGAAGTGGTCATGTGACCAGGTACCTCACGTTCTGAGACGTGTATTTGCGGAAAAAGCGTTTCCTTAGCGCTTTTGCGACACGTTTTAATATCAAAAATTCAGGCGTTTCCATTACTAGTTTTTTTATTGCGCTATTTACATTTTGCACATAATGGGAACACAGCTCCTGTAAATAATGTAGTATGGCAAGCCTCATTGTATTTTATTTACAACTTATATGGTCGTTTCCAAAAAGTCCCGTTTTCGCTGTAATTTCTACTTTGAACAAAATCTTCCTGCGAGTCGGACTAGATGATCTGGCAGGCCGAACTTGGCGTGCTGGCCTTGAATTTGACACGTGCCTTATAGTGATCCTATTGTCCTGTTCTTTCCTGCCTGAGTGATTCCTACCCTTTTGTAATTAATTGTTTTCGTAATTGCCCTGGATTCACTGACTGATGGGCGTCTCCTTTAGGAACTAGTTATGGCTCTCTATGATCAGTCAACCATGCATTTTTATTGTTTAGCAAAAGCAGAACCTTTTGAGACTACTGACCACAACGCTGACTGACTGCACTGTCCCAGCATTTGTCCCTTACGTCTATCAACTACAACAAATGATCAAATCCACCAGAATGTGTGTGTTCCATTAAGGGGTTAAATTCTGAGTCCAAATCGGTGTAGCTAAATGGATTCAGTTGCCATATGTAATTACTCACAGGAGCATCTGGCCTTTTAGAAAGAGCACAGTTAGTTTCCGCCAACCACGGCTGAAGCGATTAACATATTCCCATGATTGTTTTCATTAGCGTGTAAATGCCAGGGTCAGCCTGGTCTCTGTCCTTGAGGGAATCAGAACAGGCCAAGCACACGCTCTCTCTCTGACTGACAGGAGAGTGGAGGCCAATGAATTATTAATCATTAGACGTAGGTATTGTAATGAGCCTAACTCGACCTGCAAAAGCCCTCCCTCACTCATCTTATCTGGAACGCGGAGCTACCCATCTATGTTACGCTGTCAGCGTAGAGCCGCCACCACCGGAGTGTCACTTCCACTTAATTCAAGAGTTTATTTTCCCGCTTTTCCTCTGATGGGGATCATTTGTTAGTATGAGCAGAGGTGATTGATGTACTGGATAGGGAAGTGTTTGGATGACGGTAAATACTGAGCAAGATGAAGTTTGTGCTGCTTACCAAGCATTGACCTGCTTGTTTTATCTCGAATAAAGTGTTTTCTGACTGTGACGCCGCAGGGGAAATCAAATTTCCTGCAAACTCAACTCTGCATCCTTTACTCAGTTGCTCACCTTGGCGTTTGTAGCCTCTCGGCTGGACTTCTTTGTTCTCGGTTTAATACTGTTGTCACATGGCCTGTGAACTGCCCAACAAACACCTCAACCTGTGGTGAATATACACATTTATTCATAGAGCTGCAAGTATTACTTCCTGAAACAGCTTGGAACAATATTGTTTCTTGAATGACAGTTATTGTCTGCATAAGTAATGTGTGGTTTAAGGGTTGTTTCAATGAATTACATTACAACCAATACACATTTCATGCATCTGTTATTTTAAACAGTTTCAACACAAACTCACCTCTGCTTCTTATACTGTATAAACAAAACCAAGCCTTGTTTTTGTTTGTTTTATACTGTTTTATTTCTCACAAATTACAAATGCAATAAGAATGCAACAAGAAATAATATTACAATAAACAAAAGATTTGATGCAGATGACTTCCCTTCAGGAAAAAGAAAACAAAAAAAATTACAAATATTACTGCATACACACACTGTGTTCAAAAGGGAGTGGATGGAAGTATTAGTCCCACCCCTTTTCCTACATTACAGTAAACAAATAATCAAATTTTTTTAACCATTGCTGCTGTTAATAAATACTCTCATCTTTGTATGATTTAGAATATAATACACACAAACATATTATATACTTTTTATGTTGTGTGACAATTTTCAGACATTTTCTTCAAAATTACTTGAAATCTAAGCTTGACAACTTGAACTCTTGACATTTTCTTAGTTTGCAGAGCTAACAAAATTGTATTATTTATTTTTTTTCTCAGGCCACAAACAATAAAATGAATACGGTCGTTTTTATGGCAATGACATTGACTCCCAACTCTTAACAAATAACATGCTCGTTACTTATATTTGGCAGTCTCTGATTTGCGACAGCCCTGTAACAAATTGGGCCAAATTCGCATGCATTATTCTGTTTCAAAGGCATTTTCAACTGTGACCAATGGAAGATTAGAGATTCAGGATCTTTACCTCTGGCTATAATAATGTTTGGAACAAACACAATAAGAAACCGCTGAAGCTGATCAGTGGTCTTTGGTTTCATTCCTTGTATGAAAAGATGAACTGTTGTCACTCACTGTTGTTGGCGTTGAGCATAAAGCAATATATCCAAGATCACTGAGGGCACCAACCTCCAAGTGCAAAATCTCCTCTTTGCCAGATATTGCGGCATCTATCTGGATCAATGATCATGAACATGATTCACACTTTAAACGGGGCTTGGAAGACATTTCTATCCCCATTACTAACCATACAGTAGGTCCAAATGTATGGGCACCCCCAATTCTTTGAAAAATTGCGACGAAATGTGCAAATCGGGATGAAAGTTAGTGGGGTAATTGAAAAACCAACCCGACAAATTTCTTAAAGGAGACATATCATGCTTTTAAATCCTTCCTTTTTACATATAAATCATACAGTTGTGGTCTAAATAAAACGGAACTGCAATGCTTGGGTCTGAATTCCTCATTATTATAGCTCCACAGACCCCTTTTCTACCCTTTTCTGATGTGCTTCTGAGAGCAACTCGTTTTGGTGCGGTCTCTTTAAATGCAAATGAGACACTTCATACCCCGCCCCCTCTTCAGGTGACACTCGGTTCAACTCCACCCTGTTCGGCCATTTTTGTAGTTTGATAGAAGAGATATGGCTATGTAGCAGCGCAGAAAATGTTTATTCACACGTTATTTACAAAATGTCAACAACAGAAGACTTGATGAAAATGATGATGAACCTGCAGGACAACGTCTTCTTATGGATGTTAACAAGTGAGCTAACACAAGCACCGAGCTAACGCTAGCGCCAAGCTGACGTCACGAAATGCATTTTAATACAGTCTTTTCGGAGACAAAAACGGCAAAATGAAATGACTAATGAAAACTTTAGACTTAAATTAAATCACGTAGGCCATATCATCAAGGATCTAAAACGAGCACACAGCGCTAACATATGAAGACAGTGCAACTGCTAATGCTAACAAAACAATGACAGGGACGTCTTATCATCACACTTTTTAGCGTTATTTACAGCTTACCGAAGTGCTCTGTTCGTCGTCTCCAAAGATAGAAGGAATTGAACCCTCAATCAGACAAAGTCTTTCGGCAAATCCTTCTTTATACTGGTGGAGGTTGCTGAAGCAGCTTCGCGTGCACAAAAATGACCTTACCCACAGATGTGGGTACATTTCCGTGAAAAACAAAACTCACAGGCACTTCGAAAAGGTTCTGTTGCTGGGAGACGGTGTAATGAAGTGTGTGGGTTACTACATCCAACAACCGAACATTTTGACTTATCCTCTTGCAACTTTGGCATCCTTGAGCTTGGACTACAAAATAAAAGCGAGAAATAAAAATGGCGGATTGCTCGAAGTAGAGAATAGAGAATCGAAAAATCGAAACAGATTGAAAAATATGACCAAAACAGAATATAAAGATATCAACGGAGCACCTGAAGAGACTAATTTGAACTTTTCTGTACTTCTAAACACTCTAAATATACAACAAAATGCATTTAAGGGCTAAAAAAATTAGCATGATATGTCCCCTTTAAAGGTCAATCAATTTGAATGGTAAATAATAATGATAAATGAAAAGGATATTTCTATATTTGAAATATGTCTGTAATCAGTATATTGATCCAAATCCCTTCCAAAATGTAATGGAATCGTCAGTGGCTTAAGATCTGTCTCGAGTTACAGTTTTGACAATCCTATAAGTCAATTTAAAGAATCCTGCCAACAGAAAAAGAAATAAATGAATGTACTTCCTTGGCAGAGGTAAGAAGAAACAGTCAAAACAGGAGTGTTGAAGTAATATAAAGCTGTAGGATTAAATACAGTGATATAAAATAACTTTCAATTTGTTTAATAGTAATGTATAAATGTGTACCAGGACAAGAATGCTTAGTTTCTGATGACAGTATAAGAAATATATTCTTTTAGTTTGTAAATGCATTACAAATGGCCTTTCAAAGATAATGATGTTCCCATTGACTTCAACTTTAACACGTCTCCCTCAATCTAGCTTAACTAAACTAAATTACATTAAAGATGGCAAGTTAGGTTAACGTGATGAACATTTATATCTGATAAATACATTAAAATCAGACACAAAGCTGCAACTCTCCTTTATACGAGGATTGAGACGGAAGGGAAAACACCTGTAGGTATTTGATGTCTTGATGAACCACTAATGAAATGAAATGATGCGATCGTGCACTGATGCACAAACTAACTGAGCATACAAAGGTCACAGAAAATTCTGCTTCTCCTGTTTCTCTCTCTATATTCCCTCTTACCCTCAGTCCATCAATCTGTGTACTGTTCGTTCTTTGGTTATTCCAAATCCAAATGGCTGACATAAATACAGAAAAATCAAAAGCCAGACAGGCAGCATTTTTCTTTTTTAAAATTAAATCTTGTTCCGTTTGTGTGATATTTAGATATTTACGGGGAAAGTATGGACAAGAGCTTAATGTTTTAAGCTCACCACACAGAGAGGACCCACAGACGGGGGCGGGCTTTTTCGCCTGGACAAAAAAGGAGCAAAACATAAGTCACATTACTGATGAACTGGTGAATTGAAACATTATTAATGCATGAATACATTTTTTTTTTAAATGGGTGTTACTAAAAGAATGCACATGTGATTAAAAGAACCAGAGGTGGTGCAATGAAGTGACTGGTGCTCCTCGTTTCTTGTGATCAACTTTTGTCTGCGTTGACGGCTGCCGTTAGTGGCTCACTATATTATAACATGCTAAAAATATCTTTGCAAAAAAAAATACTGCTTTCTTTGAGGGCAGTAGAATATATATTTTGTGCACATCATAATACTACTAATGACAGCCGTCAACACACACGGTAGGTGATCACAAGAAATGAGGAGCACCAGTAAATTCATTACACCACCTCTGGTTCCTTTAATCACATAATGTACATGTTTTAAATAACATCCATGTATTTGTTTTGATTTTTGTATTAATGTTTCTATTTTCTCATCTATTCACCAGTTCATCAGTAATGTGACTTATGTATTGCTCCTTTTTTGACCGGTAGGAAAAGTCCGCCCCCCTCTGTGGGTCCCCTCTGTGTGGTGAGCTTAAAACTTGAAGTTCTCGTCCAGAGTTTTCCCGTAAATATCCAAATATCACATAAAAAGATTTATTAAACAGAAAAATGCTGCTTATCTGGTTTTTGATGTTTTTGTATTTCTGTTTTGGTTTTCTCGGTTAAACAAAATCACCACAACGCTTAGTTGTTATTTTGATTTGTTTTCAAAACAGAATAACCAAAGAAGGAACAGTGCATGGATTTCCATCCTATCATCCATCTCTCAGTCTGTGTTTCTGCAGTTATCCTGAGCAGCGGTTCCATTTAGCTGCATTAGCCCCTCCCCCCCCCAGTCTCTAACACTTAGATGACCTTCACTAGCTCAACATGCTGGAAGAAGGGAACAGCGTAAACAGGAAGGGCTGACAAGAGAGGACGATTGGGTGATAGTACTGATGAAACGAGGGGAAAAAAGGATGAGAAAGGTGTGGGAATATGAACAAAAAGGATGCTCGCTTAAATAAAACCCAGATAACCCAGTCGATCCAGTAGCAGTGGGATAACATCGGCCTGTCTCTAATGACGAAGAGGAGGAGTAGATGAGAGCCGATGATGCAGAAGAAACAGTGTTGTGCACTAACAAACCTAATCGAGTCCCTCCAGGAGGAGGAGGAGTGGCATCTCATGTGGCCAGAACAACTGGAATGAGATTAACAGTGTCCATGTGTGTTTGACCTTCCTTTTAACCTTGTTTGTGCTTGTTTCATTACACTGGCGATGAGCACATGAGGAGACGGAGATCAGTAATTAGAGTGCTCTGTCTTTGCTGCAGGATTTCAGACTTTCTCGCTTTCATGAAATGCTAAAGATTATTCCAAACTATCAAATACATTTAGCTGAAAACTATGTCTGTCACAGTCGGCGTGATACTGGGATTCTCTTTCACTGTCTCTCAGTCTGGATTTCCCTCTTTTACGCTCCATCTCTGCTCCTCCATTCTATAATCTTCACCTCATTAGCATTTCAAAAATCATCTCTTTATGACTCATGCAGCGCAGACACTCTGGCGTAAGTACTTGGTTATGAAACAGTTGTAAGTCAGCCCCACCTCCGAAATTCTGTTCAGACTAAATGCAAATATCACATCCCACATATTTTTGTGACCGAACTCATGCAGAGTTTTGGATTACAGTAGTAGAATAATAACTTTTATAGGTAGTAGTTGCTACAACAGAAGAATCCAGCCTGATTTAGAAAGTAGAATCAATCCAAAGTGTTTTGTGCTTTGCCCGTGTTCTATAGGGTTTTGTCTGTCCAATTTCTAAATGTGCACTTATGTTTTAGTTGTGTATTTATTGCAACGTTTGGTCATGAAATAACTTTTGTGGACTGTTCCCGTGATTTAACAGTGAGTGTTCAGATTTGCGTAAATCTGTGGATTTCAAACTCTGATTTTTTTTTATTTATTTTTTTGTTAACCTGTAAAAAAAAATAATATAATGCATCATTGTGACCATCCTGCAGCCCTCCTTCAAGGAAGGATATAGGGGAAAAAATGTAAAAGATGAGAGAAACTTTTTAGCCAACTTTGGCCAAAGTCACAGTGCTTGAAGCTTAAATAATTTTTTTTGTTGCATGTTGTGTGCAGTGGTACTTACACAAAATAAAGATTTTTGGTAAACACCATTCTTAGCTAAGTCACTGTTTTAAAATGTAAACAAAAACACAAAGGCAGGGAACCAATATTCTCTAACATTTGAATTTGTAATGGAGAAATACGCAAAGAAAAATTGCTGTATTTCTGAAGATGATAATGGAGTTAAACTTAAATTCTCTGAGATGCTTAAATTAGCTTTGTATCTATTGCACCACCTTAAAAAAATATTCAGAAGATAAAAGTAAATATTTGAATGAATTCAAAACTCATTGTATTTCGATAAGCCTCGTTCGTACCTGTACTCATGTTCCAGCTCATTAGGACTTTTTAATATTCATAGTAATTAGCACTTCCTGGATTTGAGTGGGAAGAGGGGAGTAGGGGAAAGAAGGTGGTCGGTGAGATGTCGCTTTCTCAGTGTTTTTAATTTTAATTTTTTCCGGCTGATTCTGCTGGCTTGGAATTAGTCCGCTCAGGTGATGAAAGGATCCTGGCTTTAAGCGTGGAGAGGGGTAATAACAGGGTCATCGAGGGGGCATGAATCACGCTAGACCCATTGCTTTAAAATGAGACGTAATGAAGTTTATAGTTCATAATTTAGTGATGTGTTCATGGTTGTGAAATAACAGCAGCAAATCCTCAAAGATGTGTCTGCAAAAGGAAGTTGAACATCTTCCGCCAACACCTCGCCAACGTCTTTGTCATGCCAAATTAAAAGCTAGTGTAAAAGATCTGCAGATCACCCTCCTTATCCATCCTGGCAGTAATCCCACTGTTTTTCTGCCAGGCCTAATCAAAAAAAGGTGGATAAAAATGCCTTTGATCTTCATTTTCGAGCTTTCAGCATTATTCCGTACAAATTGCAGGCAATAACTCTTAAAGAAAAAAACCTTTTCATGTTCACGTTCCTGTAATGTTTCTCTGCATGGTTTTGATGTTTCTAAACCTTGGAGATCGGAGGTTGTTTTTAATTGAATGTCTTGGGCAAGTAATTGCTGCAGGAAGTCTTTTAAAAGACTACTCAACGGAACTGTCAGAGGTGAAGAAAAGTTTTCAGTCTTTCAGGAAACCATGTGGTACGTTGGGGTTAGTATTAGGGCTGGACTTTTTAGGACTAAGGTGTGTACTTGACTGGAAAGGACTGTTACTTAGTAAGTCATACATAAAATACTCAATTACAAGTAAAAAGTAGCTCAATTAAATAATAAAGTTACAAGTTATTTTCACCCCCAATGTTTATTTTTGGTAAATAATCTTGCCACGGTTCCCTTACATTCAGTAAACATCTCATGTATAAACTTAAAATGGCAGAGATCCATCCATTTTCAAACCCACTTGCTCCTGTTTTTACAGGGTCGCGGGGATGGAAGAGACCAAATATTGTAATTTATTTTCCACAAAGCCATCTGTATAAAACAAAAAGGTTTGTCAAAATTTATTTATTTTTATTTTTTTAAAAAAAATAAAAACACCAATGAATTCATCTAAAAAAAAAAAAAGACGATCAGGCTTTAAGTATGGCTACATTTTTGAACGCTAAAACAGTGCCTTGCCAAATGTGCCATGTGGGAAACAACATAACAGGTAGAAACTGCAACCTCGTCTCTATACTGCCAGTTATCTCTGTACACCTGTTGCATGTTTGCTGCATGTCACCATGCCTCAACACCCACACAACCACATTTTGTTGATACCACATAAAGGCTCAGAAATCACAGTTGCTGTGGTGTAACTGATATTTGGCCCAAACGTCTTTCACCAACCAAACTATTGTACGTGATACGCCCAGCCCAAGAAGATAAAATGTCTACTCCCAGGTCTCTGGATACATTTTTTGCTTCTGGTACTCACTTGCATGTGAGATTTTTTTTTTTTTTTTTACTTGTGACCGACTTAAAATAAACTACACTGAGAAATAGTGTTACACCAGTCATCTTTTCTCGAAGCTGTTCAATTTAAAAATATGAAAGAAGGTGCTACCTTAAACCACGGTACTGAAGGAATTTTTCAATTTCCTTAGTAACGGTTGGGTGTAGATATGTAACAAATTACTTTACTACTTTTAAAATGTTTTTAAATACAAGTAAAATGAATTATTTAGAAATATATTCAAAAAAGTATAAGTGCAAGTACTTGTAGTCAATTACTTTAACCTCTGACTTTATCTTGCCTATGCCAATAGATGTTTGGGTTTCATGGGGAGGCTTTTCTGGTGCACTGAGCAGTTCTTTCTCCGCTCTGCATTACATATACATCGAGTATGATACTGAAGCATGTTTCTGTGCTTTCTCCTCCTCCTTTCTTCTCTTTATTCTTTTCACTTTTTGTATCTTGGCGTTGAAGCCAAAGGTTCCTGGTCTGTGATTGGCTGTTCAACCAGCATGTCATACACTATATGTTCTATGTCTCATTCCTGTTCTGTTCTTCTTTTCCAGTCCACTAACCACAACCAGTCTGGCAAAAGTCTACCACCTTTGTCTGGTTCTGCTGGAGATTTCTTTCTGTTTAAAAGGGAGTGTTTCCTCTCTGTAGTTGCCCTGGCTTGCTCATGTGGAAATGTTTTTCCCTGTTTTTTCGCTGTATTTGGCGCTGTACAGATGAATTGTAGCACTGTGATAGACAGTTCGGCAATTTAGATTGTTGCCGTGTTTTGAACCTTTTTTGGTTAAAAAAAAAAAAAAAAGCCTAGTCATCTTTACAAAGCAGGAGAAGATGAAAATATGTTTCCTTCTTCTCCTTGTATACATTTAAATGCCTGCATTGCGTAATGTGGCTATTTTAAGTTAAATATAGTGACTAATACATGTTTGAAAAGTTGAAAATCAGTTTTGTGTAGCCTAAGAAATTGAAATATTTATTTGTTGTTGTTTATCCTGTTCAATAGAGATACAGATAATCAATATCCAAGAATGCAATTGGAAGCTGCTGAATATTTTTATTTATTTATTTTTTTTAAATATGAGGAATTTTTTTTATTATAAAATATTTTAATTGGGTATAGAAAAAAAAAAAAAATTCTTCATAGATGATGCTTTTTCCAGGCTCTGATATTGATTGATGTAAACTCCATCAGAAAGTCCTTGGATTACAGAGTTTATTCAGTGGCGTTCAATCAGCCCTAAAAATAAAATAAAAAAATCTCTTTGCAGTTAGTGCTTGGTATTCTCCCTGCAGTGATCCCGTGGGTTTCAGAAGTAGTTTGATTCTGAGGCTAAGCAGAGGAACCTTTAGCTTCAGTGATGACTTTGACATGGTTTGACTTCATTAAAATGCAGAATCTGATTTCATCAATAAAGTCTGCTTTGCAGACGTCTTCAGATCTAAATCTTGCTGCCGGGGAACCTTTGAAGCTGATTATTAGATCACGATATTTTGCACCAATTTTAGTTGAACCTGAATGGGTATAAAATTACAACACAGTATTCTACTTAGTGACTCATTTTAGTCCTGAATTAGGATTTTTGTGTAAAAAGCAAACATTGCTTTAAACTGCTCTTATTAAATGCATCATTTTCAATGAGTCTGTTGATTTTCTATGATTTCAATGTTGACATGTCTCCTTTCAGTAATCATTGATGGGGGGTGACGTAAAACAATGGAAGTCTTATATGGAGGAGGTGAAGCATTGAATGATCCAAAAATCTAGTTTATACAACTATACTGTAACAGAAATCATTTTACATTTTACAGCCTCAGCTTAGTTCACTTTGACAAGATATAACCCAAAAAAACCTATAGGTATAACTCACACATACAGTGTATGCATTGTTGTAAAAGCCTGATTCTACCAGGAACACAATGTTTAAACAATATGCAAGTTTCGAACCTCTGGATGCTTTTGTGTCCTTCAGACTTTTACTTTTTTATTGCATTTGGGTTGTGGAAAAAAAATTTTTTGCTGACCTTTAGATCATACATAATGTAGCTGCTTGACTTTTTTTTTAAAAAAGAAAGTGTGATCATATCAGGCATTTTTACCTCTCTTTAGTTCCAAAATCAATTCCAAATCTTTATTGATGAGTGAAAATGGCAGAAACTAGCATTTTACAAATCCAATAGTCATGAGTACTTTATAGTTGCTAAAACAATCAATCTATGACATTCTTCAAATTATTTAGGTGTGGTGGGTTTCCCTTTATCTAAATGTTGATGTGATGATGTGAGGAATTCTCCAGACACCTTCTTGATATAAGCATAACATTTTATTAATACAAAGTGAAGATCAGTGTCCGAATTAGACCCTCCATGGTAAGGTCTGAGAGCAGCAAAACCAAACGTTACGCTAAGGGAAAACAGGAAAGCAAACGCATATATGTTCTGAAGAGAAACCTGGAAACATGTCTAAATAAGGCTTTAGCTTTGGCACAAAGAGAGGAAGCAACAAATGTTTACTGTGGACCTAAAGGTGATAAAAATCCTATTTGTCAAAGAACTGGAGCCAAAATCAGACAATTTTATGACATACAGCTGCGGCTAGTTTAGGACCAAGGAACCTCATTGGTTCCCGGCTCAATATATCACTCTAGCAACTGTGCTTCTGTGCTGGCTGGTTTTAATTGTGAAAACATGTGTTCAAGCATGCAAAAAGTCAACACTCAAATTTAGGTAAAAATGTCTATTGCATTGAATGAATATCATATGAAGCAGTCAATACACCTCAAATGCCCAATACCAATCGGTCCAATGACTTTTCTGCCAAATTTCTTACTTTCCAATTGGTTTCGTTTGATTATATGGAAAACATACTGATAACACAAACGACTTATTCCGCTATGTGCTAAGCTAACAAAAAAATGTAGGAGCTATGGTGTTCATCGTCTTGGAGGTAAGCAGCACATTCACTTTCATGCAGTTTACATGCAACATGAAGACATTTACCCACAGGCTGTGATACCGTCTCCTTTTTTATAAATTGGCTATAAAATTTTCTTTAGCCCTAATTAATAAAAAAGTAAAATAAAAACACTGCATTTTTGTGTATTTATTTGATGTATATGTAAGCTAGAGGCTGACAAGTAGTTTTGATATTTTCTAAAAAAAAAAAATTATTTTTTAGTAGTGTAGGGCAATCAAACAAAGAATAGATTTTCATATTCTAACTAAAAAATAATTTATCTTTATCATTAATCACTTCATCTGTTAATGTCTTCTCTGAGATGAAGTAGGGTGTTAGGGGAGTACACTCTGGATGATGCACGTCCATCAGGGTAAACATTCACAGCTCAGGGCATGTTAAGAGTGGTACTGTCAAGAGATTAAAAAAAGGTGTGATTAATTCATTATCTCAGTAATAAATAATCTAATCTCTTTATTTAATCGCACCTAAAAATAGCTGTGAAACGCCCTCAACTTGTAGTTATTGTGGCAGATCAAAGCATTGATATATAACAAAGTGGCTTTATAAAGTCGTTTATTGTATGTTTTTAACAGACTTGAACAGATTCAGTCATAGACATTTACATTCCGCTGTATTTCAGATGAGTCCTTTTGTCAATCTCCAAATAATAGAAAATACAAGTGAAATAAAACCTTTAATGTAGTGCTATAAGTTAGCACATCATAAACAGTAAGAACACTTTTCTGACAGTCGCAGCATGTAGCGGTTAGCACTGTCTGAGTGTCCGCGCTAGCTGTCCAGTGCTAACTGCAAACTATTTCTTGCACAATTTGCACACAACTAGGCTTTAGTTTTCCATCTGGTGTTTTTAAAAGCCAAAATTATCAGCATTCTCCCATCTTGTATTTTAGTCTGTGCATCAGTATTATGGGTATACTGGGAACTTTTGAAATGATAAAGGATCCCCGCTGTTTGGAGTGCAAAAAAAAAAAAAAACGATAAAAAGCGGGTTTTTTTTTAGTGTGTTATTTTTTCCTATAAATATTCGCAGTAATGCGTTAAAATGACAGCCCTGGTTTAGAGACTCCTAAGTGTGTTTTTTCTCTGTGGGAGGAAACTGAAATAAAATCACAAAGGAGCAGGGAGAACATAAATGAAAAAAAAAAAACATGGACTTCTCACAAAAAGTATTGACTGCTGCAGTAATAGTATTTTAATTCAAAATATGTAATAAAAAAAGACTATACAGGTTGTAACTGTCTAAATTCACCAACATGGTTAACAATCCATCATGTAGGTCTTATTCTAAATGTTCCTATTGGAAACGACAGGGATACAACAGCATCATTAATGCCCTTTTGAATGTCAGGACATTATGTTTCGAGCTACACTTTCAAATGTGAAACAGGATTAGAAAAAAAAAAAGCAGAACAAATCCAGCTGCAGACTGAAGATGCTGCAGTGAAGCCTGAAGGCAGGTGAAGTGATGCTCAGGATAAAAAAAACAGCAGAATGTATTGTAATACAACTTTGTTGATTGATGCTTCACTCTGAATGACATCTATTGCCATGGTAACCGTGCACAAAAACACATAAACAGCAAACTGTAATACCTAACGTGAATAGAATCTTTATCTTTATTTCAAACATGAGACCGATATGATAATAAAACTTTTACATTACTTGGATGAAACAAACAGAACTAAGACATCTAGCAACATTTGGCAGGTTCATAAAAGTAATCAGTAATTGAGTGATTTACTGTAGCATACATCAGTGGTTCTCAACCTTTTTAGCTCGCGACCCCAAAATAAAGATGCCAGAGACCGGGGGCCCCCACTGTAGCTGAAGGTGGTTGAACATAGACATGAACATTGAAGAACAGTCATGTGGAGACAGGACCATCTATAAGAGGGAATAAAGGGGAGAGATCTTTGGCGTCCATCCATAAAGTCAGCAAAATGATGGTCCATTGTTCTATGAATCTGTGATAACCATATTTATTTATTTATCTGAACAATATCCACTGTTATCCAGGAAGTTTATTATTATTTAGGACATAGTATATAGTTATCTTAAAGATGTAAATCCTTGTTTTAATCAGAAATGAAATGGGTTAAAAGTGACCAACATGGTGGATAAGGTGGTAAAATGGGATTTTTAATACCACAGAAATCGGTTAAAAGTTGCAAATTAGAGTGGTCAAAAACAAACAGAAAAAGTGGTAAAAAGGGTTCAAAGTGTCAATATTGGCTTAAATTGTCATTTCAAAAGAAACAATTCATTTAAACTGGCAAATAATAGGCATAAGTGCCAAAAATGTCTTAAAAGTGGAAAAAATGTGCAGAAAAGGCATTAAAAGTTGATGGAAAAGTGGCAGAAATGGGAATAATGTAGTAAAGATGCATTAAAAGTGCAAAAATATGGCAAGAAAAAGTGATGAAGATAAATTAAAACATGGCAAGTTTGGTGTAGTTGCAGAAAAAGTGTAAAAATAAGCAAAAAATTTCCTTAAATAAAATTTTTTTTTTAAAAAAAACCTTAGTTACTTGACGGCATCATGTAGACTACCTCCCAGTGTCTCACGACCCCAAGGTTGAGAACCCCTGGCATACATGCTATGATGACATTTTGCTCACACAGCTCTACTCCCATGAAATGAAACTCATCACTCCTGAGCAGTTCCCACACCTTTGGTGCCACACATTACATGATTTCACAAAGATCACAGCGAGCCATTATAGCAGGAGAAGGAGATGGAGCCGCAGTGACCTTGGAAATGGCACCGTCGTCGCATTTCTCTCTCGCGTCCAATTATTGTCTCGAGCTCTGACATCCACCTCCTGTAATAATCCTGAATTTAAGTCTTAAAAGTTCAAAAGAAATGTGTTTTAGAAAGGAGACATTCAACAGTTGGCTCTGAATTTCCCCCGTCATGAAGATTTATTCCTCACGATGGACGAGAAAATCCAATTGTGGCACATTCAGAAAGTGGTGCCTGCGATTCCCTCTGAAGCCACCTCTCATTTTCACTGTCCAACGTGTCCGTGTACAAACCTAAACGTGCAGGGTGGTGATGTGTGTGAATGTGGAAGGATATGTTTCACTTATTACCATAATAATTGGCACTCGTCTGAGCAGCATGGGGGTGCTGGCAGAGCAGGACAGAATAATAACCTGAGATGAGAACAGGGGGTTATAACATTGGTAGGGGGTAAAAAAAAAAAAAGCAATCCTAACAAGTGTGTTATTCAGTTTAACATCCTTTATTCCCCCTGAATTAAGAAGAAATATGTCTAATATAGGCTGCAAGAACTTTTTATTTTAACTCAGCTTGATTTATCAACGTCCATCTAGACTAGAGTCACTGTCAGTGTGTGCAACAATAAAAAAATAATTTCCCTCAGTTTGTCTGACACAAACCAAGTTAGCAATTGTGCCAGATGAAGCTGTATATGGCTCACGCACTTAAGATGTAAAAATGTCAGAATTCTTTTTAAAACCAATCTGCTGGACATGCCGGTCCTTAAAATTTAGAAAAGTTTGTCAGGAGTTTGGGGCTGGAACATATTTGGACCTTCAGTAAAAAACTTAACATTTGCCTCGGCTTCCTGTAATTTGATCAGCTTTTTTTTTACAATTTTCATTGGCCCATAACTGCATGTGGGAATGTAAAAAAAAACTGATCCCTGTTTTAATTTATAGTACAAATTTGACTCTTTCTTAGATTGTGAAACAATTTTTCTTTATGCGACTTTTTATTTTGAACGCCAACTGTAGGGCTGTTTCATCTTTGGTGAATATTGAAAATCCTTTACATGAGGTTATTGTAGCTTACCTTTCACTCTTATACTGTAGTTTTGTTTTTTTTTTTCACGATCAAACTAAACATTTACATTGTACCAATTTGATTGGAACAATTAGTAAAAAAAAATTTCTGAATGGGATGTCCTGATAATTAGTTAAAATTACATGGAATGACCAATATGCCTTTTTATCCTGTAAATAAAGAGTGGGTTTATAACGGAAGAATAAATCCCAATGAGCATCATTGCTCACTTTCATGCTGGCTCTGCTCCCGCGCCCCGGCTGGCATCCATTCCACTTCCACTCTGCTTTCCTGCTGCCATGTGTCATAATGTGCATTTTATTGCTACAACATATGAGTCTCTTCTTTCTATGACAGTCTTTGAAAAAAAAAAAAGAAAAAAAAAAAAACTGCTCCGTCGTTCCCCTGCTTCACCATCCCTCATCCTCGCCTTCCCCCAAATTGCATTTACTCCGAGCACGCTGCTTCAGGTGGTGATAAATGACTTCATTGTTGTGCACATGCAACACCACAAACTACAAAACCACTACGGTGCAAACAATGATTCATAATTTCTTTTGAATTGCTCCTTTTTCCACAATAATGTAGCAATGGGTGGAACAATTACACATGCAGAGGTTCGGCTGGTTGTTTTCTTTTGAAAATTCACCAAACCATTAATGTTCTGCTTTCATGTACAAATAAATTGTTGCTCCTCGAGTCGTCTTGGATATTTATTTGGAATAATAATCTGATTATTAGCATTGGGAACTCCCTCCTGGTGTGTTTAAAGCAAAACTGCATGGATTAAAAAAAAGTACAAAGAAATTTGGTATTATTCAGAATAGCCATTACTGCAACAACAACAACAACAAAAAACAGTAGTGCTTTGATGTTCTCCTTAGAAAGTCAAAATCACAATATAAACCACGATAGTTGCTCTTTTTCTATTATTAAAACACACTTCTCATGGGGAAGACTGTCATTTTAGAAGAGAACAGATTTCAAAAGCAAAACATGCTTTTATTTTGTAAAGCCGTAACAAAATCACCTCTCTTGAGGCTCAGTGACACTTCAAAAAATGACGGAGAAGAGGTTTAATCAATGGACAGAAGATTTGCAAAGAATAAATATGACAAAAATATGAGGAACTTGAGCAACTTAAAAGCCATCTTGATTTTTTTTTTTTTTTAAAAAGAAAAGTAATTTTCTGCTCATACACTGATGACCAACTGTCATTGATTCACACATCAAAGGGTCTATTCACCAAAATATTGGTATTAACGCTCTTAGTGCTTTAAAGTAATGTTGTTATATTCTTGTATTTTAATATTAGCTGCTGTGTGGCTCATATTCATTTGAGTCATATGTATCACCTTTGGTGGTTTATTAAAAGTAGATTAATCAAATGTATTTGAGTCTTTCATTAATATTTAATGAACAGCCCTAAAATGTATAATTCCATGTAATTGTGAAAATCCAAGGAGTTTAAAAAAGGAAACTTGTAAAAAAAAAAAAAAACACACACAAAAAACACAAGTAAAGATATGATTTTGAACATATCTGATTTATTTGTAATTGAGGGTTTTTAATGAGATCACAAGTGTTCTATTCCCTTATGTTGTCACTGGCTTTATTAGTGCCTGTGTTTAGAGAAGCTATTGTACAAATATATAGTTGCACGTGTAAAAAATGATATATACTCTTAATTTTGCACAAGCTTCAATTGAAAAAGAGTCTAATTTCCAAAAGCCCCCATGGATGAAAGGCCATGAGTCAGATGCATTATGCTGCAATCCTTCATTTAATTACTCCTGAGATAATGTTATCTCAATTAATTCCTAATGAGCAATTAAAAGTAAGTTTTCGGAGTAATACTCAAGTGTATTGCACTAGTCTGATGTCTGCTGCATGTCGGGCTGTTTCACGACATGGAATCTGTTTCAGAGCCCTTGGTTGAAAGAACAAAGGTGAACACTCGTCAGGTCACGAGGGAGTTCAGTTTGCATTATTCACACTAAATGTAACTGGTACTTTGACATTTGTCCCCGCTGAGAGGGAACTGCCCTCGGGCGGCCGAGCCGTGGCTGAATTGTTCACCACTGATTCAGTAGCTGAGGGAGACTGCTGTGTTTCACAAGGATGAGTTGTCCAAAATTTCATCACGTTGGAATAAAATCTCAATGATGCTTCATCACAGTCGCGTTATGCCTCCAAGTTGTCAAAGACCAAAGGTTGGTCTACTAATCAGTGAGCAGCAGCTGAAGGTTTGACATCAAAGTGATCATCAAGCTGCTCATCCTGCAAACACAGTCAAAGTGAGGAAACTGAGCAGGTTTTATTGTCTTAGGTCAGTTACAGGATGGTGTACGACCCATGGGATGAGTTCATAATCCATAAATGGATGCTACGATAAAAGGCTAATATCTGAAGGCAGTTTGGTGCTGATTCTGCAGCATCTAATGTGATCCAAGACAGAGTCAAATGGACCACAGCAGGTTTCCTTTCCTACCTTGTAATTAGACTTAAGCCTTAGGCCATGTTCAAAATGGCAAACTAATGTACTACTTATACTAAGTTCATTATATAGTGCTTTCACGTTAGATAGTATGAGAAGATTGAGTACACGAGAAATACCCAGATGAATACTGTATCAGCCCAGTCACACTGCGCCCCATGATGCATTGCGAACCGATTGAATGTAAAATGGTCCTGGTACCGGCTTCAAGCTAAAAGTCAAAAATCCCCTTTTCAAAACAAAAGCATCTCTTCTCGTCTTCCATTTGTTTTTTAACCCTTTTGTAAATATGGCTCTTGTTTTGAAGTTAACCAGAAGTTTAGTCAGTAGCACAATAAAGGTTCCCTGAAAATCTCCGAAATTTTAGAATGAAGAAATGTGTATATGTGAGTTTTATGGATCAAATGACCACATGTTGAAATTCTACTTCATCACTTTCTCGCTTAAAATGTTTTCAGAACTTTCAAATGTTGAGAATCAATGGAGACATTTAGCCTCAGTGTGCTTCAGGTTTTTGTCGTTATAGGTTCCAAATGCATCTTGGGAAACTTGGAAGTATACTACTCATTGAGTTTTTAGTGTATAGTACGGAGTGTAATATTTTGAACACAGCTTTAAAGTTCTGCATCCTTGTCTAGTTGCTAACCAATAGGCTAATTAGCAGATTCCTCAGCGCACAAGTACATGTCGTCTTACCAGTGCATGATTTTTACTTTTTGCCACAAACTGAAGGGTGTGGTTGTACAATTTAAAGGTGAAAATTGCGTAAATGCTATGCCCAAAGCCCGAGAGGGCCAAGGATAACTATTCCAACAGCGTATCAATAGGCTAAAACCCAACCTGTCTCACAACGGTCCAATCCCAGCTCATGTTCGCTTTCACGTTTCTCCACATCTTGTTTCTCTTGCTTTGCTAACAGGTATGTGCACCACCTGCTGCAACCATAAGGATTTATTTTCAACAAAGTCTAGAATAACCTGTCCAAAATATGACTACTGCCTTTTAGTGGACAATTATCCATTTCCATTGAGTGCTGGAATACATTATCACATTTACAATGACAAGATGAGCACACCACTTGAATATCATCACAGCCTCCTCCATATCTGACAGACTTCCTTCTTTAAAACACTTTTTAGTAACTGATTTTTGCATGAATATGCAGTAGCATAAAATGGTGACTGAGGGAGTGTTGGTGACCACATCCCATTTCTCGTTAGCATGGGCTTATAAAATCATTAATGACGGATTGTGGTGGGGTTTTGGCAGAGGGATGAAATGAGAGGTTGGGAGTGGGGGGGCGCATTGTGTGAGGTGTGAGTGGGCTAGGGGTGTTTCTGGTACAGGATGATAACTTGACCGACATGGATGGTGATAAAATGAACCAATAGATTTTCCTTGGTGTATTTATAGAAACAGCAGCAGATTTATTAATGCTTCAACACGGTTCTCACATCTGTACCTGGAAAGGAGATTCACACTCTCAAATGCTTGGAGATGAATGAAAGAAAAACATTGCAAAACACAACAATGTTAATACATCAGCTGCTGATCATGCAATAATTATACGCCTGATGCATTGTTAGGATTATTCTGAGAACGTTCTGTTCTTCACAACATTTGGAGCGGCTGTAGCAGCTTCAGTAGGATGTGAGGATCCGTCTTCCTCTGTTCCCTCGATGCTGTCGGGCTGGATATCACAGACGATGTGTTGACAATGAGTGGTTTAGTCTAAACTTGTCTGTCAATAAAGAAAAGATGTCCAACACATGCCAAACATGATTGAAAGAAACAGGTCACCGCCAGGTTCAGCAGAAACCTCCTCATGTTGTGATTTATACAAGGATTACTCTGTTTATTCACTTCAGATTTTTTTTGTACTAGAATAACAAATGTTGAACCACCAAAGTCTGCGATGGAGTGGTGCCCTGTGCATGGTGTACCATAGCCTGGCACCTGATAAGAAGCAACAGAAGACTTCTGCAACCCTGAACGGGAAGAACCAGGGCAGTAGATGAATTAATGGATAACAGAAAACATACAGTACATTGTATGGTAATGCGCTAACTCATTAAGACATAATAAGAAATAACATACAGACCCCTTCTTTATCAACACAACAACCCTTCATAACTACTGAATAACAAGTATCACAGGAGCACAAACCTCAGACAAGAACCAAATATCCTCTTTGCCAGATGTTGGCAGTTATTGGGATCAGATCTTTCACACTGTAAAGGCTTGTATGAATTTTTTACCCCCACTTAGTCCAAATGTATGGACAAATTCGGAAAAATTGCAATAAATTGCGCGTGGGGCAATTGAAGAAGCAACCTGAAATAACTTAGTCTAATTTCATGAAGATCAGTCAATAGGAATTTAATTCAAGATCAGGATTTTTTAGTAAATAATGTAAAATTATGTAAATGTAAATATTTGTCAATCTGTTGATATTAGCTCCTTGGTGGTGGTAATAACAGCAATCATACAGTACTCTGACAATAATGATGAAGAAAGCAAGATGCCGCTTTGGAATGTTTGCATGCCATTTAATTGATCATAGAAAGAATGGAGAGGATGTCTCGGCCACAATATTGGATTTCTGTGACCAGGAGACTTTCAAGGATACTGGAAAAAATGCTTGCCTGTAACGAAAACAATTCTTTATCACCGATTGTTTCCCCCCAACACGCCAGCTCAAGGATGTGTTCAATCTCACCGGGATGTTTACAGATCTGAGCAGAGGCGGCTGTTGCATTTTTCTGGGGCTACAACGCCAAAAAAATTATACACATAAAACAGGGTTTGTGTAGCTATGAACAAATAAGGATGGAAAATTGCAGTTACTGAACTGCTTTCAAACAAACAGGGGTGACAAAGGAAGTGGTAAATGAATATACATAATTTAAGACCTGACAAAATATAATTTAAGACCTAGTGATCCGGCTGCATTCAACTCTGCACCGCTGCAGAGTGTCTCAGGGCACATTTAAGCTTCGCCCAGAGACACTCCATTGACTCGTATTGAAGAGGAGTTACTGCGCATGTACAACGTTAAACGAGAGTGGACGGTAAAGATATTTGCGCCCAAAGGAGGAAACACGTCACCAATCAGACACAGATGAACAAAAAAACTTTACACATTTTAAATTCATTATTCATTTTTATTATTTTTTATGTCTTACTCAAACTAACGTGCTGAGTGATGGGGCGCTGCCCTTGCGCCCTCTATTGGCCTGCTGCCACTGGATCTGAGTCTCTGTCCTGCCCCTCCCTACAATGGCCTATTTTGGTCTTAGTTTTGCAGCGTCAGGTATGGCCTTAAGGGACAGGTAATCAGCCAGGACACATTTTAATTTTATTTTTAAAATCAATCCTTCTGACGGATGCATCATATTTGGATGGTGGGTTAGAGGAGGAATATAGTTGGCTTATTACCCTGTAACTGCCTGAAGATACTGATGACTGAGAGATGACAGACTGAATTGTGTTATCGTTTGTTGCTACTTGTCGTCCTCAGATTTCACCTCGTCTATCTTTGTTTTAGTCTCTTTCTCCTCCTCGGGTCATTAGACGACTTTCCTCTGGCGACAGCGCCAGCTTTCTTTATTTGATTGGTTATCACACCTTCACTTCCTCCTCATTACTTTGATTCAGCGTGACCTTCCCCAAGCTTTGTCTAGCCAATAATGTCTCATTTGTACTGCACCACACATGCACACACACACATTGTGCAGTGTTGGCACACACAGCTCCGAAACAATTAAAGGGACGACAATACAGACAGTGTGTGTTGTTTACAAACCTCCTTTTGATTTTCTGGCTGTGCATGAATGAAAGACACACCGGCACGCTGACAGCAGAGGAAGGATGAGTGACAGGAAAACTCAAAGGAGAAGAAAAAAAAAGTTTTCATAATTCAGTGACGTCTTACAGCGACCTATTTTTACCAAAACGGAGTAGAAAAACACACAGAGCCACACAAAAGGATGGAAAACCGTGTGAAGGAGGTTTTTTAATGTGAATGGCTTTAAAAGGTTATGTTAATAGCAGCCATCAGGGACACCGATACCAACATTATCCTTTCATAGAATAAACTGATATTATAGCATCTTTTCTCCTCGCTATTGATACCAACATGTTTAAATCTTTTTCCATTTTAATGACTGTTGTAAATTAGCATACAATTGTCTAATGCAGTCATTTATAGAGTCATAAATCATCAATTTATTCAGGGGTTCACCCCTATCCATGTCTGCACTACTTGTTGTCACAAATGAAACGAGTTCCGCATTCACTTTGATTGACAGTCTCAAACAGGAAGTTGAAGCCTATTGGCTGGGCGCAGTCAGCGATTGTTTCCATTTGTATAGGGGTCTATAGGATGAATGAAGCACTTATATACATTAATGTATATGAATGACCACTGGCAAATGACCATAGTAAAAGACTAGTTAGGTATTTTTATGAATTTCTAAAAAATCATTCATACATTTCTCAGAAACTCCAGATATCAGCTTCAACAGATTCAGCTTTTATTTTGAATGGGTCATCCGTTGTCTTTGCCAAGTTAACATGGTAACTGTTACAATGGCAACAACTTCCTTGCATGCACTCCTCGTGTATTCAAAGCCCTCATAGTCAGTATAACACCTCGGAGTCAGTATAACCCATCGCAATGGGTTAGAATGGGTCATTTTTAAATCTATTTTTTGCCATTAAAACAAATAACCGTTACACCTACGAAATCTCCCGAAGATAGCATAACATTCCTGAGAACGCTGTACACATCGGACCATGTGGAGGATAAGTGATCGTCCAAAATATATTTGAGAAAAATAACAATATCAAAGTATACGCAGAAAACAAACAAGTAGCTATAACTGCATGGTCTGGCCTTTGGCTTGGTTCTCTGCACTTGGGTCCACCACTATCTCTCCTACAAATACAAACAATGGACTCTGACTGTATCCTTATTCCCAAACTCTTCCCAGAGTGATGACAAGGGCCCTCATTTATCAACCAAGTCTGAGTCGTCCCATGTCTGTCAGTTGGTCGTACCACAGGACAGACATGGGATTTAAGAAACATTCGAATTTGACCAATCTCAGCATATAAATGATCAGGTGTTTAATGTGGTGGTTGAATTTGATCGTCTTTAACTTGTTCCGGTACGAGTTTACCTCCGTACTGAGATTCTCTTACAATCTCAGTATGTGACTGTTACGTACTGAGATGTACCCGTGCTGGATTATCCATGCACAGAGATTGCTGTACTGATTTTAAAAAATGCTTAAAACTTCACATCAGTCGACCATTGATAAAAAAATTGACTAATGATAAAAAAAATATGATTGTCATGATCAAATTTATATGAATACAACAGCTTACTATTGTAAAGTTACATTAGGTTAACTGTTGTGTATGTATATTATGATCATGTTTTTTTGGACAATAAACTATTCCTATTCGTATTGAGATTAGCTGCATGAGACACTAATACTTACTCAAGTTGTTGACTGAGATAGTCACTCAGATTGCCATACTGAGCTTGCCATGGGAAATTAGTGAAAGGAAGAATAAATTCTAAAAAAAAAAGTATATTCCCCAAGAAAAGGAACCCTTCAAAATGAACTTTGAAATTGAATTTTCAATTTCAGCACAGTGGAAGTAGCAAAACTCACAGCGTAACTAGTGAAAATATATTTTCCGGTAGTGCGCATGCTCATAATCAATCTCAGTACGAGGAAAACTCAGACCGTGACACCGGCCTCAAATTTTCAAGGTTTGGAGTCCCCGCCCACTGAGGTCAAACAAACATTGACAAGGAAATAATGTTTCCGAGGTGAAAATCAGCATTCTTACAGCTGATGAGAAACATACTAACGGTTGATAAATGAGGGCCACTCTGTGTAGATGTTTCTTCTTTCAGCGTGAGTAACTGTTGATACATTGGCTTCCTTTGTTCTATGTTGCGTGTTTTCATGCCATCTACTATACGCACCACTGGAAACCATCTTTAAAGTATTAAGAAGTGAACTACATGTTGGGTTGATTGGAGTCTCTCAATTGACTAAAGGAGTTAACATGTGTGTCTGTGTCCACTTGCTTGTCAATAAGACTTTTTCTTTTGGTTACTATTGATCATATTGGAGGACATTTGCCATTCGATCAATCCACTTTCAAAGGACTAATCTTTAGAGCAGCTTAAAGGAGAGATAAATTAGATGATCAATGATTTCTTTCTCTCTGACCACATACTGTACATGGAGTTCACAATACGCTAGACGATGAGCTCACGATAACGATACATTGTATTTTGAAAGGGAAAAAATACACATAAATTGCAGTTGGAAAAATGACCATGCTTTTATTATCCCCCGCCACAAAGTGTGGAAAATGGATATAGGTTTGAGCTCCGTCCGCCTGTCCGAGTTAAAGGGGACAGCTTTTCTCAGAAACTGTTTAAGATAGGATAACCAAATTTGGTGTGTGGCACTGTGGCTTCAGGGTATCAATACCTTGATGGAATTCGAAAATGAGAAGCGCTTAATTATTTTTTCCGGAGTTATTGCCCTTGTTCCGTTTCTTTTTTTTGGCGGTGGATGTTGATGACTTTCTTCATGTTTGATTGTAACTCTGAACATACTTACACAAACTCTGAGCATAACCTTTTGCCTTCACTGTAGAGCTTGTTTTTACCGTACACTTTTATTGATGTAGCAATAAAGACAAATTCCATGAGACACTGAATCAAACATTTGTTGCATTCCATAAAAAGGTTTTTCTTTGAAGCCTTTATGCTTGAACGTGGGTAGGTTGAAGGACGCAAAAGTCAGGGTTTTTCAGTGTTATGTATCCCTATCAGAGGTGGGGCGGCTGTTCCAGGATGACAAATGGAGTCTGTCGCACACTCCGTGTCTGTGTGGTGTCACTCATTTGTCTCTTGTATTGTGCTCGCACCCACACACACTCACACATGCACAGTGAGGTGGCCCAAAGGCCTTGACAGCGTGTGTATGTGTGTGACGCTGTAATCTCATGGTTTTATTGACCCAGAGTCCAAGGACTTCACAGCTCTCACAGCACAAAAACCAAATGGTCGTATCTTCTCATTTCATCCATAAAAATCCTCATCTTTCCTCCTTTTCCTCTCTTCACATTTGATCTCTTGCAATCCTGGAGACTTCGACCCTCCTCAACCTAATCCCTGGATGATCTCCTGCCCCTCTCAAAGTCTTAAAGAAGAGACCTGGAAAGATGTAGGAATGACAATGCAGAAAAAAATGAAAAGGTAAATTGAAGATGTTCCTACTGAGGAACTTTGATGTGTCTTTTATAAATTTACAGATATTAAGAACAGAGCGTTGGTTTAAAAGGCTTAATTCAAAAATTATAATACCAGAGATGGAAACTCTTATTACAGTGGGGGCTCCATTAACTATGTCATCAACACATTGTTTAGATTCTTCATTATTCTAAATGATGACAAAAGAACAAAAGTGATTTATTATTGTTGCCCAATTTCTGTGGTTTTTGTCATTGTTGTATTTTTCTTTCAGTTTGTGAAAATTCATTCACATTGTTATGCTTTTGTGACATCAACATCACAGTAATATAACATTCTCTGTTAAAAGCATGTTACCGCAGCGCTTCTCTCTCTATGTGCACACACCTCAGCAGCAGCAGCAACTCAGTGTCACTTACAGCAGCCCACACGAGGCTGCTGCGTACACATGCACCAAAGATTTCTAGTGAAAAAATTACAAATCAAACATAATGTAAATCAAGCAGCAGTAATTACCTTTCAAGCAGAAAAATCACCAATTTCATCTTCTACTCCTCCAGACCATACACTGTAAAAAAGACAGTGCTCAAGCCTGTGAGCAACATCTGTCAGACAGCCCATCAAACACAATCCTGGCTCTGATTGATTTTTTTTTCGTGGTCACGGTGCATTCTGGCAATCTACCAAAGGCTGCAGGAGCAGCAGGGGGGACTCAATTAGCCAGTTTTTTCACACAAACTACTAGTTTGATGTAAGGATGTCCTTACATAGTGACAGCTTTAGTAAATTTGACAAAAAGTCACTTTTATGAGAGTTGTTGACTGCACCTTTAAGGCAACACAAAATTTAACCCATGAGCCACCAGTTGCCTATACTAGGACAATACTACATATATTTTTTTTTTTTAATAAATAATGATTCATGGTAAAATAACATTACATATAAACATGTTGAATCTTGGTAATTGTAATATTTTTTTCTATTGTATTGAAATGTATTTGTTGGGCATTTTTCCTATTGAAGTACTGCAAAATTAACATTTTTAAAAAATGCATACAAACTTTTACATTGTTTTAATTTATTAAGGAAGATAAGATCACATTACAAAAAGGTTAAAAACTAAGAAAGTCACTTTCAATGAATGAATAAGTCGACTTTTTTCCATAACATCCATCCATTTTCAGATCCGCTTGTTCCTGTTAATTAGAGTCGCGGGTTTCTGCTGGTGCCTATCTCCGGCGCACACTGGGCGCTAGGCGGGGGTACACCCTGGACAGGGCGCTAGTTCATCGGAGGGCTTTCTCCATAACATGAGTTATGGAAAAACATCTATAAAGCTTCAATTGTCTTCGATGAGGACTTCATACAGCATGTTGTTTAAAAAGCTTCAATTGTATTTTCTAGAGTTCCATATTAAGGTAAAAAGGACTTTGAGCTAAATATTGAGCAGGTGCTTTCACAGCAGTGATTATGTCACTAAGGTCTGTTCCCCTATGATTATGATGGCTTAAATTAGCAGCTTCGCCACCTGTTTCACTAAGATAATGAGAGAAAGCAGCATCAGGAAGTTAAACATGTATCAGTGCACTGATGAAGCTTCAATGTGATCCCTGATTATAGTTAATGATTTGTGTTTTTGAACGGTCCAGTTGGAGATTATTGTCAAAGAGATGAATATGCAGAGAAAATGAAGGCATTTAAAATACTGAATGTCATTTTAACTCACTGCTAAAGTGAAGAATGGATTATGGGGATTTAGAAAAACCAAGAGGCAAAGGCGACCAAGCTTGAGTCGTCGGCTTTATCTCAGAAAATAAAAATATTTTTAAGCACATTAGGGATAAAGCAGGTAGAGATAATGAAATAAACTGCTATCATACAGTAAGATTTGGACAGTATTTTTAAGGTGAAATTGGGTCAAAATCATTTTCAGTTTGTGGATCATTGAATGCAGCGGTGTCAAACTCCTTTTAGTTCACGGGCCAAATACAGACCAGTTTGAGTCTTAGTGGGACACAGATTTTTTGTTGAAAAAGGAGCAAATTCAACATTAATGTGCCCTGGTTTGCACTTCCATGTATACATGATACATAAATGATAAAGTATATCAGTCCCTGCAGAATCTTCACTAAAATTTCCCTGATTTTGGGAATTTGGGGACATTTGTTAGAATAATTTGAGGAAAAATTGCCAGATTTTGGAAAAATTGAGTTCTTTCAACAATTTGACATTAAAAATGACTGCTGTCATGTGATATAAAAACTGAAAAACTGAGCTCTGCAAGGATTTTAATTATTTTTTTGTATTTTGATGGGCTGCGATATCTACAACTATCACATTTTTTCCATCAATTTTTATTTTATCGAGTTGGCCGAATATGATGCTGTAAAGAGCTGGAATTGCCTTCGGGCGTTGAGTTTGACATGTTATTTAATGCATTGGGATTAATTCCTTGTGGTTTACACAAACTGGTGGTCCTCAAACAGCATCTTCCATAGGTACCACACAAAGCTAGAAACGGTTCCGCTCAGGAAAAATAATTTCAGCCTCGAGGCTGCCTTGTTCTGTTTTACTTGTGGTCTTGGTTTCTTTTGAATTGTAAAGTTTGAGAAAAATCTGTGTAGCTTGTTTTTTGAAACAGCTGCAGCTTGCAGTTTGAGGTCCTTTCAGGAGGGTTTTTGACAAAAAAAAAAAAAAAAAAAAAAAAAATATATATATATATATATATATATAATATTCTATTGTCTTGATCGAGCAAATCAAAGTAATTTAAAGTGAATTTTGTTTGAAGATTAGTTTTTTATTATTTATCTTTTTCAAAAAAAATGTTAAATAAAATAAAAGATTAAAAAAAATTATTTAATAAAAAAAAAGGAATTTATTTAAATGCAATAACAAAAAAAATGCATTGCGGTCTAAAAAAGATTGCACTTCTTGTAGTGTTGACCTTTGACAGCACATGCAGACAAAAGAAAAAAAAAACAAAAAAATAGTTTCTTTAAAACTTTAAAAAAAAAAAATTAATTGCACGAAAATAATCAGCCTGATTGACACCTGTCATGTGATTGCAGTACATTTTTTTATTTTTAAATGTGATTAAAAACTTTACTGTAAGAAAATAAAGAAATACAATTTTAAATAAAAACACAAAATTGCATGAAGATAATCAGCCTGATTTACAGACATTTGTCACATGATTACATATTTTGTTTTCAGCTATAGTTTTTTTTTTTTTTTTTAAATTAATACTCATCTCACATTGTGATGACTGTAAATTACACCAGTTAGACCTTGACTGTGTTTAATTCATGTTTCACACTGAGCATTGAATTACCAGTAATGGTATATCGACCATAATGACGCAGTGTGTAGGCTTGCCATAAAGGAGCCAAGAGCTCATAGTGGTGGAGAAGATGGATAGCCACGCATGAAATCATCAGTGCAAACAGATCTAGACTCTATTTCAAGGACATAATTGTGATTTTTTTTTTTTTCTTGGTGTTTCCTTCCCAGAAAAGCAGGAATAATAAAAGAGGAATAACCTGAGAAAAAGAGGGGAGAGGGGGTAGATTGTCATTCGGGAGGCGTGTGATGCCTGTCAGGATGCAGCTTCCCTCCACTGCAGATGTGACGCAAACATACACACACTCCTCTTTCCGCTCGCTACGCTGTGTCATCCTATCACCCACTTCTTCTCCTCTCCCAGTTTTCCTGTCTTTTTTAATCCTCCTCTGCTCTTCCCTTCCTGCTGGTTTTCATATGCACGCCTTTGCTTCACTCTCTGGGCATTCCTGTTTTTTCTCCCCCTCTTTCCATCTGTCTCCACAAACTCACTGTTGCTTATTTTTCCAGGTTGAACTTATTCATTCTTTTTCTTTTTCCACCTTTTCTCTCTCAGAGGAGACGAGTGAAAAGAGTGATGCTCTGTGCCACTGAGGTCGTCGTGCCATCTGCTTTTAATGCATGCATTTGTGTGTGTGTGTGTGTGTGTGCGGCACGACAAGGAAAAATCCACTATTTTGTATTAAGGCTGAGTTAAATTGATATATAAATCATAAATCACAACACAAAGTGTCAGCTCTGGCTATGTTTTTTTTTTTTTTTTTTTTCAGGGGGGGTGGCCATTTTTTCATTTATTCCTTCAGATTTTCCCCATTCAGCACTGACTATTCCTCCTCTCCATGCCTGCATCTATTTTTCTATTAACTTCCATGTATCCTCTCACTTACTTTGCTGTTGCCTTCCTCCCTCCTCCCCTTCTTTGGCCATTTTTAGACAGTAAATCCCTTCCTCAGCCTCTCCAGTATCTGTGTGTGTGAGTGTGTGTGTGTGTAGGGAGGACTTACACACACTCAGTGACACAAAAGCAAAGCAGCACCACTCTTACCGGATCTAACACTTTTACCATCACCTCGCCGTCCATCAAATATTATCCTGCTGCATATAATCCGATTTGCACGAGTGAAAAGGGAGGCATTGGGAACAATTTATCAACAGCATAATTGGTTTCGGTTTTGCAGCTGGTTCAATGAAAATAATGGGTGGGGGTGGGGCGGGGGGGCCTGTAGTTTGCATGCAGATGAATGTTTACGCTGATATGTGTAGTTGTCGCATTCTTCGATATATGCTTTTATATAGACATGAGTTAAGGTTGTCATTATTGTCATCATCCTCCTCATAATCCTCCTGATCTTTATCCTCCTCGGCATCTGCATCGTCATATGTAGATGGAGATGCAATATTTGTCGTCAATACTCCTGCCAAATGCACCACCTGGTCAAACCAACCTAAACCAGGCCAGCTGTACGTTTAAATCGCAGAGAATGACCAATAATAAATAGGATTATCAGAAAGAAGTTTCCATCTGTGAGCTGATAAGTCTAAAGTCATTGTGAAATCAGAATCATTAAACATGGGACGGGCTATTAAACCGTCCTTTGTGCCAAAATATGTAGTCACGTGAGGTTGTTTACCATTTGAGAATGGTGTGGGAGCTGGGTCTCAGAAATGGGAAGGATGTAAATTTTGGGACGCATCATCAGTAGTGTTCCTTTGAATCAGGGAGTATTTGGGTCTTTTTAACACAAGACACTCTCATCAAAGGTGGCCAGCTACAGGGTGATCAAGCCTGTCTCCCATTCTCTCTTATCTGCATCTTTAGGCCACCTCAAACTCGGTCTGTGCCTTTTGATATATTTTCTGACTAGGTTTTGTTCCCGTCGCTGTGCTTCAATCGACTCATTTCACTGGTTGCTTCATAGGAAGTACTGGTCAATGTGATTCTCTTGCCTCTGCTCTCTCTGACATCCTCCTTTTATTTGGTGGATTCTCAGCCCCTTAACTGATGTTATTTTTCCAAGCCACCATATGCAGAGTTTGCGCAGAAGGGGTTAATTTGGAAAAATACAATTCTTGATATAATGTACATAATATACAAATATTTTAAGTGGCACAAAACATATCATAAGTAGTATAAGTTTTCAGTGAAATGGTCCCAAACTTTTCAGACTTTAGGTTGGTTCTTCTTTTGTTGCGCAATTCTTCTTCACAATCTAAATGGTGAAGCGACACTGTGCCCGGCAGTTCATGTTATGGTACTGTAGCAAAAAAGTCAATATTATCAATTATGTTACTAATCATTTTTGCATTATTGTATATGTTACACACATTGTGGTTGGCACAAATCTCGAGACTGTCTATATATTCTATTTTTTCTTTTGCTCCCCTGGAAAGAATCTCAAACTCCACCTATGCTACAGGTGCCCACCTGTCCAATGCCTAATCATGAAAAGCCTGGTTATTTCATTGGAGCAGCACACAGGACTATGCAAGGCAGGGGGCGTGTCCTCTTCCCTGAGTCAAGCCTAAAGCTGACCGCATACCTTGAAAGGAAGGAAAGAAAATCATTAAGAAAGGTCTCACTGCTGTGATTATAAGCAGCAAATGATTGCGATTGCTTGGAAAGTACCACAATCCATCTATACACCCGAGGCTAATGCAGAAATCACTGTGTTGCTCCCTCGCCATATGGCTCAGAACAAGTGTTGGTCACGTGTGCGTCCATTGGTCCACTCACTCATCAATGCATCAGGAACGTTGGCAAAGACCATGTATCACTTTTCTCAGGCCTGTCACGTCTTTCAGCGCTGACTTATAGGAAGATTAATGTTGGTCTTTAAATCACACTTAGAGAACGCTAATAGATGGAACACACACACACACACACACACACACACGTCCTACAGCCCAGAGGTGAAACAGTCCTCAAACACAAGACTTTGTTTTGTGTTTCTTTGATGCCACAGGAGCAGTTTTTCATGACATATTTTTATTTTTTTGTGTGTGTGTGTGTTCTGTTCTTCAGCAATGCAGTGGCTTGAGGCGATGTCTGCCCTGTGCTTCAGCTAAGCAGCGTACCTTCTGCACATCTGTTGAGCACATCTGGCCAGTGCAGGAGGGGAATGGAAGGACATGGAACTCCCAATATTTTTTTAAACATCTCTTAATTAATGTTTGGGGATATGGATTGTTTTCAAAATGAGTTGAAATTCAAGGTTTCATAAGCAGAACTTTGACATAAATATGGCACACTGGATATTTTGTGCTTTGCAGGCATGTTGGCATGTGTTGAAAAACATATTGTGATACAGTGATGTGGGGTGACAGAAGCTTAAATGCATTTCTTTATTTAAATATCATTTTATATCTGTAAATGGGCAGCAGTTATTTCATTGTACTTTTACTTTTATTAATTTTTATTCTACATTCGCCATAATATTTTCCTGCATATAGTGTATGTTCTTGCACTGAACGAGTTTGAATGTAATTTACAAAAATAATTCTGATTCTGATTATTTTTCAATTTTGGCCCTAATTAAAACACTCGGTTGCTTTGAAATGTTTTGATTATTCTTAATTTATTCCTTATCTTTTAACAATACAATATTAAAAAAAAACACGATTTAAAAAAAAAAAAAAAAAGGTTTTCATGGTTTTTTTTTTTTTTATTTTATTTGTTGGAGGGGTCTGATCTCTCTAACTAAATAAAAATGAATATCGTAAATGATCTTGGGGTTTAAGGGTCTTGTTTTCCACCTGCTTCGAGCATTAAATAGAGCAACAAATAATTCTGTACAACTGAAAATACAGCAAAGAGCCAAGAATACATTGACCTGCTCCTGTAGTTATTATGTGTCGAGCTGTCCCTAATCCCTGCCAAAAATAAAACATTAATTAAACATTACCTATTTTGAATTTTTTTTTCAGTGGAATAAAAAACAAAACAGAAAAACTATCCAGTGTTGGAGTGTAAATGAAAGTGGTTCAATGCTCATGTAACAACGTGCTGGTATTCACAATGAGAAATGGCTGTAGAAATACTAATGAGTTGTGCTTATCTTTTCTATGACGGTAACAGGAAAGTGGCCTCCAGGCACCACTCAAAGAAGCTCTTATTACTTTAAAATACAGTGTGTAACCATTAAAAATCTCCTGAAAATATTTATTTTTAGACCCAGAGCAACAAAAACAATCAGAAAAAAATTGTATTAATATAATTGCTCTAAGTGTGACTCTGGGTTTAATTCTTCGTCATCTGATTTAATGCTTGTCATAATATGCGTCACTGTGTCATACAAAATGCATCCATCTAAAAGCACTTTGTGCGTTTCAGCTCATTTTAATGCAGAGACTGGATTGATTTGTGTCAAACTCATGGCCCGGGGGCCAAATCCAGCCCTTTGGAACATCCAATTCGGCCAGCAGGGGAAAGTCAAAATGACAAAGAAAACACGATTCATTGTGTAAAATGTAAAAACAATATTTGCAGGACTCACAGTTTTCCCAGTTCTTATATCACATGATTGTAGTCATTTTTTATTTTTACAAAACAATTCTTACAATTCAGTTTTCCTCAAATTTTGACATATTTACCTTAAAGGTGCAGTCTGCAACTCTCATAAAAGTGACTGATTGCCAGAATGCAAAGCGACTGAGCAAAAAGAACCAATCAGAGCCAGGATTGTGTTTGATGGGCTGTCTGACAGCTGTTGCTCACAGGCCCCGCCCCTTTCCCGGGCTGGAGCGCCGTCTTTTTTACAGTGTATGGTCTGGAGGAGTTGGAGATGGAATTGGTGATTTTTATGCTTGAAAGGTAATTACTGCTGCTTGATTTACATTATGTTTGATTTGTAATTGTTACACTAGAACTCTGTAGTGCATGTTTTGTTCATGTGCGTGCAGCAGCCTCCGTGTGGGCTGCTGTAAGTGACACTGTGTTGTTGCTGCTGCTGCTGCTGCTGCTAGAATGGTGTGTGCACATAGAGAGAGAAGCGCTGCAGTAACATACTTTTAACAGACCATGTTAGATTACTGTGATGTTGCTGTTGGACTAACGTTAGCTTGTTAGCTCCTCTGAGGGAGGGACTTTAGAAAGTTTGGAGGCAGGGCAAGAGAGCAGCGGGGAGGGAGGGGGGAGAGAGGGATCTGAGAGTTGTGGACGGCACCTTTAATTAAATAAAAATTACTCACAAAATCTAGGAAATATGAAGTGAGGATCCTGTAGGGACTGATATCTATCACGTATTGTTTGGATATGGTCGGTTTCTTACATATTTTGTACTGTATTTTATGTATATGTAGAAGTGCAAACTATGGCACAATAATGTTGAAATGACTTGTTTTCTTGCATAAAATGTGTGGCTCACATGAAATCAAGAACACAACAATAGACCATGGTTTTAAAAAGCAGATCCCACATCTTTTTTTAATGCAAAATCAAATAGTGGCTTACAGGCGAAGTATTGTGTTTTTTGCTGAAAGTGGCCTGTGCTTTATTAAACGTGCAGTCAGAGCTGCTTTAGTTATGGTTGAGTGGGTATGGTTAGAATAATATGATTGATAGGTATTGTTATAGATCATAATCTGAGGAACACAAATGAGGATGGTTGCTTTCTTGTTTTTGGCAGAGGTTTAGACATGTGACAGGGACTCACTGACAAGTTGATGCTAACATGATGCAACTCTCCTCATCTGCCAGTCAAACACATCTCAGAGATTTCTTTTACTTTTTTTTTTTTTTTTTTTTTTTGTGCAATCTGATTTACAACAAAAATACTGATTTTACTGGTTGCTGTACTGGTCAATGCAATTATTTTGCCTCTGCTCTTTCAGACATCCACCCTTTTCTTGGTAGATTCTCAGCCCTTTAAGTGATATTTTTCCCAGAAAAATGAGGGGGCGGGGGGTGATCAAAAGTTTTCATTACAGTTTTCCCAAATTAATTCGAAATAATACTATTCTTAATAAAATGTACATAATATAAAATTATTTTAAGTGCCATAAAACATGTAGTATAAGTTTTTAGTGAAATGCTCCAAAACATTTCAGACTTTAGGTTGGTTCTTCTTCTGTTGCGCAATTCTTCTTCACAAGCTAAAAGGTGAAGCAACACTGCGCCCAGCAGTTCATGTTATGGTACTGTAGGAAAAATGCCCATTTTTTTCTACTTACTAATCATTTAAACTTTAAAATTTGAGCAATTTTAATTTTGTTCATTTGGAAGGGACAACGCATTTTAATGGACGTAACGGCACATAAATATGCCAAATTTAGCATTTCAGCTAACTTCAATTTGTTGTTCAACAGAGTTCAAACACGTGAAAAAAGCAAAAAAAACCATGTCAACAAAGACTTATGGACGGTGCCAAAACCAATCAATAAAATATGCATATAGGGAACCCTGCATACAGCAGCTTTACATACATGCAGCATATATTCTAAAGTGCTCACAAATTAGCAGCGTGAATGAAAAACACTAGAAAGCAGCGACAAACATTAGCATAAATTTGTAAAGTGCATAAATTAGTGTCATTAGATGAGTACAGTTTCCATTGGTGGGTTAAAGTCAGCTTGCTGTACACAACCATGTTTTGAGTTGCCTCAAAATGAGCAATTTTAGGATCTGTCTCTGATTGTAGTGGGCATAACGTTTTCCAAAAAGAACAACTATGTATGTAATGTAGTGTTTTTGAACTGTATGTCTTCCCCAGAGATTAACCTGGATTAGTGAAAATTGCTCTTGTCTTAAATTATAGTGTATTACATGTTAAACCAACGTGTTAAATCTACATTTTAGGACAAATTGTACCGTATTTGTATTGCAGGTGTGTAAACTCCTGTGAGTTGAGCAGGATTCAGTGATGTGGGAAAACTAGACCACAATATTGGACTTCGCTGTTATTACTGTGTTCAGTAAAAGTGTCAGTGAGTGAACTAATAATTCACTTCAGGACAATAAAAAGCTAAGCCTGTGTCCGCGAACAGAGGAAAAAAACAACACGTGTTTTAAAGGAGAGCTGAGTTATATGTTGGAGGGCTCTTCAATCTGCAGCAATCTGCTATACCTGCTAAATTATGCAAAGTGGACTCTTTAAATCTTCAGCATGCGAGTGGCATCATGAATTTGAACTGAGCGCTCTGCGGTTTGTTTCACACCTTTACGTTGTGCACAGCAGCAATGAGCTGAGGATGACAGTTTTAGTTTTTAGTTAAATGCATGAATGTTCTCCTGCACTACTTATCAATGCTCTACTGCACTATTTTCCTTTTATTAATATTATATTTTATTATTACCTTTCTTTTCTATTATTTTTCCCTTCTTTTTATCTTATTTTTTTTTTATTTTGTATTTATTTATTTTTTTTATACTATTATTATTATTATTATCATCTTGTTATTTGCACATTATAGTCTAACTACTGTTTATATTTATACTTATGTTTATACTTATTATCATCTCTTCTAGTTGATTGTTTATTATTGAATTGTTTTCACTATTGGAGAGAGCACAGTTGACCGAGTCAAATTCCTCGTGTGTACAACATACACTTGGCGAATAAAGATGATTCTGATTCTGATTCTGATTCTGAATAAGTGGTGTAAAAATGTAAAAATGTAAAAATGTAAAAAAAAAAAAAATCCTCCATGATTATTTGAGATGCCATGATATTAAGTCTAACATTTCTGAGTCGACTTTAAGTCTGAATTAATAAAATGTCAAAGTATCTCAAAGTTTTCACGTGACAGCAGTCGGCCTGAACATTACTAGCGCAGACAGGTCACCTGAAAGTCAGAGATAAACTCTTCATCTTGACACGTTGGTAGCTTTGAACATGTCGAGTTTTAATACTATAGATGACTGGATCAGAGATGTGTCAATCACACACATCTAGTGTCACATCATGGCTATCAACAGACGTCTAGGAAATGAAAATATGGTGAATCAACAACAGAGAAACGAGTGAAATGAGAAGTTTGACAATCTGAGAATCAATTTCACTCAAGAAAACGATACAATTTATCAACACTTTATTAGATGTAAAAGAGTGTGTGTGTGTGTATATATATATATATATATATATATATATATATAATATAGCGTTTTATATACTTTAATGGTGGGAAGTTCTCAGCCGGTTCTGGCAACTACAGATGTCCTCATAGAACTTTTTGATTTTCAATATCAATAATGCTGCCTCAATAATTGGCTGATACAATATCAGCATGAATCATACATGCCTTTAATAAGAACTTATTTTGTAGTGTGGAAATGTTAGAAAAGGCTTGATAATGTGATATCAAGAGAGTTTTAACCTTAAACAAAACATTAGAATATTCCACAATTGAATAAAAAATAAATTGGAAGACACTGAAAAATAGCCTAAACAAATCCATTTAAAAAAAAAAAAAAAACATTTTTTCAAGTGCGATATAACCTCTGGTACAGGAGTCACCAACACGGTGATTGCAGGCACCAGGTAGCCCGCATGGACCATGTGAGGGGCCCTCAGGAGCTCTAGTCACCAATGAGTTCCATCTAAAATCTGATTTACTTTCCAGGATTCAAACTCACAAAGATAAATACATATGAGAGGTGGAGTTAGTGCTTAGTACAGTGAAATACTGCTGCACATGATAATGTTTTAGTATTAATTTTACCATATTTAAATGTTTATTTTCACTGAAAATTGTGGCAAAACATTTAAATGGTCAGTGGTATGTAAGACAATATGTGATATAAGGTGGATTTTTGTAAAATGACATTTGTTACAGGTCTCCGCTGCCCTCTCTGCAGAGCATCTACAAGCGCAGAGTCCACAGGAGAGCTGCCGCCATCATCAAGGACTCCACTCACCCCCAACACGGACTGTTCACACTTCTACCCTCAGGCCGGAGGTACAGAAGTGTGAAATGCAGGACCAGCAGACTCAAAAACTCCTTCTTCCCCTCGGCCATTAGACTCCTAAATGAGTGATCGGAGTCTAATGAACTATTCATTCACCCCCCCCCCCCCCCCCCCCCCCCCCCCTTCTCCACTGTACTTTGCACACCACCTGCATTCGCACTTTAGATGCGCCCATGCACAGCTAACACCATGTCTCTCTATTATGAAACAGCTTTTATGCACATACCATTGTATATATCACCTCTCCTCTGTATAGCTAATATATTTGTATTTTTAATTGTACAGGTGTTTTGTATTTAATGTTCAGGTTTTGTTGAATAACAGTGTTGCATGCCACTGTATTTATTATAGTTCTTTTATCTCGATTTATTCCTTTATTATTTATTCCTTTATTACGTAGGCATTCACTGGCGGTCGGCAAAGCAAGAATTTCATTGTACAGGGAAACGTGTTTCTAACTGTACAGATGACAATAAACACTTTGACTTGACTTTACAAATGTTACATGTTTTACGATTAGTTAAAAGTTGTTGGTTAGTAGCTCGTACAATGGGAAGATGATATTTTTCTATAAAATGTAATGAAAATGAAACAATTGCATAAATTAGGAGAAATAAAGTGTTGCATGTTGAAACTTAAACATTTCTTACCTTTTTAAAGTTACTGCTAGCCTTAACTATCTAACCCCTAATGAAAGTGAGACCGTGAACATTTAGTATAAAGAAAGTGCTTTTCAAACTGGTTGCCCTTCAGACTATTCACTACCTATGAAGTAGCTCAGTTTCAGAAATGTTGGTGACCCCTGCTCTAGTATAACTCAAACATAAGCATATACTGTATATTCTAATCAAATAGAAAGAAAAAGAGTGAAGAATAAATGAGTCATCTACATCCCCTGCCAGATTGGTTGTCATCATAACTCACAACCTTTTCCTAAATGTCCTAAATCTAAGAACTTAGATGTATACATAAGAAAATATTATCACATCAGAATATAAAATTACTAACTACCTTAAACCGTTTCTAAGAATAGATGTTCCCTTTAATGATACATCAGAGTAAAGAATAATGGAAAAAAGGGCAATAAAAAAATAATGGTGCGCTTCTCATTTTCGAATTCCATCAAGGTATTGATACCCTGAAGCCACACACCGAATTTGGTTTTCCTATTTTAATCGGTTTCTGAGAACAGCTGTCCCCTTTGAAGATGCCTCGAACGGAGTAAAAAAAAAAATGGAACAAGAAATAACTCCGGAAAAAGAATTGCGCTCTTCTCATTTTCGAACTCCATCGAGGTATTGATACCCTGAAGCCACACACCGAATTAGGTTATCCTATTTTAATCGGTTTCTGAGAACAGCTGCCCAATTTAACTCAGACAGACGGACAAACGGAGCTGAAACCTACATCCCCCTTCACACTTTGTGGCGGGGGATAATATCCTCAATAAATCAATAAAAAAACAATTATGTTTGAGAGTGATTTAAATCGTAGATTCTGGAGATTCTCAGAAGATGTGTGGCTAATTACTTGATGCAGCACAAACATCTAAAAGCTTTATTCATTAAAGGCTGTATTGGCAGCAAAATTCAACCCAATCAATACAAAGCATGTGGTTTTAATGTTATGTGCCATCAGTGAATATTAAGGTAATAAATACATTAGTGGCTAAATGGAAATGCTTTAAAAAGAGAATGTGTGGTTTAAAAACTGAAGGTATTGGTTAGAATTAGTCAGTTCTACAGCTCTGGGGGATTTAATGGTGTGTGTGTGTGTGTGTGTCCCTAAATGATCTGCAAACGTCTCCAAAGTTCAGACTGCACTTGAGGCAGACGTGCTCATGCTTGTCATTAGAAGAAGAGCTTCTCACTCACGCACACACACGCACAAACAGCAAAAAGATGGAGACCAAGTGGCACAATGATATGTTTATTGAGAGGCTTTGGATAATAGAAAAGGTGGACTGCTGCTGCTGCTTCTGGAATGTCACAACCATTAGACAAAAAACAAAAACCCCTGAAACATTAGACATCAACTCCTGTATCCAGATGTATTCCCACACACACACACACACACACACACACACACACATACAGTTCTCGTCACTCCAAAGATAAAATCTCACAGTAATGCACAGGACAAGACCATATTACAGTTTCTACTAGTTCGATACTACATGAAAGAATTCACAATTGCACAAATATGACCGTGTTTCTTCTTAGGCACAGCAAAAATAAATGAGAAAAATGCAATAATTTGACAAAAATAAGACTTTTCTTTCTTTTTTTTCTTTCTTTTTTTTTTTACACATTTCTTAAATCTTTAGGGGGCGAAAGAGACTCTTTACAGTGGATTAAAAGGTGGGAACGTCCCATATATGCAGACGCTGGGACGGTACCACTGAAAAGACTCGGTCTTGTATACATATTTATTTCTTCGTATACATCTACAAATGTGGGGTTTGCACAACTTGGGACTGGAACATTTAATATAAATGCAGTCCCAGGTCAGTCCATAGAGAATGGCTATTATAGCATTAGTTTTTCATTCATCACACACACACACACGCGCCTCAATAAATCTGAAATGATCAACTACAAGACATTATACCAACATCATCACAGACACTTAGTAAGTTGAGCTATTTTTGGCTCTTTTTCTATATTTGTAATTCAAGTTCTGAAAGTTCACTGTGGTGTCCAGTCTTAGTAGAGCACTTCTAAATACATAACCGAGCCATCATGGATTATTTAGCAGCAACTTCTGCTCACCGAAACAACATGAACACAAAGATAGACACTACAGCACTCCATCTTTGGGAAAACCTTGTGCTCGGATAGTGAAGACGGTCTTTAGCATCATCCCGTTACCCTCCACTCGTGTGGGTTTGCCTCACACTACAGAATAGATTCATCTCAATTCAACTGATTAATTATGAAATCAGGGATAGTCGTCGTATAGTCGGTACTAAACAGTAGTTCAATTCAACCACTGTGTATGTACCAAAGATTAAGGCAGAATTCAACATCACAGAAGTCAAAACAATGAGGGGAAAACCTCAAACAGCTAATAGAGCAGTGGTTCTCAACCTTTTCAGTCCACAACCCCCAAAATAAAGTTATCAGAGATTAGGGACCCCCACTGGAGCTGAAGGTGGTTGAACACAGACATGCGGACTCAGGGCCATCTATAGGGGGGGAATAAAGGGGAGAGCGTTGTGGGGTCCCTCCATAAAGTCAGCAAAATGATGGTCCATTGTTCTATGAATCTGTGATAACCACATTTATGTATTTATCTCAGTAATATCCACTGTTATCCAGGAAGTTTATTATTATTTGGGCCATAGTATATAGTAATCATAAACATGTTAATCCTTGTTTTAATCAGAAATTAAATGGGTTAAAATTGACCAAAAATGGTGGAAAAGGTGGTGAAATGGGATTTTAAAAGTAGAAAACTAGAGTAGCCAAAAACAGACAGAAAAATTGGTTTAAAAAAAAATAAAAAATGGTTCAAAGTGTCAATATTGGCTTAAAAGTCGTAGACATGGGGGGGTTGGGGTAATGTAATTGCAAAAAGTAGGAACAATTTGTTTAAATTGGCAAATATTGGGCATGAAAAATTGTCAATGTGGTTAAATTGGCAAAAAGTAATGATGAAATATGGTGAAAAGAGGTTAAAAGTGACAATGGGTCAACATATGTGACATTAGGTGGGAAAAGTGGTGGAAAGGGTTTATAAGTGATGAAAACGTCTTGAAGGTAGAAAAGGTAATAAAATTTAATGGAGAAGTGGCAGAAATGGGAGTAATGTCGCAAAAAATGGATTAAAAGGAGCAAAATAATATGGCAAGAAAAAGTGATGAAAATAGGTTCAAATTTGGCAAGTTTGGTGTAGTTGCAGAAAAAGGCTAAAAATAAGCAAAAATGGGCACTAATTGTACAGAATATATTTGTAGTTTCTTTAAGGCATCTGGCGACCTCCTACCAGTGTCTCGCAACTCCAAATGGGGCCCTGAAACCAAGGTTGAGAACCTCTGCCTGGAGATGTCCATCAAGGGTTAAAACATGTTAAGAATTAAAATCATCTGTTGCTTTGAAGGGATAAAACAAAGTGCCCCGTTAATAAGTGATGTTTCTACAAATTAATTAGTAATTCAACTTAAAGTAGGAATGTTTTTCACACAAATAAGGAATCACTTATGAGTGGAATTTTTTAGGGTTTTTAATCTCACACATTTAGCCTAATCAATCACACCTCCTTTTTTTAAAGTCACCGCAGCAGTAATCTAGAGTTTCTGACGCATCGTAAACATTTGGTCTGGAGATACTGCTTTTATTTTACAGGATGCTTTCATGGTGGTGATGGACACCCTGGACCATCATGTGTTTAATGGAGCTTTCAGTGAAACATCCTGTCTAATCAGTGTTTAACAGGAAGTCGGGTTGAGTTGTGGTGGTCGGTAAAAATAAGAACTTGTGTCGGCATTGGCAGAAAAAACTAGGACTGATCTCTTGGTAATGGACGCATGGTGAGAAATAAAGTGATAAAATAGATATTGGGAGTTTGGAATAACTAGTGTTATTGTAATAGTCATAGATCAATACATCACTGATCCTCTCTAAAATTGATAAAAACTATAAATTGTAACTAGAAAGTTTGTTTTAATCTAATGTGATTCAAACACTGACATTTTCAGAATAGTTTTGCACATTGCATTGTGGGATGTGGAGTCCCGTAGACGCATGCGTAGAAGTGTTTTTTTACCTCATTTTTAATAGGATTCTTCTTCGTTAGACAAGTAGAACAATGATTCACTTGACACCATGTTTGTACTAGTTTGTTCCCGGCGATGTCACGGATCATTCAGATTCAGATCTTTCCATGAAAGCTCCAAAATAAACATCCGCTATTGCTTTGCCACAAAAGTGTCAGGAAGTCACTTTGGCAGAGTTTTGGGGGCAAACACAAGAAATCATGATAAGAATGATTAAAAAAAAAAAACACTTGTATGCATCTGTCTACTGCATGTGTCAAACTCAAGGCCCTGGGGCCAAATATGGCCCTTTGGACAATCCAATTTGGCCCACAGGAGGAGAAGTAAAAAAGTTGAATTATTGTGTATATGACCAAATAATTCAGTTGTAGATATCCCCATCATTCTAAATATACAAATGCAATGCATATCCACAATATTAGGAGGATTGCAATTTTCCCATGCATGACTCAAAATGTTCAAAGAACTCAATGTTCCTTATTATTTCACAACATTACCCGCCAATTAAATCAAAATTGGTCACAAAATCAAGAACATTTAAAAGAGACAATCTTGCAGGACATGATATTTGTCACTTATTGCCTGGATATTGTGGGCGTGTTACATACTTTATGTATCATTTATATGACAAAGTGCAAACTCGGGGACATTAATGTGGACTTTTGTCATTTTTCAGCCTAAAATCTGCACATCAAACTACGTCGTATTTGACACCCCTGGTCTTCGAGACACCACATCCCACAATGCAATGGGTCAAACTTTCTATTTTGACAATGTCAATAAGAATATTTACAGTGGAGATAAAACACACTTTCCAAGCAGCATTTTCAACTGTTTCACATCTTTTCTTGATGAAAACAATCTTTGATTTATTGATCTATGAGGCCTACACTGTGTCTTTATCCAGCAGTCAGGTACGGTAAGCTCAAACCTACTCTAGGGATCTGATTTATGAGAACCTGCTGAATAACTCGGCTCCTCAACGGAGACGCCAACTCAAACTGATACTGTAAATTCACAGATTTCATATGAAGTTGCCTGGTACACGCCCTCATTTCCCATACTCATGCATGCACAGAGAAAGAGTGAGTTCCTGAAGAAGAAGAATAAGAATGGTTAAGTTCAAGCTGGTATCTTTGTTCTTTGTAGAAGTTCAGGCGCTGCGGCCCTGCTCTCAGTAAATTACTATTGCTTCACATACAGCAGATAAACAAGTAAAAACAACTTTACACACATGTAGGAGTTACTTAGGAATGATTCGAAATGTCTTCATTTGAGATAACTTTTCATCCACGCAGCTGAAAAGCTCTAATCACAGTGAAGATGGCATTATGGCGTCGAGTGTGTGTTTGTGTGCAGAATGTGTTTTTTTTTTTTTTTTGCATGTGAGACAGACGTGTTTGTTTGAATAAGCCTGTGCCTAGATTATGTCCGTGTGCGTGTGTGTGTGAGCATCAGCAGATGGAGTTTGATTCTCACCACTGGGAAATCTCAATCCCACAATGCACCGGGAGCAGCGCCAATCGAGGAAATGGCAGTATCAGTATAGCCACGAGGAGCCAATCACAGTTTAAACGTTTAAAAAAAAAAAAAAAGTGCTTTCCAATCCTTCCCCTTTCTCTTCCTTCAGGACTTGACATTATTGTGCTATCTGTCAACATAAAAAAAATGGGTCCAATTCTGAACACACACACACACATCACAGTAAATGTGATTAGCACAGATCACAATGAGAAATGGTGACAGAATTCAGAGGAGAATGCTTCCCCCATCATTGCTTTTTTGTCTCTAAGCTTAGAAATAACCAAAAGCATCTGGAAAACAACAAAAACTGACAAAAGGTAGAATCGCGATTTGGTCAGAAAAGACCAAACGAGAGCAATTTTTCACCGGCTTCAAAAGAACCATCTTTTGTTGAATGGAAAGAGGGGGGAGTCGAAGTGACAGTGTTTGTTCTCCGTATCTCCGTAAGTGCAGTTGAACTCCTTCCATTTTTCATTGAATAGCTACAAACAGCAGCTAATGACAGCAATCAAAAAAATACACAAAGTGCTCCCAGTGAAATGATGATCGATGAAAAGAAATAGCGTCACACTATTAATAATAGGATGACTTCAGATTGATCTCCTACTGTACAATTGGAGGCATTTGTTTGGTTGAAGTTTAACCAATCCACCTTGTTCTCGGGGCTGCCACTTCCTGATTACGGGTGAAACTTCCTGTGTGATAAATGGATAAAATACGAACAACAAGCAGTATTTATTAGCATAGGCGGAATCTGAGATTCTTGCCGGGGGGGGGGGGCAAAAAAAAAATTAATGAAATATAAAGTCTGTCTCGAAACCACAATGTGTGTAACATACAACAATGCAAAAAAGGATTAGTAACATAATTGATAATGTTGACGACAAGAATTTGCGTCGACGCATGTTGTAAATTCATGATAAAATCAGGCCGGCGGGCGTTTCATTTTTGCTGCAGTACCATACATGAGCTGGCATTTACATTGCGAAGAAGAATTACGCAACAGAAGAAGAACCAAGTCACATGACTCGAGCACCAAAAAATAACTTGTATTTTCAGAAGAACAACACGTGAATTCATGGGTCAGGTTTTGTACAGTCACTTGGTTTTATGGCACTTAAAATATTTGTATAATATTTATTAAGAATTGTGTTTTTACGAACGGATTTGGGAAAACTGTAATGAAATGTTTTAACCACTGGGGCAATGCCCCCCCTGCCCCCGCAAACTCTGCGTATTTTTTTAGACTAAACCACCCAGATTCTCGTACTTGGCTAATATGGAAATAGTTTGAATTGATTAAATAAGGGAATAAGTTGCATTACCATGAATTAAATCAGTGATTCCCAACTATTTGTTGAGATTGTGACCCCATTTAGAAGAATTCTGGTGACCCTTTTTTATCTAGAATTATTTTTTGATCATGTTTGAGCTCAGACATATATATCTACTGCATTTTAGTTGAACCATATTTATATTTCACAAAGTGAGCATATAGAAATTCATTTTCAAACGCGCTTTGTCCTATTTAAGGGAAAAATTCCAAAAATCTATTTTAATTTTTAGAAATTTCAGGCGACCCCACATGGGCTCTTCCTGACCCCAAGGTTGAAAAACACTGAATAAATAGTCGTTCATTCAACTCTTGCCAACTGCTTCGTTTTCTGTCCCACAGGAAGTTCAGCCCAAAGTCGCGCCCCAAGGAATAAGATGAATAGACTACGACGCCATCATTGAGCCTCGATTGTTGATTTGAACTCTTCATTTTTATAGATGTGCCACTTTTGGCACATTTTGAACTCATGAATCCTCGACTAAGAACCAAACCAAAGAGATTAAGGCAGTGTGCTGCATGTGTCAATCAAAGCAAACTTTTTTTTGATATGCCGATGTGCCGCAAAACCTAAACAAAGACCACATTAGGTTCCAAAAAAGCTGTAACCTGGTAGTTGACTTTATCTTTGCCAAAAAATTATCACGACTGACACGTTTTGGCACCAACTACCTGGTGTCTATGACAGCGAAAGTGCATGTTGCACCAACCCGAGGGGGGTGGTAATAAATGTGCGTGGAAAAGTTTGCTCACAGTGCAAAGCATAAAATAAATTAAAAAAAAAAAAACTGTCCTCCATTCCCTGTAGCCCTTCTTTGGCAGGTTTGGGTCACGAAAACTGAAGACTTTCACTCTCCAAATAACCAATCACAGCCCAGCGGTGAACTCGATACCAACGACTTGATGTGAGTCATGGGGGGAAAAAACCAATAATAAGGAAGGTTTGGCATCTTTGAAAGACATTTAAAGAAGATTGAGTCCTGATGGGCTTCCCTATGTCCCGTTTTACTAAAGGCCCAACAACTGTAGACTGACTTCCCAAAGGCTAAGTTGAAGCTTGGGGTCAAGGGTCACTGGTGGGGTCCTCTGCTTGTGCCCATTGGCCCAGTATCCTCCCCCGTCCGTGGCTGGTGACAGAGCGGCTGATAGCACAGTGGCAGCACCCTCTGCAGGACTCTGGAGAAAACACAAACATCAACACATATGGCAGGGTTGGGATCAATTAAAATCATAATTGTGTAATTGATAAGTAATTACAATGTATGACATAATTATAATTGTAACTGTAATGCAAAAAACATCTTGCCACAATAATTGAATTGTTATTCAGTTAATTGTATTCATTTATGTATACAGTATATAAACAGTCTGTCCATTCATGTATATATATATATATATATATATATATATATATATGTATATACTGTATACATATGTAAGTGTTTGTGTACATGTATGTACAGTATATATGTATGTACTTGGACTTGTATATGGATATATGTAAAACTCTGTACATAACCTTTTCCCCCTTTATAACATAATTGTACATTTTCTTTTACACATATATCGTGAAACCCTATTCTTATTCTGTTTTATTGTTTAACACATCACAAATGTTTCTATTTTTGTTATTTATTCTTGTTGTGCGTACATTGTCCTGTGTCACACTTGCTTTGGTAATGTAAACTTGTTTCCCATGCCGCTAAAGGCGTTTTTTAATTGAATTGAATTGAATTAATCGACTTTGTAATTGTAATTGACATGGACATTCTATTAAAACATACCTGTCAATTACAATTTAATCAAACACAAACCTGGGGAAACATGTTACATTTCTATGGCTTACACACAACTATTAAAATTTGTTTCATATCAAGTTTACTTGTCAATTCTCTTGAGAATCATTTAAAAATAATTGAAATCGAGGTTTATACTGACATAAAAAATGCTCAACACAAGAAGAAGGTTATGTCTTATGGCGTTATTTATTTCAGACTTGGTAATTGTGATTAATTGTAATTGGACTTTAGTAATTGTAATTGACTTACAGAGGAAAAATAATAATTGGAAAAAATGCTGGTCAATGTCATCGTAATTGAGTTGTAATCGAATATGCATAATTCAAGCCGTAATTGTAATTAAAAAATGTAATTGACCCCAACCCATGACACATGGCTAGAAAAAAGATGACATATTCTCCAAACATACTTTTGAAAAAAAAAAAAAAAAAAGTCCTAAAGTGCACGATAAGAGCAACAAGTTATCACGACAACAACAAAGATGTGCAAATGTGTGCCTGAATGCATACGAGTGGTGCTGGTTTCGCTTTCAGTTAACATCTGTGATAAGGGGGCTTGGGGTAAAGTGTGTGTGTGTGTGTGTGTGTGTGTGTGTGTGTGTGTGTTGATGCATTCTAACAATGGTCCCAGATGCAGAGCAAATAGAGGATCGCATCCTGCAAGCACCGATTCCACTACACTTGCTGTGAAATAAGAGGAGTGCAACATCTTTAACTTTCTGTATAAATCCCTGAATACACGATTCAACTCGTTATTCATAATTGCTACGCATTCTGCTTTCAAAAGATGTTTCTTTTTTTTACCCTTTTTTATCCCTATTTTAGTTACTCTTGCTGCTTTTTTGGAGCAGAAGACACTCCAAGGTTACTTTCATTGCACTGCATTTGTTGCTATACGTGAGGCAAACGTGGTTCAATCAACACAGAACAGAAACAGGCAGGACCAAGTGACGAGGAAGCTCCAAGACCATCGAAAAAGACACAAAACATGCGTAAACCCCTGAAATATAAAGGAGTGGGTCGAGATATGTTGAACCATATAAAAACACGGAGGCAAACAAAAAAACACGGACGCAAAAGCTACAAAGTGAACGGAAGCATCACTGCAACGAATGTTGAAATACTTCAACTGTTAGCTGTTATGATAAAATGATATTTATCTACATTCTGTTCAGTTAAGGCACGGGTGTCAAACTAAAGGCCCGTGGGCCAAATCCGGTCCTTCAGAGCATCCATATCGGCCCGCTGGAGAAAGTGAAAATGACAGAAACTCATTACATAGATGTCAATGGTGCATGTACTATTTAAATAACCCTAACTTGCTCAATTTTCAACCAATTTTCTAACGACAAGCGGCAATTTCAACATGTCAAGCATCCTATGTCATACCTACTTATAATAAGGTTTGTAATAAGGCAAAGCGTTTGTAAATCCGTCAATATTTCATCGAGTTAAGGGTATTTTTGTTTACGCTGATCACTTCCAACAGCTGCCGTAGATCACGTCAGAATGTTAGAACATCAGTTGTCTGGGGTAAGATGGCCGCCGTTGAGCTACGCTGGCGAATCCCGCTTGCATCATCTAGTGTTTATATATATCTATGCTTTAGCCAGCGCCGTTTCCTGTTTTCGCATCCAGCCACGTCACGACCATGGCTACAATAAGATGCAAACAAGCTAATCTACAAAATCAAAACGAAAGGAAGAGAAAATATTCTTCGAAAATCCAGTAAATGAAACAAACCGTAAATGGAATGAATAACCGTTTGCTTGCTTGTTTGTTTGTGTCTCTGTGTGTAAAGAGGTGTGTAAGTGTTATTTACTAAATGCATTAAGCTTGAGATTAATGTGTTTGTAGTTTATGTGGGGCCGAAGCTTCCCAATGGTCGCGCTTACGGGCAAAGGCGTGTGACATTTACACTTAGGGGGTTTAGACATGCACAGACGTCTCCTTCCATTAAACAGTGAGGACGCTAACAGCAGCCTGGAGACAGCGCCTGGAGCAATGCAACCAACACTGCACAGTGAAACACAAACAGAGGAGCATGGTTTCATTTCCAGCAGCACAACAAGTTTCACTGATGGTGTTTTCATGTGAGATCAAAATAGGAACGCATGCACATGCACACACTAACACAAACCCCGTCCACAACTGTGTTTGTGGCTGAGGGAATAAACTTTACACATATCACATCAAATCTGTTCATATATACAGTATATATATATATACATATATATATATATATAAATAAATAATGTTTTTTTTTCTATTATTGGATTTATTGATGTTTTATTTTATTCAATTATAGAATATTCTTAATTGTAAGAGAAAAATGGATGTAAGCCATTGCTTAACAATAAATTGGTCAGTTTTATCATACCTATATCACTTGATCAAGCCTTTTCTAACATTACACACTACAAAATAAGCAATAAAAGTATGTATGACATGTGCTGATATCTTATCGTACCGGTATTGACAAATACTCAAGGCTGCAACATCGAAACACGGGACACCATCTGTTTAATAATATGGACAATAATGCAAAGACAAACGTGGGATTTAGGGTGTACTCACACTGGCAACCAGGGCCGTTCCTAACCAGCTCTGTGCATGTGTGAAACCATGGGGGGCCATTGTCTGGCATGCGTAGGTGTGAACTGCACCACAGGGGGGTTAACAGCCCGATGGTCCTGCTAGAAGAGGTGGTCCAAACAGCGTGCCAGACTGGCACGGTTGGCCGCGCATGCGCACGCACAACTCGACTCGACCCGCGCGCAAAATGTGATGACGTTGGTACCGCCCAGGTACCATAACCCAGAAAAAAATGGAAATTGGACATTGTACTACTGCTAATGTATAAATAATATAAATATATATATATATATATATATATGGTGTTTCAGTGTTCTGGGACACATACTCACAAACTCTGTAGAATGAAAACAAACACAGTGTCTTGGGGAGCAAAGTGTAGTGTATTAATTTATTCATCTAAATGTAACCAAAAACAGAATATCGCAAATACACGCCCAAATAAATGAAATGTCTGAAAGAAAGGGTAATAATTTTCCAAACAAAAATCAATAAGCCAGAAATAAAGTGCAACCTTTTGCAAAATGTAGCATGAACCTTAAAAACAAAACATTTAAACATTGGAAGTACAAGGATGGGAATATTATGACAGCAGAAGACTGCAAATTGTTGCAACTATTTATTTATTTTTAATCTTATTTTAGTTCTCTTCTTAGGTCGTGTCGTGTTAGTGCACATGTGGCAATACCAATTTTCAGTATGTGGAGTTCCTGTTAGTCCTGCACAACTATAATGAATTGCTCAGAAATCTACATGTGTCCTGTTCTCAAAATACCAGTAATATGTTACACATTTGCAGCTGTAAAATGTCCCATTTCTATATTTTTTGGTTTATATGGGTTAATATACCATTAATGTGTTTATATGCATGTTTATACCCTCAAATTTACCATGGAATTTTGGGTTTTACTCGGACCCTTCATCATCACGTCTCTGCAGAAGAAGACCCTCCGCTGCACCTCAGCACTTTAACAAATCACTAATTTCATAATTTAAATACACAATTTCTACCTTTGTTTTTCTGTTTGCATGTCGTTTGCTTTGTATTTAATAAAATGGTTTCTCCAACAGTTGGTTAAATCTACACATTTATACTGTATATAATGCACATGCAGGATGATGTGTAACAACAATCAGTAAAATTAGCTGTAAACACATTTTGTAGAACTAAATATAAGGTTATGCTGTGAACAGAAAGAAAGGAAGACGAGCCAGATAATTCTAAACTTTAGAATATAATACAATCATAACTTTTAATCATAAATATGACTTTTCAAAACAACAAACTTTGATATCTTTGTCACACAATATCTAAGCTTCCAGTGAATAATTTACAAAAAAATAAAAATAATAGTTCACTGATGGTGACACTGAGATCTCAATGTCACCATCAGTGAACTTTTTTTTTATTTGTAAATTATTCACTGGAAGCTTCTCTGGTGGCGTGTGCAGTGGTTGTTATTATTATTATTATTGTATGAAGCCACCATTACTGCAGCTCTGCACATCATTGTTGTCCTGTTAAAGTATTTTTATACAAAGACTTAAAAAAAATCTGAAATTAGTGCTGACTCAAGTAAATCACCTTTATTATGCATTATAACAATCTGTTCCTTAAGTCTCTAAATTATTGAAACAATTAAAAACATCTCCTAAAAAATAAAATTACAGAAAATTAAATAATCATTTAATATACATTTCAATAAATAAGTGCATCCCATGTTGACTCTGAGCTTTATTCTGTCTGTTGTCTGTAGAAGTGATGGGTCTAGATCAGATGATGGAAACTAGGATCAGCTCATGGTTTTAATGTCCAGGTAGAGGCGTGTCCACTCTGCATGGACTTAAAGAAGGAGAAATAAAAGAAGAGTTACATATTGTCATGTTCATCAAAAGGAAAACTGAAAGTGATGGAGATAAATATGATCAGATGGACACACACACACACAAAGTTTAAACAAACACACAAATACTCTGTCCTAAATTGTCTCACACATTAAAAGCATCTATTTACACTTATATTAACGTACACAAAGACTAGCTCCACAAAATCAGAACGACATTTATTGATCCAGAAATTAAACTGATCTTACCTTTATAGGCTCAGTTTCCTCCTTTGTTTTTAAATCCATTTGAACCTCCATTCATGGTGGTTTTTATCGTCAGAGAGAGTCTTTCATTTTTAATAAATCCACCGTTATTTGGTCTGTTTTAATCTCTTTCTTTCTCACTCACTTGGTTCTCTATGTTCCTTGTGTCGATTTCGTCAAAACAAAGCGGCATCTTTAATGTTTCCGTTACGTGTGAGTAAAATTACCGCAATGCACCGACACTGGCTGTAAAGAGCAACTTATTATCTTTCATAAACTGGTGGAATTTCTCCGATAGAACAAATATGAGCAGAGTTACGATTTAAATTAACGTGATGCGTTCAGGGGCCCTGGGAAACCCAGTCCGTGAAAAGAGCACGTGTCTGGGTAAATCTTGGTTTATAGTTACCCTACGCAACAGAAAATATGAAATTAACAGAATGTACTGTCAACAACAAACCCAGAGTCGCTTAATGGTGACGTAACGCCATACGTGTGTCATAAATTAATGTGATTATGTGTTTCTCTGTGGGAACCGAGTTGAGCTGGTGATCACGTCCGTTCTACCGTGCCAGAAAAGGGACAGGGAGGGGTGTGAAAAAAAAAAAACATGCACTGAATGGAGGCAACCAGAGAAAATGTCTTATCAGAGCCAGAACACAGAGAAGTGTGAGAAGATAGGCCAAAGTAACTCCAGACATGCAATTACAGACTGCGAATAAGACCTTCTTATTACTGCAAAATGCAAAAAAAAAAAAAAGGCTCAAACCTTATACTACTCCGTGTTTACAAAGCACGTTATATTGTACATTTTATATGACTTTGTTGGAGTGGAGCACGATAAGACAGTGGGAGTGTTTTACCCTGAAGAAAAGGCGAGCGATGACGCTTTGTGCCAGACGAAGAGGAGTCCACAGGTGGCTGTAGAGACCAGTATCTACCATTCCAGGGTCAACAGCACAGGAGCTCACTGGGAATCCCCCCCGCTGCATCTCCAAGTGGAGGTGGGAACTAAATAACACCTGTGCCAGCTTACTTTGGCAGTAGGCAGCATGGGCAGAGTAGCACTGACTGGGAAAAAAACAACAACAACACAAAAGACACAATGTCAGAACTAGATGAAGAGACAACATGGATATTTGATTTAATATTGATAAAAGAATGACTAGAATAAATTAGGTTGGCCTCCTGCAGCTTGGAAACCATATTAGTATTCAGTGATGTGATTTGGTTTTACTCTGTAGCTTTAAAGGGATCCTCCACTGTTTTTACACGTCGCCTAAAACCTTTGAAATGTCCTTATTAGAAGATCTATGCCTAACGAAACGCATTATTTTGCACCATATTTGTTTTTATTAACTTTTAAAAATAAGACAACTTTACCCTTTTAAAACCTGTATTCCACCAACAGTTCATGAATTACTCGCTAACTTCAGCCACCAGAGTATGTCAGCACACTGTTTAAGGTAGGGTAAAGGTCCCTTATGAGAGCTCTTCTTCTCTGCTTCATTGTCTACTACCAAAGCACAGAGTGGGAACTGTCGCCCCCTGTGGTCATAGATTATTTTTCCGGTCACAACTGTTTTTTGTCCTGTTTTGGTAAATAAAAGAGGGTAATATTGGCATCTTTAACTATTCCGGATTATGTAGGGCAACCAAAAGCAGCACAAGTTGGCATTCTGACCGAAAAAGCTGCTAAATGATCTAAAACGCAGGCTGAATGTTTCACTCCAATAGAAAACAATGGGTTGTTTACAGGCAAATGGGGCCGTGTGATGTCATCAATCACATGATTTCAAGATGGCTGAGCACAGGCTCTAAAACGGTAAAGTAGTCCCATTTTTAAAAGTTAATAGAACAAATATGGTGTAAAATAAGGCATTTTGTTGGGCATAGATCTCCTAATAAGGACATTTCAAAAGGTTTTAGGCCACATTTGTAAAAACAGTGGAGGATCCCTTTAACAAAAACATCAAGTATGGAAAAGTTAAATTGTAGTTTAATTAATTTACTGGCCTGCTGCTGTTGAGATGAAGTGACACTCAATTGAACAATATCTAATATTTTGCCAAACACAAAGATAGACATTGATTACTTTCACTGCGCTGCGCTTCAACATTTTACACCTTGGTAAGTGAACAGAGGATGAAAAGAAAAAAAATATCTCAAATGGCCTGATTTATGTCACGTCTTTTGGCAGCAGGTATGAAAGTCCATTTAATGATACAGTGCTGCTATGTATCTTCATTCCATAGCAGGCTAACTATTTGGTAATTACCCAGAGCATAATTTTTGCACTTGTGTAATAATGTACTACTTTAAAATGATTACATTTCATGTTTCTCTCGGGTGTTTGCATCACTGTGTCTTTAATTTAGTTCTGAAAAGGCCTTTTTACATGTTTTTTTGAACTTTATTGTTTGATATCTACATGGTGCAATATTACAACACACAGAAAGAAACACTTTAACAAACCAAATCATTTGATATGCTTTTTTTTGTGCGACTTATGAGGTTGCCTGTGCTGGTGAGTGTAGAAAGGGATCAAAAAAGGAAGAGTAATAGTTTTAAATTTCAATATTCAGGAAGACTGTTGCAACACCTGCTCTTCAGAGTGAAATAGTTTTGTGTGTGTGTGTGTGTGTGTGTGTGTGTGTTTAACCTACCAACTATTTAGGTCATTTAACCAGATCTCCCCCAGGCTGTGAGCCGACGATGAGACATTGACCACTCTGGCATTGGAGCCACAGTTCCCCGAATTCTTTAATTTATCCAGGAGTAACCAGGTCAACAGGAAGTGCCCAAGATAGTTGATTCCAAAATGTGGCTCAAACCCATCGTCCGTGCGTCCCCCGGGGACCAGCATCACACCAGCTAGTCGGACACATAAACATATGTACCGTATTTTTCAGACTATAAGGCGCACTTAAAATCCTTTAATTTTCTCAAAACTGGTCAGTGCGCCTTATAATCAGGTGCGCCTTATGTATGAAATTAATATATCAAAATGTTTTAGTACAACTTTGGTAAACTGTGAAGCTGCACCACTTGATGGATTTTTGGCGCTTCAGGGCTACCATAGTCAGATGTCTTGTGGAGTGATATGTACCTGTACTGTGCTTCAACATACTGAACTGAAAAAGTGAGTGTAATGCTCTATATTTTATGTTAAACCTTAACAATGTTGAGAATTATTGTTAATGAGTTGAATAAAGTTTGACTATTTTGTTTCGCTTAATGAGCCTTAATAATAATAATAATAATAATAATAATAATAATAATAATAATAACAAATCGGTGCGCCTTATGTATGAAAATAGACCCGGTCAGACCCGTTCATTGATAGTGCGCCTTATAGTCTGAAAAATACAGTAATTAAAAACTGTAAGTGTAATTGACTATAGTAAGGAGAAACTCTGAAAAGCTCTATCCAGTCACAGTTGATCAAAATTGCAACAGATGCTCACAAACCCCATGCAACCTCACTCATGTTTTGGTCATGTCCCAAACTGTCCAAAATTTTGGCAACTATTCTTTAAAACAATTTCAGATATTTTGGACATTAATATAATTCCAACCCTACGTATCGGCATTTTTGGCAAACCTCCAGACGTACTTCGTACTAAAAATAGTCAAAATAATGTCACAGCCTTCGCCTCCCTTATTGCTCGTCGACGGATCCTCTTGTCTCCCCAACCATCATCAGTCAAAGTTTGGTTACATGACATTTTCTCTCTTCTTAAACTGAAAAAAATCAAGTTCTCACTCAGAAGCTCATCTCACAGATTTTACTCCCACTGGAGACCATTGCTCTACTATTTGGATGGGCTCCCAGCTAAGGAAGTCTATCTGTAAGCACCCACTGTGGGGTCATATGTGAGCACTACTTCCCTCTATACCGGTCCACCAGCGGCAGATGACCACCCCCCACGACGTATTCACTATAAAATATGCCAGCATAACTGGTCCCCTTGACAACCAGGGAGTAGGCAGCCATCGATATCTATTCTGTACTGCTAATGACAGCTATTCAAGCAGGTATACGGATGTGTCTGAGTACATGCATGGTTCATATGTTTAGATGTGTAGCTGTACGTGTATGTGAACATGTGTATATATGGGGGTATATGTATGTATATATATATATTTTTTTTTTTATTTTTTTTTATTATCATCTCTATTTTGTCAGGGGGTTTGGGGTGAGGGGAAGGTGGGTTTTCTTTGTTTTGTTTGTTGGGATCAAGTTTTTGGTCCAAATTCTTCAAATGTATAAAAGGAAAAGGACATTGCACGCTTTTGTATACAATGATGTCTGTGACTTGCCTTTCATGAATAAAATTATTTAAAAAAAAAAAAAAAACTGTAATTGACCTCAACCCTGACAAAGTACAAATAATTAAAAAAAATAAACATAAACTGAAAGTAGATCACTTGATTCGGAATGTACATCTTTTGTCACTAAAATCTTCCTAATGGTAAATGTGGAATATCTTGAGACATGTCAGCTGGTTTCAGTGAAGCAGGATTTACATATATGTATGTATGTGTATAAAAAGATTCCTCAGGGGCCTGAGGCTCAGCTTAAGGAATCAGAATCCTTTTAAAGTCAGTCAGGTGACAGCACATGAATCACACTGCCGTGCACAGGATTTTGACTTTTCCTGCTTAAATACACGATAAACTGCTTTACATATACTCTTCTACACCTCCCGACGATTTCCAGAACACGACATCGAAACTACTTACCATTATTAATGAGAACGTCCAACGGCAGGTCCTGCTTTTTAAAGCGCTGAGCAAATAGACGGACGGACTCCAAAGAGGCGAGGTCCAGCTTCCTGAACTCCACTGCAACAAAGACACACATACACACACATTTATATCAAAGCCATTGTGAAAGGATAATCCCCACTAGCCAAGGTGCTGGTAACACATTAAAGAATGTATTAGCTTTTACAGCCGTCTCTGGGGATTTCTACACTACAGTAAAAGCAGCTTTTTCCCTTCATTCCAACCTAATAATTTCACCTGAGCTCCATTAAAGTTTGGCACATTGTGTCTAATGTATGAGAAAAACACAGGTAAGAGATCAATGCCCAGGATCTGCTGTCATCAGAGCGTGAAAGTGACCATGTGTGCGCGCATGTGCAGAGAAATTTTACCTTCAACCACCTTGAACAGTGTCAGTTTAAAACACGTCTGCTTTGAAGATGATTCACATTTCATCTAAACGGGTTTATCTGCTCAGAGTTCAAAAATTAAACATGACTTGGAATGACTGAGCCTTCAGACTTTTAGACTTTATGTAAAAAAAAACCTAATGTTTGCCTCCGCAATACAACATCTTCAGTGTATCTCTACTCTTTTTGCTTTAATTAAAAAAAAAAATTGCTATTTCATTATTTAAAATCAAATTTTTAGATGCAGCAAAGACTTCACAACTAAAAGACCAAATAGCTGCGCTATTTTCATTGTTGTTGTTCTCTTACATTCAAGCAGAAGTAATAGTGCAGGAATATGAACTGACTGAAGAGGAGGCAACAGTTTTCTATCTACCAGTTTAGTATTTTAAAAGGAAGAGGAACTGTTGAATAAATAGATGATGAATCTTGAGCTCCATTAATTTAAATATATTTCATACGCAAGAAGGCATTGTGGGATTAATTGATTTAATCTTTTTAACAACAGGGTAACATGCAGTAACATCATTTGGGCATAATTTCATCATTCTCTTTGGATAATGTGATGCACTTTAGCATTTTTAGCCTTGATCTTTGGTTGTTTACTTACGGTCAAATCTATGTCAGCATATTTAAATCCCTTGTACTTTTATGGCTATATTTCATTGTACTGTGTGTTCAAAGATGGAAATGAGCTATTGCTATTGTATTGTGCCTTTTATATATAAATCCGATATCTGAACCTTGCATGCTACTAAATAAAGTAGTCAAATTGGATCTACTTTTTAGTTCCTTTCCTGTTTTCTTTTCTTTTTTAACATCTCTAAGATCTCCAATTTTACATTTCAAAATTTTTTAAATTTCATTTCAATGAAAATATTCCTTTCCGTTTCATAATTTTTTGGCATTTCAATGACTTTGCTGGCTATAAAACTTCCCAAAATTGAATAAAATTATTATTATTATTATTATTATTTAACATTTCATATCCTTCAGAGAATTTATACAAATGGGTTTATTACACTGAAATCCATGTCACGTTGAGGCCCAAAAGAAAGTGAAATAAATAAAGAATAAATCAGATTGCTTTTTTGTCTTTCCCGTCCGTTTTCTGCGATCACATCTGCTATCATCAAACTCACACCAACACACAATAAATACCTTCAAGAGTAGGAAGTAAATCGTTGGAGATGTACAGTACAGTTGAGATTTCTGAGAAGAAAAATGATTACACTACACTGAATTTGTTTTTCCTTGCTACATTTTTGGTTTTATGTTTTCAAATCAGGCAGTTTAAAAAAAGACTAAATTCACACTGAGAAATTGAAACATAGCATTATAAGGTTTCTGGATCTGACAAGTCAGCCTGGAGCTGCATCAAGCCTCAGGATCATACACTTTTCTATTGCTAACATTCAAGTTTATAAGATATGAACATAAATCTTAAAAAAAAGCTTTGAAATGTAGTAACATTCAATACTTTTTACATCTGTTATATATATTGTTTTCTCTTTTAACATTTAATGCCAACAGAAACAAGATGAAAATAATATTTTGTTCCCCACAGTGACTCCATCATGCCCACGAAGGGTCAAAAATAATGGACAGACAGGACGAGGACAGAGGAAGAGCAGGGGGGAGGAAGGTGATGGAGCTGATGGAGAAAAAGACAGTAGAGACAGACGAGAGTGCAGCTGTGGCTGATGAAGGTCTGATAGCGGCCTTATCTCCACGCCATGCTACTCACCTCCTGCAGATTGTGTGCGTGAGTGAAAGGAAGTGGAAGAACAAACGGACAGAGAGAGAGAGAGAGAGACGACTGCCAATCTCTGTGCACTCACATTCTGCTTACATAAACTTACAGTTCTAAGATGTGTACTTCACACATCAGATTATTTTGGTTGTTTGTGTTGTGCACAACCCCCACTTCTCCTGTACTTGAACTGTTTCCCCAAGACGGATGCCTTTCAGAAAGGTTGGTAATATCTTGAAAGCCCCAAGGGAGTAAAATGTCATCCATCAGAGGATGTTTCATGATCTACTATAAACCTCAGCCTTGATAAAAATCAATTATTGGACACATCGTGTGTGTTAAAATGTGTTTTCTATCATTCCTTTCAAAATAAGAGGCTCAGCAAGACGAGGCACAGCAAGAAGATCATGGGTTCAAGCCCTGGGGTGGACACTTGGGTCCTTTCTGTATGGAGTTTGTTTTTCCCGTGCTTGTGTTGGTTTTCTACGGCCATCTCCCATAATCCAAAAACATGACTGGAGTCTCTAAATTGCCCGTAGGAGTTAATGTGAGTGATTGTCTGTGTGTGTGTTGCCCTGCGATGGACTGGCGCCCTGCCAGGCTGTACCAATGCCCAATGAGAGTTAGAGATAAGCACTAGCAGACCCCCACGACCCTGAAAAAAGGACCAAACGGGTCAGAAATGGATGGGATGGATGTTTATTAAAATTAAATTAAATTAAATTAAATTAAATTGGCTTTAAGCCTTTATTGGTCATGTATATGTTGTTACACATATATTGAAATTTGTCCTCTGCATTTTAACCCATCCCTGGGGAGCAGTATTAATACATACTGTCCCATTTTTTAAATAAATAAATGTTTCAAAAAAGAAATCATTATAATATTTCTTTATATGCTGGGAATCTATTATAATTGTTGGGCACTGGAGTCAATACCTGGTTTAAATACGTGGGTGAAAACCATTGTGGTTTGCTCAGGTGATTTTCTAAGTTCACAAAAAACAGACTTTAATTTTAGTAGACAAATGGTTCAAGGTGTCAGGGGGCCTTTTTCCAAAATTGTTATCACCTCCAGTTTCATCCAGATCAGAACCAGATTGCGTTTTTCATTAAGAAATAAATTTGGAGCTACCGTATTGTCATTAATGTGGATAGAAATGTCTTCCAAGCCTTTAAAGTGTGAATGATCATCATGGTACCATGATCAGGATCACTGATCCGGATAACTGCCAATATCTGGCAAAGAGGAGATTTGGCATTTGGCAGAGGTTTGTGCTCTCGGAGTGCTCATGTGAATGCAATTTCATCTGCAGAAATTAGAAAATGAAACAAAATATGGCAAACAAAGGTTTTGATAGGGAATTGAATCCATGTACCCTTCGTTCTTTGGTTATTTCATTTCAAAACCAAATAAAAAAAAAAAAAATAGAAAAAAAAGATTTTTTTAATTTGTTTTATTAATTTAAAACTAGAAACAGGAAAACGGAAAAACCAAAAACCAAACAAGCAGCGTTTTTCTGTTTTAAAATTAAATCTGGTTCTGTTTGCGAGATATTTGGATATTTACGGCAAACTAGGACGAGAGCTTCATGTTTTAATCTCAATACACAGAACGACTTTTACTCTGCTGCGTTTGATAAATATGATCTTGTATCATGTTGTCCACCTCACACTGATGCCAGAGGTGTAATTTGTGTGTCGATGACGTTTTGTTATAGAGTTATTGACGCTGGAAGTCCAAATCTTTACCGAACAGTGTTACGGTCCAAATATTATCCAAATAATCTGGTGACTGGGCAGACTTTTGCTCCCAGATAAAAAAAGAAGCAACGCATAAGTCACATTACTGGTGAATTGAAACGTTATTAATACATAATTAAATCACAACCAAAAAATGAATATAATGCACATATGTGGAACCAGAGGTGGTGTAATGAATCTATTGGTGCTCCTTGTTTCTTGTGATCAACTTCCGTGTTTGAAGGCTGATGTTAGTGATATTTATTTATAACGTGCAAAATAAACATTTTTACTGCCCTCAAAAAAGCTGCAACTGTTTTTGCAAAAGCGTCAAATTGTAGTAGTTTGAACATCTATATTGTTCATCACGTCAGCCTCACAGTTGATAGTCAGTCACCAGCTTTTTTGGACACTATTTGGATCGTAACACCGCGAAACAGAAGATGAACGTGAGCAGCTTTTTACGAGCTTAAACATCCACACACTGAATGAAAACAGGAGCAGGACCAGAAACTGCTGAAATAAATCCTAAACAGTTCCATTGTGTGAGAAGACGTGGGGAGTCAACCGAGCTGCAGCGGACTTCAGTTCTTGATCTAATTTCCCCCGTAAATATCCACATATCTCACAAACAGAACAAGTTTAAAAAATAAAAAAATTAAAAACAGAAAAACGCTGATTATCTGGTTTCTGGTTTTTCTGTATTTCTGTTTTGGTTTTAAATCAGTAAAACAAAAGCCAGGTTGCCTGGCTTCACACTGTTAATTTAGGCCTATGGTTTCAGGCACTAAGTGTTACCTTCATGTGCACCGTGACTAAAGTTAGCGAACAGAGAGCCACCTGAGGCCAAAATTCAGACATGCCCTTTTATTTCTCTATCTCTCTCTCTCTCTCTCTCTCTCTCAGTGGTTCTGTGTGCATGTTCGTGCATTTAATGCTAACAGCCTCATTGACGAACATCAGTATGTAGACTGAAGTCTTTCTAATAAGGAAGGAGAACCTCTCTAGCACTTTAACCCTAATACATCTTTTCTGTGTGTCTTACTCTCTTGTGCATTGAATTAAGCAATGCTGAGTCATAGCCTCAGCTCTCACCTCAGACTTTGGGCTCTTTTTTTTTTTTTTTTTTACCGAGGTGCAATTATTGATTTACAAAAGTGAGAAAAGTGACTTTACTTAAACAGTTCCTGCACACAAAATTACATTTCTAGCAAGGACATCTTGCAGAGATTTTTTTCTTTTAAGAACTAAAACACTTGCCTCAAATGTAAGATACGTTTCAAAAAATGTGTTATAAACTGATTATCAAAAGTATAAATCAGTGGTTCCCAAACTTTTTCTTGTTGTGTGACCCCATTTTTATATTACAAATGTCAGGCAATCCCAGATAATTTTCTTCTCTAAAATTCATTTTTTAAATCATGTTTGTTATACTGTTTAACAAATACAAATGAGCCAGTGTCAGTGCACATTAGCGTTTTTATCATGTTTGTTATACTGTGAATACAACATATATAGCCAGTATTAGTGTACACAATGACAAGATGCACCAGCTCAGATATATTTATACTGCATTTTATTTAAACGAGATTTATATTTGAGAAAGTGAAAGTATAGAATACAGTTGTTTGAGATTGTATGTGTTATTATGTAATTTTTTTTTTAATTAGGCAAAATAAAAAATATAGTAAAATAAATAATATATTTATTTATTTTATTATTACTAGACATTTCAGGTGACCCCAGTTTTTAGGCCAGGCTACCAGACTCAAAAAGACACTCACTTTGTTGTTGTTGTTGTTGTTGTTGTTGTATACACTAGTTAAAATTGCTACTCCTCTGTTATTTGTGAAAGGATCGGGCTGAAATTTGGTACGTATAATTTATGGATGTGTACGCATCGATGCTCGGGGCACGATTTTCAATTCAAGCGGCCCCAAAAGAAAGAAAAAAACCAAAGTTGGTTTCTCATATAATTGTGAGTCAAATATTACGATGGTTGGTGGTACCGAATCATTGGCACATACCAATATATAAATGGGGCCCATTACCCCGTATGTGTTACGGGGACAACAGGGGGCCCCATTTTTCAAAAGACTACGTCTCCTTTAGTTTACGTTAGACTGCAATGCAGTTTGGTATGAATACTGAATGAATGTGATGAGACGCTCGGAGCCCATCCCCCATTTCCGGTAACTTCCAAATTTATGGGAACATAGTCATGTGATATATTGTTTCAAAGGTAATTCAACGTAGAATACGATTAGCCTCGCACATATTTGATTACGTGCCAGATGGGCCCACCCCCCTTTTGATAAAGTCGTTTTCTCATTTATTTGTGAGTTAAATATTGCAACAGTTGGTGGTACCAAATCATTGACACATACCAATATATAAATGGGGCCCATTACTCCGTCTGTGTCACGGGGGTACCAGCCTGTCATTGCCTGATCTCGTTAGATCTCGGAAGCGAAGCAGGTCTGGGCAGTAGTTGGATGGGAGACCACTGAGCAGGTGCCACAGTGAGGGACAGTCCCTCCAGTGGTATCTGTCATTGTGTCCTTGGGCAAGACACTTCACCCACATTGCCTGGTATGAATGTAGTGTGTGAGTGGCAGGGTAGCTCTGGCTACAATAGTAGCTTACCACCACTAAGTGTGGCTTGAAAGAATAATCTCTTAATTGTGTAAAGCGACTTTGAGTTCCCAAAAAAAGGGCTATATAAAATTGATATACTATAATTATTATTATTATGAGCAGATGCCGAGAGCCTCTCGGAGACTTTTATTTTTTTACTCGGTGGAACCGAATCATTTGACTGAATACTGGTACGTGCTATTCGGCACGGAGACGTTCCGCAGGCCTGGCCGTAGTTCATACAAACTTGCTTTCCAGGCAATCCCGCATGGGGTCACGACTCCAAGGTTGAAAAACCCTGGTATAAATCATGGTAATTAAATATATTAGACATAGCATTAGTCACTGCTCTAAAGCTCAGTAACACACACACACAAATGGAACAATACCGAGGGGCATTTTAAACAGATAAGTTTGAGGCTCCTGTCCGTCATACTAATGCGATTCCATTACTGCCTCATTCCAACACATGCGCACACACGCAGACACCCCTCGACAAATTCTCATTCTGCAATCAGCGCACAGAGAGCTTGTTACAGACACCTCCTTGTCCCTTATGCTTCAGTGCCTGCCAATTACAAAAGAAGTAATCAATTCCACCACGGCCCAATCCAGGGATATTGACTTCAATGACACGGGCTACATGGCTGCTGTCTTCCTGTCTGACAGTGACTTACACACAAGCTGTAATCTAACCAGCCAGCTGCCTGCACTACTGCTTTTTACCACTATGACAAAATACAAGGGGTTTTTATTTACAGGTTGGTGCACTAATATTAAAACTGCATTAAATCTGTCATTAGTGATCTAAAGCAGGGGTTTTCAACCTAGGGGTCGGGACCCCCAATTTTAGCTTATTTTCACCCTTTTTCTGCAGCTACACAAAACTTGCCTTTTAATGCATTTTTTTTAAACATTACTTCAACTTTAGCCACTTCAAATTTCAATGCCTTTCCTGCACATTTGTCCCACTTTCAAGACATTTTCGGCACTTATAAACCATTTACACCACTTTTACCACCTAAAGTCGAATCAGTTCACCAATTATTGCCTCTTTTCACCGTATTCCATACTTGGCTTTTTTTTTGGCAATTTAACCACATTCGCGATTCATCATGCCCATTATTTGCCAGTTTAAACACATTTTTCCTACTTTTTTCTGCCACTTTTAAGCCAATATTGACACCCTTTTTTTTTTTTTACCACTTTTTCTGTCTGTTTTTGGCCACTTCAGCATCTTTTCCACTATTTTTGGTCACTTTCAACCAATTTAATTTATTATTGAAACAAACATTTCTTTAAGATGACTATATACTAAGGTGCAAATAATAATAAACTTCCTGGATAACAATGAATAATATTCAAATAAATAAATAAATAAATAAATGTTATTATCACAAGAAAAATGCATCATCATTTTGCTGACTTTATGGAGGGCCCCCAAAAAGTGCTCCCCTTTATTTCCCCTTATAGATGGCCCTGTCTCTACATGACAATGTTCATGTCTGTCTTCAACCACCTTCAGGTATAGGTACCTTTATTTTGGGGGTCGTGGGCTGAAATGGTTGAGAACCACTGATCTAAAGGGATGCCCCAATTGCCCAGCTTGTTCCTAGTACATAGTAATTTATTATTTTTCTTTCTATAATTACTTTTTTATTTATTTAGAAATTGTATAAACCTGAAGGCAGCCTTGCAATAAAAATGCGACCGGAAATAAATGTGTGCGCAAACATGCATAAAGAAAACAGTTCCAGTCACCGTCAAGGCTCAGGAAATCCCTCAAGAGTCAGATCGACCAAATGCTGCAACCTTCTGTCTAGCATTTCAGATTTATATAACAAGCATGTGGTTGACATTTTTCATTGATGAGGAGTCTCAAAATTCATTATCACCAACAAAAAAAAAACAAGTTCTCTCAAAATACAATTCAAATATTAAAAATATTAAAATAAAATTCTGCAAAAGTGACAAAACCATAATATTATTTCGTTTCCTGTTAATATAAGTTGTCGATATTTTTCATACACCTAATATGTTAAATTCAGCAACCCTCTGTCAACAAGAAATACTGTACCTTAGGAGGCTCCATAGAGATGACGTATGGCTGAATTTACAGCCCTGTGAAGGTCAAGTTGAATTCATTTCTCAACACTGAAGTTTAAAAGAACCATGCAAGCTTTAGTTGATGGAGAGATAAATCTACGCTCCCATCTCAGTCAGAGCCTCAATGTTTCCATTTCTCGGTCCCCTTCTTCCCCATATCTCTCCCATTTGTAATGTGTGGCCTCTCCACCTCACCATTCACTTCTCATCATTTATTTATCATTGCAAGAACTGCCCTCAAAAAGATTTAATATCTGAATCTGTAGATGCATCAAAAGCACCTGGCCTTTTTAATTTTGTCTGTTTGGGGTTTCTTTTTTTTCTTATTTCTGAGGCCTTCATAGTTTAAAGTAGAGTTATATATCTTGATGTACTGTAAATATCATGACAGATCTGTGATGGACTGCTCACGGGATACACTGCTTCCTGACCTATGTGGTAAAGGATTAATGGTGTCCACTGTCCTGAAATTTGAACCAATATGAATTGGATATTTGGACAATAGCTGAGTCCTTATTTTGTATGTTGTGATAATTTTCAACTACAGTTTACGCATATCTAGCGCAGATCTTTGCTATTGTTAATGAGAACAGGTGCACTGAACAACAAGAGCACTCTATCCCTCATTGATAATGATACTGTAGGTCCAAATGGGCATCTGCATTTATTTAAAAAATTGCAACGAAATGAGCAATCTGGATCTGATCCAAAAGAAACTTCGTCAATTATGAACCAAATTTTCGATTTTTAGCCAATTGGTGATTTTTTAGGTTTTTAAAACTGATCCAGATTCAGTATATTGATCCAGTTCCCCTCCAAAATTTACTGGAATCTTCTATACTGTAAGGTCTATCTTTGATTAAAAATTTGTGAAAAGCCATTAAGTGCTTTTGGCATAATACTGCTAAGAGACAAACAAATAAATACCTAAATGCCAGTTAAAATATTACCTCTTTAACGGACGTTATTATCACAGATTATTGTAACTTCAAAGTGATTTATATAACATAAAACATTTTCCAAGCAATGAATTAGATTACTATGATATTATCTCGAAATAGTGACAACCAGCGTTCGCAATTGGATAGTTTTGTAGCACTTCGCGTGTTTCCGGTACCATCATTCATCAGTTCGTAGAATGCAGAAATAGAGATGATCATTGGTCAGGAATATCACTGAAGCTACCGACACAACATGGTAAACAAGAGCACTCCTCCAATTTTAGAGGTGAAAAGCCACCAGCAGGTGGTGCTGTAGAGCCAGCAAAACATCCACATAATGCTCCAAAACTACCGTATCCACAACACCTGCCGCATCATCTCCAAAATCAAACTCCTTCCCTTTGACAATATTGATCAAAGAACTTTTTTTGAGATGTCCTTGCTAATCAAATTTTTCTGGATACTGTATCTACAGTACATTCCAGATCATCTCCAAAATCGACCTTGTTCTTCCTTTTAACATTGTCTATCAGCTCACTAAATTTTATTTAAAACCATTCAGAAATTTTTGAGATATCCTGCAAACAAATATGCACATTAAGAGACGGACGGATGGACGGAAAGACAAACGCCGGTGAAAACATGACCTCCTTGGCGGAGGTAATAAAACCGGGGGGACTTTGTCATACTTGCAAAATATCAAGTGTCTTCCTTGTGATACAACCAAGTAAATGATGGACTTTTCTAGTGTGCCTTCTATCCAAATATGGATAAGAACAGGGGAGAACATGCAAACTTCACACAGAAATAGGGATATTGTCATTCTGGCTTTGAGGCTGAAGTCTTAACCACACCACCACCAAAGATTGTCTATGAATCTTGTTCTGTTTTCCATCTTGTTCCACTTTCACTCAGTGATTCACCACAAAGAACAGGAAGATATGAGGAAAGAACTGACCAACAAACACCCGTGACATTGTGCATCCAGCATAGCCATCTAACATGTGCATGTGTACCTGGAAGGGCTCATTTTGTTGTGTGTTCTTGGTAAAGACTTTGAAAACAAGCCTGAGGTAGTGGTTGCTGCTACACTGCCCTTTATCTTCAAACAGTGTGCAAGCTAAACCAAAGTTTATCTGTGCACAAGCCTTTCTGTGTGTGTGTGGCTGCTTGTGTTTGCATTCTTACCTTTGGCCTCCCTGCACTGTTCACGGATCCTTCTGACGGCTCCAATGCCCTCTTGTTCATTCCGACCACCTCAAAGAGAGGAAGACACACATGGATGAATACAGTGGTTGGCAAGGCCTTTGAGGCTCTTTTGAAATAAGGCAGCCTTATATTCCTTTCATCTTGAAACAAAAATATTAATACCAAAACAGGTCCTCCAAAACATAAAATAGAAATAAAAAAGAGGCAAACTGAATGTTTTATTTTGCATCAATGGTTTAAAATCTCAGATGCTATACAAGATTTATTAGAAAGAAAACACAAATTAGAAACATTTTATTTACAATTTACTTTATCTTTTAAATAAAATTACAAACAAGACCTCCACCAAGCTGCAAATCTCCTCTTTGCCAGATATTGCCAGTTATCTAGATCAGTGATCCTGATCATGGTACCATGAACTTTTACACTTTAAAGGCTTGGAAAAAAATTCTATCCCCATTAATAACGATACAGTTGGTCCAAATGTTTGGGCATGTCAGGGTCTGTTTGGTTTTGTGCGTGTTTTGCCCTTGTGGTCCTCTGTTAGTTGTTTTGTGAGTCTTTGTTTATACTGTGTAGTTTCAGTTCCAGTTCTTGTTTCAAGTTTTAACTCTTGTCTCTCTGTTCTTCCAGGTATCATATTCGTATCTCCACCTCCCAGTGATGTCAGGGGCTGTGTTTGAAATGGCACACCCCGTACTATACACTACAAACTCAATGAGTATATACTGTCTATTTTATACTAAGTATGGCTGGAGGAAGATTAGGATGATGACAGTTCCCACTGAAGTTTACTTTTGCATTTAGAACCTACAACGTTAAAAACCTGAAGCACACTAAGGCTAAATATCTCTGTTGATTCGCCACCTTTGAAAGTTCTGAAAGCATTTTAAGTGAGAAGGTGACCAAGTAGAATATGTTCATTTGATCCATAAAACTCACGGAAAACACATTTTATGCCGACATTTCGGAGATTTTCGCACACTCGCCATTGTGCTACTGACAAACTTTCGGTTAACTTCAAAACAAGAGCCCTATTTAGAAAAGCCTTAAACTAATGAAAGACAAGAAGAGATGTTTTTGTTTTAAAAAGGGGATGTTTGAGTTTTAGCTTGAAGCCGATCCCAGGATAATTTTACATTCCGCTCGCAATGAATCATGGTGCAGTTGAGTATGACTCGTGTGTCCACCATGCAAAAAATGCAGGAAATATCCCAATATAGTACATATCTGGGTATTTCTCACATACTCAATCTTTTCATACTATCTACACACTAATTTTGACATCAGACTTGGTATAAGTAGTACGCTAGTATGCAGTGTTTGGAATAAAGGCGTATAAAATAACGGCGTACGGTAACAGCGTTTGTTTTTCAGTAACGGGGTACTCTACAACGCCGTTATCGTTACTGAACGTTAAATGCGGTGCGTTACATGCATTGATTGAATAAACTGTGATCCGAAAGCATCCCTGGCTTCTTACTCAGCTGTAGTGGGGAAGTGGGTTAGAAACAAGGTGAGAGATTATGATTGGCTAAGGCGGCGTCATGTTCCATGGTAGCCAATCAGAACTTGTGTTTTTACTCATGCGCCAACACACACACACACACACTACAGATTTGATGAACCAGCAGAGATGGTGAGCGTGGAGCAGTACGATGAAAAGTTGTCATTTTTTAAGGTGGCGATACAATCTACTTTAAATTAATTGTGGTCAAAAACAAGAACGTGCATGTGAAGTGTTCATTATATCCAGGAGTGAAGACTTGGTCGACATCCGTTGTAAGCAACTCAAATTTAATGAAGCACCTCACAATGACACGCACCTAAAAAATATGAATTCTTTGACATATAGCAACTCTTTTTTTAACAGTAACGCAAATAGTTACTTTCCTTGGTAATGAGTTACTTTTATTATAGAGTAATTCAATTACTAACTCAGTTACTTTTTTGGAACAAGTAGTGAGCAACTATAACTAATTACTTTTTTAAAGTAACGTTCCCAACACTGCTAGTATGTTTGGGTAGTGAGTGATTAGCTGTCTCAGGTTTTACACCCAGGTGTGGCCCGTTACCGATCAAGCCTTTCTCACTATTTAGCTGAGTGTTTGGACATGTGGCTGATTCATTGTCAATGTGACCCTCCTAGTGTGCTGCTGTGTTTTTGTCCCTTGCGCCCAGTTTTCCTTGTCCTTGGTTTGGGTTTTTGGATTTGCAATAAACATGGACTGGTTTTATGAACACTCTACTTGGGTCCTCCACCACCACATCAACCAATCCTGACTGTGCACCCCTTTTTTCCCCCCAAAAAAATTCAAATGAAATGCACAATTTGGATATGATCTGGATGAAAGTTGTTGGGGTGATTGAGAAATCAACCTGACAAACTGATTAAACTGATCTAGAATCAGTATCTGAATCCTCTTCAAAATATAAAGGAATCTTCTATGGGGTAAGGTCTATTTTTGTTTACTTTTGATGTAATCTTGCTAACAGTCAAACAAATGTCTGTGAAATGAGTGGATTTCAGTGGATTGTGAGAATATCATGCTGATGTCAGGTCAGGCATGATCCACCCAGCAATTTATGATCTATAAATGTCAGAAAGTAGCTCATTTATAATGTTGCATCATAAGTAAGATACTGTTTGAAGGTTCAGTATCACTTTTGATTACTCTATTAAAACTACTTACCCCCCCCCCCCCCCCCACTGTGAAACGAACTAATGAGTTTAAAGAGCCTCTTTACAAATAACAAGGACTACATTGGCATTTCTATAGAATCCATTACTGCGTGAAGTTTAAGATTAGAAAAAAAGTAATAGTACTAGGATTAAAAACATACATTTCATAAGAATATTTGATTCCATTTGGGACAAATGTGAAAACAATGACACAAAAAACAAACCTATCCTGACTATAGCTGCTCATCATCACACAGGATCCCTTACAGTGAATACATGCAGGGAAATACTTGCTTGTGTAATTGGCAAATTAACAAAAGCTACTTTCTATTGTCTGATTTTTGCCACATCCTGGGACGGTGATTACACAACACTCTACTTTCTTATTGGCATACAAATCTTGCACGTGCATCCTTGTTTCCTCCTGCAGCCCTCACACAGACGCACTAATCTCGGATTATCACGTTGCTCTTTTCAAGGACACGGCACAGCTTCAAACTGTTCCCAAAAAACAACCCACAGCTGTAGCGGGGCTAAGAACGGGGCTCCCGCGTGTGTCATGGCAAAAGTACGTCACACAAACACTTACGCGTACATGACGGCAGCGCTTGAATGTCACTCAAATACAAGAGTGCTGCTTCTTCACTGACACACTAAACACTGGGTTGTCCTTCCACACAAAGCTCTCTATTAAAATAGACTTTGATTAGGAAAATGCCCAGTGGGAATGGATCGCCAACTAAATATTTTCAGACTGGGTTGAAACTGTAACCCGACTCATTTAACCGTGCTGCGCCCCAGAAAAGGTTTGCATGCTATGAAGCAGAGATGGGCAACTTTTATCACAGTAGAGGTCACAAATGTGATTTTCTGATCCGAGGACTAAATTATCATTATTCATGTCTCGGAGTGTGACAATGTCTAGACACGGCGATATAACACAATATTTTTTCAATTATCAATAAGTATCAATTTTATTTATTTTTTTTTTATTTTTTTTCAAAACCTTGTCTGTTTTTTTCACTAAAATGTGCAGAAATGTCACTGTTTGTTGAAAGAACCAATATATTGTTTACTGGAATACTGCACTATGATGGTGTCACTGGTAAGAAAGACCCTATTTATTGTTTACAGAAAGCACTATTGGAGATACTTATTCGTTTACATTGGTTTGTTGACACTTATTTACAGAAATGTTGTACTAAAATAGTGTCACTGTTCATAGGACACTTAATTAATTGTCTTTCAGAGATGTAAAATAAAAGTTGTATTTTTTCACTTAATCTTTTTTTTTTTTTACTTATGTCATAGATTAGCGTAGATTGATTTCTGACCAATATATTGATAATCGTCATATCGTGAGATAATCGTCATTGTGAGCTTTGTATCACGTATCGTGAGGTACCCGGAGGTTCCCACCCTATTCATGTCAGCTTTTATAAAAAATAAATAATCTGGAAATTCTAACTTTGTTGTCATTGCACATGTGACAAGAACGTAGCAACAAAATGCAGTTACAGCATCCAACCAGAAGTTTTTTTGTTTTGTTTTTTTTAGTTTTAGTTTTCTTAATGGCTCGATTGGAGTATGTATTTGTATTGTCCATTGAGTTTATTTTATTAGATTTTGCATTTGTCAATGGTGAAAAATGGGGGTAGGACTTGGCAAGTGTAATCTTCTTCCTATCCCTTGTCAAACGTGTATTACGGTGTATTGAAATTGGCTTTTTTATTTTACAGACATTTCTATTAAAATTTGTTCATTCATTTTCATCTATTTTTTAACCATGCGAAATAAATATATAAAGTTTCATGGGCAATGATTACATCTATACAGTAATAATCAAGTGTTTGTCATTTCATTTTGTGCAGTTTTGGTGTTGTTTTGTGTTTTTTGTATAATTTAATATAATTTTCTCTCATTTTGTGCATTTTTGTTGTCGTTTTGTGTGTTTTGGTTATTTGTCTTTTTGGTTATCTGTTTTAGTGTATTTTTGCACGCATAATGTATATTTTTCTGCAGAAAATGCCACCATGTCTGCTATAAAGTATGTATTTGACAGTCTGTTAGAGTGCCTCATAATTTCACCTCCAGTCAGAATACATGTATTACAGGTTGCACTGAAAACAAAGCATTTTGGGGGAAAAAAACAACATATTTTTTACCAAGGGCTTTTTTTTAAGAATAAATAAAAATTCATACTTCCGTCAAAAAAGGCCAACAGAGAATGTTCTACCTGAGGCAGCTGAAAAAGTTCAACATCCAAAAGATGACAATGGCAAACTTCTACACTGCAGCATCTTCGATAATTCATAAGTCTGCTGCTCTGCAGATAAGAACAGCTCCAGGACTAATGTTGCGATCCATCTGGAACAAAACTTCTCACCATGAGAATAGATTTTAACCCTAAACAAGCAAAAATCCTCCCCACACTTTTCTCTTTTCTTTCTATTTTACCATTAACACAATTCTTTATACTGCTTTACACTCCAATTTCTTCGTTATTTGTGCCACCAAAACAACAAAACACATTTCTTGCTCGGGCAAACCTGCATGGCAATAGAAAAACATTGATTTATTCAAACAGCTTTATTCATTCATGGAGCACTTTTCTGCAGCACCCCTGGGTAACAACTACTATTTGTGCAAAGTAGTGCCATTGAGCATGGTTTATTTTGTTCTGGCCTTAGAGCAGGAAACCTCTTATAAGAAAACAACTGCTTCAAATACTTACAAAAAACGTATGTATTTTTTCTAAATTTGACCATTTTTGATCAAATCAAGTTGGCTGGGACTGTTTTTTTTTTTTTTTTTTTTTCACTTGTTTTATGATCAGATAATTTTCGTACTTAGTACAACTTTGTTTATAGTTGGATTTACTGTATGGGATCTTCACTGAAAGGTTTCAGTATCTTATCTATAAACCATAAACCCTCACCACACGAAATATGCCTCAACTTCACTGAAAGATGCATCTGCTTCATAAACCAAGATCCACATTGTAATATTCTAATTTCATGATTTAACTCTAGAGTGCAGCGCGTCTGAAATGATGATGAGCCGAGGTCAGCGCCGCTACACCTGGTCTGCGTATACCATGGATACTAAAACCAGTGTGTGTGATTGATACTGGGTGAGTAATCGTACATCATGTTCATGTTACGTTCCATTCGTCTCCACGGAGACTCAGAAATTGTACAAAGTAAACTCAGGAGATGCGTCTATAAATGGTATACAGTAGTAACATATGTTGGAATGAGATGTTGAACATAATGATGGATGTTTTTGTGGGTCATGCAGCCGGAAATAATATGCAAGAATATACATTTTTATAATTTGCACACAGAAAAATGTATGGTAAATTAATTTAAACAAGGGAACTCGGAATCTATTTTTGGCAGCTATCAACACTTTAAAGGATTGTAAGATATATCTATCCCCATTAATAATGATAGAGTAGGTCCAAATAGCCGGACACCACGGGTTTTTGGAAAAATCGTGGTGAAATTGTGCAATCCGGATCAATCAGAATTTCGCCAATGATGAGTTTTTTAACAAACTGATCCAGAATCAGTCTATTGATCGGGATCCAACGTCTTGCTCACAATACTGTTAAAAAAACAACTATAGAGCATAATGATGGAGTGTTACAATAACACACATTTTAAATAATCTATCTTTGTAAATAAGTGGAATAAAACCATATTTAGTGCCTCCTTAATAGATATATTTCTACAGTTTTTATCATTTCCGGTCATCTCCCATCCGGTGAGGGACCTCGACTGACCCTTGTATTTTCAGTTCATGTTCTAATCAAGACAATTTTATCATTATGATTGTCATTTTTAGCCAAAAATACACATTTTTTATGTTTTTATTTGTTAATTTTCCATTCTCTCTCAAGTACACGTACCCCAATTTGAGAAACACTGGCATAAAGTCTCTTTGGTTATAATTTTGTCAAAACCCATTTAGTACTTTGGACGTAATCCTGCTAACAGACGATAAATAAATCCAGGTGAATATTACCTCCTTGGCGGAGGTAATAAAATCTTCAGATGTCGATGTTTAAAGGTTAATTAAACCCCACTTATCACTTGACCCATATGTTTTATGTACACAATATATTTCTTTAGTAGCCTGTAGAATATATCTATTTATATATATATTAAAAAAAAAAAACTCAAATTGTAACATTTTCTGACCTTTAATAAATGTGAGATCATCTGAATGAAGTGATGCTTTTTTGCTCTGTCATGGTTTAACTGGTGTAGCATAAAGTAAAGGCTACTTCATTTGAACCTGTGGCAGTTGATCAAGTAAGTAACTTCTATCTATACGGCTCGAGTCCACCACAGAAAAACAAAAAAGGAACTTCCGTGCAGGCAGGTCTGAGGAGAATTAGTTTTTCTGTCACTTGTGCTGATGTCCGACATTATGTTCTTTTCTTACATTAACACACACGTGTGAGACATGTTTATTGGGTTTAATTGCGGGAAAAATTCAACTCTTAAAAAAGCAAACTGAATTTGGTCTGAACTGTGATTAAACAAATGTACATTAGACAGTTGATCAAAAAGAAACTCCAATGATTTCAGAGCTCGTACCGAATGAGTGATTTGCTATTGATCCCAGATAAAGAGTTAAACAGCACGGCATCAAGGATGAAGACATCAAAGGTGTAGTGATCCCCACAGAGTATACAGTATAGAATGAGAGTGACAGCACAGCGCTGTGGAAAGTCTCTATTACACACACACACACACACTCACACACAGATCGACAGGATTATCATCTAACATGTTCTAATGTTTTCATTTCGTGGCAACAACATAAGTTAACATGCATGTTTCATTCAACGTCATAGAGGTTTTTATTTTAGATTTCCAACTGTGATTTTGACGCTATGATATTAGCCATAACATTACGACCAGGGCTTTAAATTAACTTTTTAGATCACTAGACAGCATGGCTAGTAAATTTTTAAAGTTACCAGGCAACCAGATTTTCCACCAGCGAAAATAAACAACACTGAGTGTCACAGAATAGATTTAAGCGTTCATGTTTTTTTGATTTTTTTTTAAATATTTTTTATTTTAGTTAATTGCAGAAATACATTCAAATGGTAAAAATGTATATATTTGATTTTAAAACAATGTTGTAACAATGGCTAAAAGGTGTAATATAGAACTTTGGGTGTGTCGGAGAAGTGAACCTTTTTATAAAGTATATTCTCTCATAACTTAATAAACAAACCCTGGAACACTGTTTGAAGTTAGAAAGAATAGAAGTAATCTGTACTAAGAAATACATGTACTGTATAGTGCACATTTTAAAGGTGAACAAATGATAAAGATCATGTGTGAAATCTAATCTTCTTCCTCGGAGCCTGTGCTAATCTGCATATGCTCAGTAGCAGCTCGATCTTTGCGTAGAATCTCTTTGTTCCTAACTAGTTTTACATCTTCATTCCATTTGACTTCTCCGATAACGAACCAACAGTCGCGCTAACGTAAGCACATAGCCAATTGTTGTATGACACGTCACGACATAGTGTTCATGGGAAATGTAGGATTAATACAAGCAGCAGGGTTACCAGATATACATTGTTTTAAAGTCTAAACGCACACAAAAACCCTCAAATTTCTTGGCGTAAAACAGCCAAATCTGGCAACAATGTTGCGACATCGTTTCTTCACCCTGTCGATTTAAACAGACGCAGACGCACCAGCCAAAATAGGCTAGTAATGCCACAATGTTACCCACCATAGTTACTTTTTACCCGCATTGGGCGGGTAAAAAGACCACCTACATGGTTAGTCAAATGTCACATTAAACAGTGTCACTGTGAACTGACCAGAATGAAATACTTCAGCATTTCTAACTTTTTCTATCGACATCATCAAAGACGATGCCTCCATCTCTTCTTCTATTGAACAATTTTTGACAGAGACTGAAAACTGCAGACATTAATGCCCTAAACGTTTGCGTATCAACTAAAAAAAGTGATTCAAAAACACATCAAAGCGATCAGCAGAAGCCTCTGAGGAAGACTGATCCCCTGACTTGTTTCGACTGCCAACTGTCAAAGTAAATTTTCTGAAAAAAGTTGTCTAAATTGAACCGTATTTTGGATTTACTGTTGTTTATTTTTGTCTCATTTAAAAATGTTTCATCTAATGATTAATGATATAATAACTAATAATTTTAGAAAACCGAGGTAAACAGCATCATCAGTGGGTTTCAGAAGGTTTCAGAAAATGTTGGAGAAAACGATCGCATAAAGATTTTAGAAATTGTTCACAATAACAATCGAGAAATCTTGGTCAAATTTTTTTAGACATCGCACTGGACGGACACTGAATATACCAATTTTTTCAAGCTAAAACCCAACAAATTAATTTTTGTACAGTGCTGGGAAAAACTAAATAAATTAAATAACTACCTAAAATATATTTACAGTAAAGCCTTCGTCATTTGAAATTATAGATGGAGCTTTGACTAGGATTTGGTTAAATCCTGGTGTGCTTACAAAAAAAATGAGCGTTGTGACCGTGAATTTCGACGTTAACAAGTATGTCAAGGATTTGCATTTGCAATAATGTATTTACGCTGTGTTTTGGAGCTCTCTCTAACCATAGTTTATTCCACTAGCTTCCTGAGAGGGAATGTTGTGATAATGAGAAAACCCAACAAATGAGTCTGTGCTGTTAAAGTGGTGCAGTTCTTTCCTGTTTGCGTGTGTGTGGTGTGGTGCTGGAGTTGATACTCTACCTATGATAACATGTGCCCCCAGGCTGACCATGTGGCGGACTACCTCATAGCCGATTCCCTTGGTTCCTCCTGTCACTATGACAACCTTTCCATCTTGTCTGGGTAATTCTGGCAAATGCAGAAGATGACAAACAGGTTAGTGTAACTACATTTGGATAAAGATGATTAAAAAATAAAAATAAAAAATGTAAGCTATCATGTAAAACAATTTTTAATAACTATCAATAGATTTTCACACAGGAAAAAAGTTATTTCTGCATAATGAAAAAAAAAAAAAAAAAAAAAACTATATGGAGAGCTGTGATTGGTTACTTTTCCATATCTGCACAAAACCTCCTGAAAACTAAAGTAATGAATAAATGTTTGTACATCCCTTAAAAATAATGTAACAAAAAAATATGTTTGATGGAAATGTTATTGTTTTTTTTTTAATTATAATTATACTTGACATTAAATTTAAAACGGGAACAAAAATATACACTAAAACATCATGGAATCGTAATAGTTAGTTTTCTATTGTCTATAGCAGTGGCGGCTGCTGGTCTTTCATGCAGGGGAAGCTCATTTTCTGCCTACTTCAGAAAATGTATCTGTTTATTTAAATGTGAATTCTAGTAGAATTCACATTTTGTTGTCAACAACTATTTGTAGATTATCACGCACGCACGCACGCGCGTAGCTGCTGCGCGCTGGAGTGTGAGTGTTTGGTCAAAAGTCTCACAACACAAGCAGTAACAGTCTCCACAAACACCAAAAACAGACACTAGGTTTGTCAGAAGTTGATTCGCTATGAGAGGATCAGCAAAGTCTCCGTGTCAACACAGAGAAACGGACTGAAATATTTGAAAACTCCACCTGTGTGCTTACAACGTCATACTTTCTGATTGGCTCATTTCGCTGTCAATCAAAATTGAATTAGCCTGAGACAGATCATCCAATCATCATCCATTATTCCAGCGTCCGGAACAGACAGATCCAGCCCACTGCTCCATAGACCTCCTGTGAAGCCCGGCGTCCGATGGGCGGGACTAAGTGCGTCATAACCGAGCATTTATCCAATGAGCGTCTAGTTTGACTGCAGTGGATCAACCCCTAAATCCTGTCCCATTGAAGTCAATTGAAGCTGAACTTCACCACTGTTTATTAACACTGTGACGCTGCGGTAATGAATGAAGAACGTCACGCTGTCAGTTTCCTGTTATAAGAAGCTGATTCTGAACTAAACATACATGTGTTCTGTCATATATTTAGTCAATGAAATGTACACACACTACATATTTGACCACTGATTTTAGGGGAAGCTGAGGTTCCCTTGTAGTCTTAAAGCATCCGCCACTGGTCTATAGTGTTACTGAAACTATATATTGATTTGTTAGCTGGTGTTCAAATCTACTTATTAAGTTAATTTATTATAATATAGCAGCTCTATCACCAAAATGGCAATTATAATTAACAAAAAAAAATAAAAACTAAGAACACAAATCAAAACCCTCTGTTAAACATTTTTTTTAAGTATTTACAGCTTCGAAAAACACAATTTAGCAATGCTACTAACGCATTAACCAATACATCTATTTGTAACGGAGCCGGTTTCATGTACTGAGTGCGCGTCGTACTAAGATTGTAAATGCGCATGCGCGCACATGCACACAAATAATTTTTTGCTAAAAAAAAAAATAATTCATTTTTGTTTAATTTTGTTTTCAAAGTGAACGGACACGTGTTTCATTTGTTTATTGGAGAAGGTTAGGGTTATAATCTCAGTACGGAGGTAAACTCAGACCGTGACACCGGAAGTCGGTCACCAGTTAACAGGGGAAACTAGTAGATCCCGAACACCAAGCAGCCTTAAATAAGTCTTCAGGCTCCGCAAGTCGAGCTAACCAAGCTAGCACATGTATTGTTCCAATGTGGCAGCGCATTAAATACAAACTTTAACATTAAATATGTTTAAAACCGTCATTTATTACAAAGCTTGTGCGTGACTCACAAATAGCAACACAATAACAATATAGGCCTACAAGTTATTTAATAGTAATAACACGTTAAACGGAAACTGAGCGATAAAAAAAAAAGAAACCAACCTGGCAACCTGACGGGTCCGTTTAACAGCTGAACCACGAGGACCTTGAAACCGAGCAGATAAAGTTTGATCAGCGACAGAAGCTGAAACCACAGCACGGAACACATCTTTGTCTGAAGGTGTTACGGTGAAAACTGTGTGCACTGCAGGCAGAGGAAACACACACACACACAGCCGGGTTTCAGAGGGACACACAATCTATTTCACGAGTGTTTTTCAACCTTTGGGTCATAACCCCATGTGGGGTCGCCTGAAATGTCTGGTGATAATTGATTAAAAAAAGATACTGATATAAATATATATATATATTTTTTGTTGTTATTACATCATTATTGTTTAATTATTATTCTTTACCACATACTATCTCAAACAAAAGTATTCTATACTTTCTCAAAAATAACTAGTTATATTTGAGAAAGTATTAATATGCACTAATAACAAAAATGTAAATGTATTCGCCAGAAATCTGTGATATGAAAATGGGGGTCACGGCCTAAAAAAGGTTGGGAACCACTGGTTTATACCCTTTCGCCTATTGCTAATTGTCTCATTCATTTATTACAATATAATATTTTAATTAGGGGTGGGACGATATACACTACTGAGATGACTATACGATATTTGTGTAATGGGGGGGAAAAATAACAAATAAAATGTCCACGCTTTATGCAACATCTGTGTAAAACTTTTTCAACTCGAGTGAATACAAAAGTAAACAAAAACACAAATGTTTCCTATTTAAAGGGAATAGAGAGAAAAGAATGCAAAAACAGACTGATGATTAATGCAAGTCTAAAATTAAAACCACAATATGACATTTCTCAAAAAAAATCTGTGTATAAACTTTGCATTGCACGTTTTTTTTTTTTTTTTAAACATCTAACCACACTTTTTTCCAACAGTATTAGCTTGTCTATATTTTCCGGCAGCAATTGAGTGTTCAAAAGCACATACTAACGTACTACTCATACGTACTACATACTCATTTTATGTCATAATGAGTATGTAGTGCGTTCACATTAGATAGTATGGAAAGACTGATATAGATGTATACTATTTTTGATGTATGCACGGTCGGCACACTAGTCATACTAAACCGCCCCATGATGCATTGCGAGCGGAACACAAAATTGTCCTTGGCCCAGCTTCAAGCTAAAAGTCAAACATCCCCCTTTCAAAACAAAAGCATCTCTTCTTGTCTCCCATTAGTTTTTTTTTTTTTAACGCTTTAGTAAATGAGGCTTTTGTTTTGAAGTTTTTACAGTAGCATAATAAGGAGTCTCGGAAAATCTCCAAAATGTGTGTACGAGAGTTTTATGGATCAAATGACCACATGTTGATTTTCTACTTGGCCACTTTATCACTTAATAGAGAAATCAGAACTTTCAAAGGTGGAGAATCAATGGAGATTGAAACCTCAGTGTGCTTCAGGTATTTGTCATTATATGTTTGAAATGTATACTTCAGTGGGAATGGTCCTCGCCCCTCACTTTTGTCTGGTTTTACAGGCTGGATGTCTCCACTCTCTGCGTGGCACGGGCAGTTCTCCTGTCCTGATCGGAACAATGCTTGTTCTGTGGGCTGATGTATGCGTGATAAGCTTGGCTGCAATACGGGAACCACTATATCCCATAGTGAGACATCGAAACAAATGTTATGAAAAAGAACTATAGATTATTTACATAACCACGGTTCTCTGAGTAATATGAGTGAGACGTCTCACCAGACAACCCTTCTTGCTGGACGCGTGAGAAGAGGTGCTCATTTGAATGGCGTAATATCATCTGCCCACTCTATTTATAGTAAGTGGGACTACCTGCGGCGAATTAATACATTTCACCAGCCAATCAGGACTGGCATAATGAAATTGGGCTTCTGAAGAATGACGCAGAGGCGTACGTCTCACTCATATTACTCAGAGAACCACGGTTATGTAAATAACATTTAGAACACAGCCTACGTCTCCTGCAGTTGAAAAGACATGCTCGCTTATAAGAGAAATGTAGCAGAGATGGTACAATATCGCTCGTACCATCGACGATAAATCGTGTTGTTTTAATATCACAATTTCTTGCACGGTAAATCGTCTTTTCTTCAACTTTCCTGCCGAGTTTGTTGAAATGACCAATCTATAGATAATCTGGATGACCTTGAGAATAATAAGGTAATATCTTAAAGCAATCCATCACTGGCTGCGGAGGTGAAATGAGATGGACAGGGCTGGATGCACAGCCCGGCTCCTCTGTGCCATATACAATCCTTCTTTGTCTTGTAGATCCAGCATCTCTTTAGCTGTCAGACTATCTCATTAACTGCTGCCAGTGAGGTCACACATGACAGAAGACGTGACAAGTTGACACAAAGTGCTATCTATAATTTCCTGGGATAGGAGAATTGCATTCCCTGAAATCTCCACATGGTCCCAGGGTAACATCGGGAATGTAGTGTTTTAACATTTCATACATAAAGGAGAACATGCATGGAAAGATTTATTATGTAGGTTTTTAAAATGAAACCTGTACTCGGGTTACAACACGCCAACACAAGACAAACATCAGCTTTCAGCAGATGTGGTTCACTAATATTTTGATTTTCAATCATTTCTCACATAAAACAAATGATAACTGACATAGAAACTGGAGTTTAGATCAGACAGTGGCCTCCGAAGTAAATGTACAGAATTACAGAAAAACACGTAAAAAAAAACAATAGCAAAAACCAAAATACACAAAATGACTCCAAAACATATAGAAAATTACCAAAAAATATCACAAAAGGCCAATTACTCTGAAAATACAGAAGATGATAAAATACACACAAATATACAAAGCAACGACAAAATACAGACGCATGAAAAAAAATACAGATAAACACACAAAGGGACAACAAAAGATAAATTAAATACTCCAATAACACAAAAGACGACTACAAAAATTGACAAAGTGACACCAAAAATAGACAAAAAGAATCCAAAAATACATGAAAACAAAAATACACAGAATTACTCCAAAACATGTAGATAATTACCCCAACAAAAATGACAAAAGCACAATTGCTCTGAAAACACAGACTACTACAAAAGCACACACAAATATACACAGCAACAACAAAATACACAAAGATGCAAAAAAATTACAGGAAAACACACAAAGGGACAACAAAAAATACTCCAATAACACATTTCGATGACAAAAATTGTGCAAAAACAGACAGTGACAACAAAATTAGACAAGACTCTAAAATACACCAAAATGACAAAAAAAGGACACAAAATGACTTCAATAACGCACAAGATGACTACAAAATTATACAAAAATAGACAAAACAATAAAAATAGGCATGAATCCTAACACAAAAAAACATTACAGAAAATCACGCAAAAGTATAAAATTATACCATAATTGCAATTAATAATCAATTACGCGGTTACAATTATATTGTAATTGACCACAACCCTGATCCTTACATTTCCCTTAACTGCAAATCATTAGTCTAACTTAGTGTTTTTTTTCTCGCACTGTCTCATAGTTGAGGTCAGGCTGGAGTGCAGCAGTTGGCCCCAGTTATTAAAGTCGTCTGTGGATAAAAGCTAAATCACACACTGTCATCACCACTACTCTGATGGAGGCTGAGCTGCATAGGCTGTGTGTGTGCGTGTGAGTGTGTTTGTGTGTCTCTGAGTGTTTGCTCTGCAGCAGTCTGGGAGGGATGGGGGGGTCAGCAAGGCAAGCCGGGGCCTGCTATTGTTTAAAGGAAATCGCATCTCACGCATGACTGGGATGATTATTTGGAATGATGGGACATCAGCAGCGAGACTCACAGAAACACATGAGCATTACATACGCACAGATGTGAAGAAGACGTGTGTGCATGTGTGTGTGTGCATATATGAGATATCCTGGGAACAGCACACGACAGAGAGCCGTGTGATGTATAGTCTAAGTGAATGACATAATGATTCCAACCAACAGTCACCTAGACATATGTGAGAACGACGACTGGCTGGATGTACGTCTCCACTCATCCCACTTTGTAAATCCCAGCTGACAACTGCTCTGCTGGATCTGTGTGTGTATAGGAGTTGTTAGTTCAAATAGACTCAATGTTTCCCATAGTTTTATTCTCTGTAAGATCTACAACTAAAATGTTTGTCTGATCCGAGGGCCACATTATCAACATTAATGTCAGCATTTAGAATAGTGATCGATCTGAGCATTAAAACAAGAAAACAACAAACGGTTATGTTTTTTTCTGTTGTTTTTGTGTGTTTTTTTGGGGGGGGACTTATCTGTTTTTTTTGGTCATTTTCTATATTTTTGTTGTCCATTTGCTGATATGTTTTTTTTTTTTTTTTTTGCTGTCATTTTGTGTTTTTGAATTGCATGTTTTTTTTGTTTATTTCGCTCTAATTTTGTGCATTTTTTTGTGTTTTGGAATGATTTTGTGTACATTTGTTGTCATTCATTGAGTTTATGATTCTTTCCGTGTGTTTCTGTTGTTTTTCAAAAAGAAATTCGGTCATTTTGTGACTCATTTTTTATGTTTTGTGTGTTGAGTCATTTTGTCTGTTTTTGTTGTCGTTTTTGAAGTAATTTTTGTTTTTGTTTTGTAGGTTCTTTTGAGTCATTTTGTGATATTTTTTTTTGTGTTTTTAGTCGTAATCTTTTGTGTATTCTTCTCCTTTTGTATCTTTTTCTGTCATTTGTATAGGTACTTTTGAAAAATATTGTGTATTTTTGTATACTCTTTGGAGACATTTTGTGTATTGACTCTGTGGCTACACAGAATTAGACCAAGGGTCAGTTGACCAAGTCTAATCTAAACTAAAATCTAAACTAAAAGAAAAACTCATGAGTAATTCAGGCATTATTGTGCAATAACATGAGTGAAAAAATGTTGTCATTTTCTCCGGCACTTTGTGTGTTTTTTTTTTTTTTTCTTTTCCCCTGTGTGAGCAGCAGACAGCAAAGGTTAAACTCAAAGCTCAGACTGACTTAGACAGAGCTGCGGGCTAAAGCTTGTCTCATGCAGCAGAGACAAATTCACAGTGAGTGCGTTTATTGTAACCTCCAGCTCCACAGTTCATGTACACCTTTACTTAAGCGTGTCTAGTTTGCAGCAGCAGCAGGCATGAGTCTGCTGGCTCGTGTAGGTTGGTTTAACCTTGGATTTGTTTGTTTCTCTTCGTGTGCACTGAGATGCTGAAAAACAGATTGTAAACTGTAAAGTATAGTTTGAGAATCAGAAAAAGCCCTAAAAATGTACACTTGTTCAGTTTTCTAATTTCTACCTGTTTTATTACCGTAAACTAGAAACCTTAAGGTGTAAGTGTATTTCTTGTCAGTAATTTTAGATACATAGATATATAGCGTGTAGGATGAAAGGACCTAGTATCTATGATAGTCAATACATTATATATTCAGATGAAGAAATGAAAATAATTAGAACTTTGTAGCAGCTGCAATCCTGTAAAAACTTTAACCAATCCATGCCATTCAGCCCAATATTAAGAACTAATGTTAGAGCTGAACTGTAACAAGACCCAAATTGTTATACCTATATATTAAAAAAAACCTAAAATGTTACAACTGGTCAATTAGAGCTGTGCGATATGAACCAAAACTCACATTTCCTTAAAAAAAAATTCTCAAAATGGCGATATATATTGTTTTCATATTTTTACCAGAAATACAACTCTGGCTAAATTTGCTGATGAAATGCCATACAGGCACATTTATTAACAGCTGCACAATATGAGCCACTTTTGGCTTTTTCTCCTCAAAGGGACAGCATGTGTGAGTGAGTTCTGTAGAGTGACTTGTTTAGGGGAAGTTCTGGGTTAGGATGCACTCACTGATCCATCTAACTATGCTTTTCATGCTGTTCTGAGAAGTAAAGAAAGCAACAACTCCTAAAATTAGTATTTTAATACAAAATAAGCTATAAAATATATATCTCTAAAATATGAAAAAACTGTTTTACTGCACTCTATGAATAATTTTAAATATGCATGTGATGTGATTTGTACTGTGACTGTATAAATAAAAACATGTAAAAAAAAAAGATGACAATATAGGCGATATTGTCATTTTCCATATTGCCAAAATAGAAAATTCGATATATCTTGAATCATGATATATTAATCAATAAAGTAACAAGATGCTGAGCTCAAAACGTAAAAAAAATGTAACAACCTGTTACAACATTTTAGGTTCGTTATTACATTATGGGGCAAGCCAAACAATTTCCCCTAATGGTGTAATAATTTTATTATATATTAAAGTGAGTCAATGACATATTGGAGGAAAATATTTTGCTTGCCCCATAATAAAAAAGTGCAAATTTTTTACGTTTTGGGCTCAGCATCTTGTTACATTATCGGCCAGTTATTAGGTTCAGGTTTTTATTAAAAAATGAATGAAAAATGTGGGTGGCTGTTACATATCAGGCTCTAACAACCAATCAGATGCCTTGTCTCATCTTGCCCCGTCTCCTGCTTGCACGTATCACGTGACACCGTACCCAGAAATATTGAGTAGAAATGAGGCTTCTGAAGGTTCTGAAAAGTGATGCAGAGGTTGCCATTGTTTTGCATTGTGAGGACTTGTTTTTTATACCAAAAGTGCATTTAAGCTTGTGGGGGCGTGGCTTTGGACGTAGCCATTTAGAGTTCACGCCAATGAACTGTTTTTTTTTTTTTTTTTTTACAGAAATGGTGGTTCATGGAGCCTCACAATCGTTCCCAGAAGTGAGCAGTTGACTATTGACGCGCAATGTCGCTAGAGCACTTTTAAACGGTAAGACGTTTAAATAATCATATTTGATATGATCAGCGTTTCTAAACCCATTAACTTGTGCATTAAAGCATGTTAGTGGATTATTATATATATATATATATATATATACTGTAACAATATTGTAAATTCATGCAGTTATTGATGGCAAATTACCAAAAATTCCAGTTATGTCTCTCAGAATCAATGGATTCGAATCTTCCGAGGAATTATCAGTCTACGTGAATCACGTGACGGTCAAGCATTTTGACTTCCGTTGTCATAACGCTCTCTCTCTAAAGGGCTTTGGCCCCAACAGGAGCATATGGAAAGGGGTGGAGCTTTCCAAGATTGTGGTCTGCCCTTTTAACATTCAATAAATAACACATAAAGGCTCTCAGGGTTTCCTGATAAGCAATAACATTTCCATAATAGGTTTCACTAACAATCATTAATGAGTTTTTAATGAGCTCAAAGCTAATGTATGAGGAAGTATTTAGCTTTATAATGTATGTTCATGTTATTGCCACAGCAATTATTTAGATGAGACCCCAACCTAGGGCTTGCAAACCCCTAAGGATCACCAGCATAGGCTTTTCTGGCTTTAGGTGGACTATGCAACTGCTTATTACCCCATGAGACACTAGCCTCAACGATGAGTCCTCTGCCTCATCTGTGGAGAATGAAATTGACCGTAATATGCTTCATAATAAATCTTGGATTTAAGTATGAAATAAATGGAATCCAAAGTCACATAGTATGTGATTTCAGCCAAACTGTATCTTGTTAGGGTGCTATACAAAGCTAGAAACCGTTCTGATCACCCCCAGATAACAAAAATCTTCTGATCCATATCTGGCCCACACCTGGCATATTCATCCGGCCCACATACCGCATGGAGTGATGGCACTTTGACGTTACGCTCCCTTTGACCAAAATCTGGCCACAACCAAGCCATCCCAATGTCAGCCAAGGACCGACAAAATGGACATCACTTATACATGGGCCACTGTTGGCTCACGTCCTGATTAGTCAAAGCTAACGTACCATAAGCCAAAACTGGTCCAAATAGGTTTCAAGATAACTTGCCCACATTTGCAGCATCATATGTGGGCCAATTTTGGCTCACATCTATTTTGTACGGGCCAGAAGATTTCCAAAAGTGCTGGATCATTGCAGGATGTGGCCCACACCATATGCTATCTGGGCCGGATCGGTGGCTTGGTCCTTCGAACATGGATTTCTAAAAAATTCACATTTTTCCAGTCCTAGTCGATACTATACTCACGAGAGCATTCAAATCTGCATGAACTTATTTAAGATTTTTTTAGCAATACTTTTAGTCAACGCTTTCTTGTACTTTAAAGTCTTTTCAGTGGCTCCAGCTGTTTTCCCGTTGGGCTTATTCAGATTACCTAAAGGCGAGTTGTTTGTGTGCTCGTATGCATCACTGCGTTGGTGGTACAAACCTACGTGGGCACATACACAGGATCATTAGGTACATCTTATGTGCCCATTATTCCTCTCTATTTTCAGAGGTTGGGATGTCTTTCAAACAGTGTATAAAACATTTGCGTGTGCCAATTAGGGCCGTCATTAACTCTGTGCAACACACTCACGTACACACACACTCGGTGCTTAAGCCATTTACTCTAACTGTCAGGCAGTAAGAGTGTGTGGTTGTTTCTTCTGAACTCTCTCACCAGCCAAGACAGAATGAGAGTCTTTATTATCCAACGCACTCGTTTTCTGTCTTGTTCCTTTCATTTTATACTCAAGAGTCTTGAGACGGGCTAGTTTGGACATCTGGACATTGCACAGTCATTATTCTTGACAGAAATCCCCCAATGTCGACTAGTTTTTAAGCTTTTTTTCCACGGTATTGAACTGATTCTGCTCTCTTTCTTTGTCTCATTCATTTCTGTGTCTTCCTTTATTCTTATCGTCTTCTTGTCTTACTTCATCTTATCTTACCTCAAGGCTATTTTACATCAATGAGACAGTTTTCCTGATGCAAACTCCTGTCAAAACGGTTTTCTTTTTCATACAACAAACAAAAAGCAGAAAAATATTTACATGACGGCTGAATCAAATGTATCATTACATTTATAGAAGCACAAACTTACATTTTCCTGCTTGTCTGATGCCCCTCAAAACAAAAAAAAATACAATATTATTCATCAAAACAACAGATTATTGAAAGAACAACCAGACAATTTAAAATCTTTTCAATTCCTAACAAAAATCTAGAATAGAAAGAAAGGGATTCATATTTATTGTCAACATTACTGTAACATTTGGAATGTTTGATTTTACATGAAAATTTCAGCTCAATATGAAGATTTTAATGCTACATTAAATTGGAATTGGCAGTAATGTTTGTATTTCATTCATTCGTGTGTTTTTCTATCTTCTTGTCTGTCTTCATCTTATCTTATCTCAAGGCTATTTTACATCAATGAGACGGTTTCCCTGATGCAAACTCCTGTCAAAACTGTTTTCTTTTTCATACAACGAACAAAAAGCAGAAAAATATTTACATGGTGGCTGAATAAAATGTTACATTCAAGGAAGCGGAGGTTTTTCTCGAAGGGGGTTGATGAATATTACATCAAAAAACCCCATCATCAAACCAGTTTTGTTGATTAGCGTGTGCAGCGAGTACAAGAATATCAATGGTGTTGGAGATTTAAGAAGTGGCTCATGTTTACTAGGAGTAATTGAACAGCTAGCCCACCCACCCAGAGGGTTTGATGGATGTGACTCATGTCTAATGGGATGCTTCTGTCCCACTCTGCACTGAAATGCTAATAATGTACGCTGTTTGGGCTGGAGGGAATCCATTACGCTGACTGTATCACATCTTTATTTCCATCCGGGGGGACGCACGCTGGGGAAGGGGACGCTCGGGAAGAAAGGAAGCTGGAACGAGAGGGAGGATTGCACGCTCATCCTGAGAAGAAACGGTCTGCGTGTGTGTGCGTGTGTGTGTGGCGCTCGGACACAGCCGACATGTGTCAGCTCGACTTCACTGGCATCAAAGTTAAACTGACATAAACAGCCCCAGGCAACCCTATCAGAGATGGACTTCACATAACGGCTGAGTCACTCACAATCTATTTTTATGGCTTTGAGGTGTGTGTGTGTGCGTGTTTCAGTGCCTCTGTTTCCTAAGAGCCAATTATACTTTTTAACCATTACAACAAAGACACGTATGTGACCCCGAGTCATTGTGACTCAACTGCATCGCTAAAGGAGCGATTGGCAGACGATGGACAAATGGCGACTTTTGACCACTCTTAGGGGTTAAAGTTCAAAGAGAAAACGTTTTAGGGATGTTTTTAATTCATGAAGACAACAAAAGTTTTCACCCTGGGTACAGTTAATCACTGAATGCTGAGTTTTAAGAATGATCCTATGGTGTACATTTTAGGACATCCTCAGATCTCAGTGTAAGGCAGGGATGGGCAACTCTATCACAGCGGAGACCACAAAAATGTTATTGTATCTGATCTGAGGGCCACATTATCAACATTTATCTGAGCATTTAGAATGACTAATTTGAGCATTAATACAGGGGTAGTTTTGTCTTTTTTTTTTTTTTTTTTTTTACTTTGTGGTTTTGTTGTTTTTTTTAGTTTTTAGTCATTGTGTGTTTTTATTTTTTGTGTTCTTGATGTAATTTTGTGTCATTTTCTGCATGTATCTAGTCTATTTGTGCGTTTTTTTGTGTTTCTGTAATCATTTTGTTTGTTTAAGTGGTTGTTGTGTGTGTCAGTGTTGTCTTTTTGTGCTTTGAGTCATTTTTGGAGTTTTTTGTACATTTTGCTGCTGATTTGTGTGTTTTGGGAGTTATTTTGTAGATTATGTTGGGCTTTAGATTTCTTCCAACATCTTAAAAAATAATTTTTGGGGATTTGTTTCGGCGGCGCATATAATTAGACCGAGGGCCACCGGTTGCCTATGTCTGGTGTAACGTATCAGGAAAAACTGACTCATGTCTCAGCAAAACCTCCGTCAAATGAAAAGGCCTTGTCAAACCAAACCCTGTCAAATTAATTGGCCTCAGGCTTCAAAATAAGTCACTGCATGTAACAGCCTTAGGTGTTTTATTTTGAAGGAACTGGGAGTACACATGGCGAAGTAAGATGAAAAGCCTTTCTTTCCTATTGTTTTTTTAAAGTTAAGTTATATCAACGTATTGTTTAATTAATAAATACATAGTTAAATGAAATGTTGATATATCTTAACATTTAAAAATAAATGAAAAATAACAGCTTTGAACTTTAGTATTTGAAGCAGCACATATTGATGACTTCATGTTTATTTTGGGTTTCTTCAAAATACAATGTCAAGTCGCGTTTTACGTCCTGAGGCCGTTGAGTCTGATGACTTTTATTTTGAAGGATGAGACCATTTCATTTGATGCCGTTTGGTATGAGTGTAGTTGGTTTGAACATGAGGCCAGTGAACCATTCCTGACAACAAATATGCATTTTTAAAAACAGACACTGACCATTTGTGGTGATACAGATCTTTAAAAAGTTACATTTGTGTAAGAAGAAACATTTTTTATCAAATACGAAGCATGTTTATCAAATGCTATTGAACCACTCGAGAAAAGAATCAAAAATGCCTCGACAGTATCATTCTTTCAATAAGTGTAAATATAGATATTTTAAAAGCTCTGAGCTAAGAGCATAACAACTGTAAGAGTGACTGGTTCTTTAAATAAGGCATAAACTAAAGAATCACAGTCAGTATTTGTGATTTTTTTTTTTTTTTTTTTGTCTTTTCAGAAAATGTATTTCATAGTTTTGTTAGATTTATTTATTGACTTACTTTATTTTTTACACGTTTCTAATTCATTAAAAATAATAATCTACTCCTGTGTGGTCAAACATTCAAACAAGGAAAGAAGTAAAACGACAAAACAAATGTTAGTGTTTTCCCTTCAAAACAAAAATACTATATTCATCAAAATAATAGATTATGGAAAACTAGAACCGGACAATTTAAAATCTTTGGAATTCCTAACAATAATCTAGATTAGAATAGAATTAGGTGGTTTCATTGTTGTCAAAATTACAGTCACATTTGAAGTGTTTGAGTTTACATGAACATTTCAGCTCAATATAAAGAATTAACATTTTAATGCTACCTTAAATTGGAATTAGTAATAACTAAAACTTTGAAAGATATTTTTTTTTTTTTTTAAACCAGTGTTAAGAAATGTCAACGTTTCTCTGAGAAGAAACTTTTTATATTTATAACAGCAGTAAAAAAAAAAAAATCAAAAATCAAAAAAAACAAACCTGTGAACTTGAGCTTTAATATGAATGTGTAAATCAGAGGAATAGAGAATAGGGAATTGAGAGATAAGGGCAGAGGGGCTGGATTAAGATGTTTAGGATGTGTTTTGTAAAGGAAAGATAGTAAGTATGTTGGACAGCTGGAGCTGGCAGGCGAGAAAAAAAGAGGGAGACCACAAAGAAGGATTATGGATGTAATGAAGGACGACATGGAAATGGCGAGTGTTTGAATTATAGGATGCAAAAAAGGAGATGCTGGCCGATAGTTGCTGTGGTCACCATTGAAGGAGGCAATGGAAAGGAGATATCTGTAATTAGAAACTTCTAATAAAAACACACACATGCACACACTCTTACACACTCCTTTGACTTCATGCACAGCAGCCTATGCATGTTATCAAGCCTGCAGAGGAGCCTATCAAGTCTTCTCCTAACTGACATGAGCCTCAATCATTTATTTTTATGTTTTCATATTTTAGGACTTCCGTCTCAATTAGGCTCAGATTTATTAAGTTGCATTCACATTCAAGCACAAAAGCAAAAGTGTGTCCCCCCGTTCCCGTTCTTTGATGCAGAACGTGGGCTAGTATGCATTGATATGTGATTACAGAATCTCTCCTGGTCAGTTCTGGTCAAACTGCCCTAAACAGGCCAGATACTAGTGTACTGATAACACTTACAGTGGGTACGGAAAGTATTCAGACCTCTTTAAACTTTTCATTCTTTGTTTCATTGCAGCCATTTGCTAAAATCAAAAAAGTTAATTTTATTTCTCATTAATGTACACTCAGCACCCCATCTTGACAGAAAAAACAGAAATGTAGATTTTTTTACAAATGTAATAAAAAAAGAAAAACTGAAATATCACATGGTCATAAGTATTCAGACCCTTTGCTCAGTATTGAGTAGGAACACCCTTTTGAGCTAGTACAGCCATGAGTCTTCCTGGGAATGACGCAACAAGTTTTTCACACCTGGATTTGGGGATCCTCTGCCATTCTTCCTTGCAGATCCTCTCCAGTTCTGTCAGGTTGAATGGTGAACGTTGGTGGACAGTTATTTTCAGGTCTCTCCAGAGATGCTCAATTGGGTTTAGGTCAGGGCTCTGGCTGGTCCAGTCAAGAATGGTCACAGAGTTGTTCCGAAGCCACTCCTTTGTTATTTTAGCTGTGTGCTTAGAGTCATTGTCTTGTTGGAAGGTGAACCTTCGGCCCAGTCTGAGGTCCTGAGCACTCTGGAAGAGGTTTTCTTTCAGGATATCTCTGTACTTGGCCGCATTCATCTTTCCTTCAATTGCCAACGTCCTGTCCCTGCAGCTGAAAAGCACCCCATAGCATGATGCGGCCACCACCATGTTTCACTGTTGGGATTGTAATGGGAAGGTGATGAGCAGTGCTTGGTTTTCTCCACACATACCATTTAGAATTGATGCCAAAAAGTTCAATCTTGGTCTCATCAGACCAGAGAATCTTATTCCTCATAGTCTGGGAGTCCTTCGTGTGTTTTTTGGCAAACTCTATGCAGGCTTTCATATGTCTTGCACTGAGGAAAGGCTTCCGTCGGCCACTCTGCCATAAAGCCCTGACTGGTGGAGGGCTGCAGTGATGGTTGACTTTGTGGAACTTTTGGGTTCTTCTTTACCTCTCTCACCAAGGCTCTTCTCCCATGACTGCTCAGTATGGCTGGACGGCCAAGTCTAGTAAGTGTTCAGGTCGTCACAAACTTCTTCCATTTAAGGATTGTGGAGGCCACTGTGCTCTTAAAAACCTTGAGTGCTGCAGAAATTATTTTGTAACCTTGGCCAGATCTGTGCCTTGCCACAATTCTGTCTCTGAGCTCCTTGGGCAGTTCCTTAGACCTCATGATTCTCATTTGCTCTGACATGCACTGTGAGCCGTAAGGTCTTATATAGACAGGTGTGTGCCTTTCCTAATCAAGTCCAATCACTTTCATTAAACACAGCTGGAATCCAATGAAGGAGCAGAACCATCTCAAGGAGGATCAGAAGAAATGGATCTGGACAGCATGTGAGTTAAATATGAGTGTCACAGCAAAGGGTCTGAATACTTATGACCATGAGGTATTACAGTTTTTCTTTTTTAATACATTTGCAAAAAATTCTACATTTCTGTTTTTTTCTGTCAAGATGGGGTGCTGAGCGTACATTAATGAGAAATAAAATGAACTTTTTTGATTTTAGCAAATGGATGCAATGAAACAACGAATGAAAAAAAATTAAAGGGGTCTGAATACTTTCTGTACCCACTGTATATAATTTTATTTAAACTTTTATAAATTTTAGTTTATTTTATTCAATTTGTGACAGGAGAAGTTTATTAAAAGCTCATGCTTACATGATGCATGTAAAGAGTTGTAAAACATGTAAATGCATGTGCAACTCGGTTAAATTAATTTCTGTTGGTCCAGTCATATATTTTGTTATTGTAGTTTTCTTAAAGTCTCGTCTCGTTCTCGTGAACCCGATATGTTATCTCATCTCATCTCATTTCATCTCATTTCGTGTATAGTCACACCCCTAGTGGTTATACAATGTAGCCCAAATATTAGGACTTTAACTCGCTGTTAAGTGTATAGATAGTTTCAAAAAATGACTGACTGTTTGATACATTGCATCAAAAAATCCTGAGTTATAAAAAAATGTTTAAAGAAATCTGTCAAATTTACTACTACTTCAAATTTCAATGTCATGTTATACAATGTGGAATGATCAACCTTATGACGAGCGTGAAAATATGTCCACAACACGACTTCCTACAGGGAGATTGAGGTGTTTCTTTAGTGATGGTTTGTTAGGGATGCAACGATACCACTTTTTCTCAAAACCGATACTTGTGTATGTGTAATTGCCGATCCCGAGTATGGATAACAATACTTATACCACAAACAGAAAAATCTATTAAGCAAAATGCAATGAATTGGAAGATATATTTTACGTTCTTCTCTTTTCGAAACAAAAGCATCTCTTCTTGTTTTCCATTAGTTTTTTAACGCTTGTGAAGCTCTTGTTTTAAAGTTAACCAGAAGTTTTGTCAGTAGCACAATGCCGAGTCTCCAAAAATCTTTGAAATGTCAGGACAAAATGTGTTTTCTGTGAGTTTTATGGATGAAATGACCACATGTTGATATTCTACTTGGTCACTTTCACACTTAAATTGTTTTCAGAACTTTCAAAGGTGGAGAATCAAGTGAGATATTTCCGTTTTTTTGTTGTTATAGGTTCGAAATGCATCTTGGGGAAACTTGGAAGTATACTTTAGTTGAAACGGTCATCATCCTAATCCCCCTAACGATACTTATAGTATATAGTAGACAGTATATACTCATTGACTTTGTAGTGCATAGTACACAGTATGCCATTTTGAACGCAGCAGGGTTCTCCTGTTTTTTGTGTTGTGGTTCGTGCATCAGTATTATATTCATAGCGGGAACTTGTGCAATGAAAAGGGTTCCGCGCTGTTTGGGGGGCTGAAAGACCCAAAAACGTTTAACTACGTTCATTTTTAAGTGCGTTTTTTTTTTTTTCTTCTGTATTTAATTCATCGCAATTAACGTGATAAAGTCCCAGCACTAATTTGCTCATGTATGTAGAAGATTTTTTATTAAACTTTCATGGTTTTAATAGCTGGCAAACAAAGTCACACTGCATTTTTAATTCTCTCTCTCACACACGCACACACACACGTACACACAAACACCCCTCATCCAGGCTGAGTTCCACAGAGCCTTCCCCTCACCACTTTTTTCATCTGTCATTTTAGAGCATGTCAGTGTTTAACCCCCTCCCACACACTCAGACACACACACACGAGAGTTGGAGTCGAGCAGGTTTGATCATCTATTCCTCTGCGTGTCTCTGTATTTCAGGTATGATTGAAAAGGATAGTGTTATAGCTGTCATTTGCAGTCGGTGTGTGTGTCGGCTGTGCTTGTATCTGTGTGTGTGAGAGTCAAGGCGAGGAGTGACACTAACAGGTTGCATATCTACTCATTGCTGACAGAAAGCATTTTGTATTCTGGTCAAAGAGGGCATCTACCCTTCGGGAGTCTCTGCAGGAGAGCAGCCACAACAGTTTAAGGGACTGCAGGGTTTCTTCCTTATCGTTTCAGCCACTATTTAGGCTGCTTATGGCGAATATTTTCAAATACTCCACCAGTGTAGCACCCAGAGCTCAAAATAAGGTTTAAAATATTTAAGCTTAAACTCACTTTTTTTCCCCTTTTTTTTTGGTGCATTGGAGGAGATGTTGGCTCTGAGTTATCTAAGGTGCTAGTGAAAATGCAATGCATTTCCCCCATTTAAAAAAGTTTCTGAAGTCAGCACATATCTTCAGATAGTGATAATCCCTTCATAGACCAGACATGGGCAACTATGGAAGCCCTCAGTCAAATTGTCTGCTCACAATGACCGCAAAAAATACACAAAATAATAAAAGAAAGCAAAATGACATAAAAATATACAAAACCATTCCAGAAAAAAAACACAGAAGTAACTATGTGAACACAAAATGGCAACAAATATACACAAAAAGACATGCAAGACACAAAATGACAATAAAAATACACAAAATTGCTCCAAATATATACTAAATCATTAAAAAAAATACACAAAATAATAAACACAAAGAGTCCAGACTCAAAACGACAACAAAAATATGCAAAACTGCTCCGAAAACACCCCCCACCCCAAAAAAGAAAACCCAATATATATAATGCTGCTTCACAAACACACAGAAACACAGAAAAGTATGCAAATCAACAACGAAAACATACTGAATATTCATCCAAAGACACACAAAAATGACAGAAAAACACGTAACAGTTTGTTGTTTCCTGTTTTAATGCTTAGATCGGTCATTATTCTAAATGCTGACATGAATGCCGATAATGTGGCCCTCGTATTAAATATTAACATTTTGGTGGCCCTCGCATGTGATAAAAGTTGCCTGTCTCTTCTATGGACTTAAATGATCATCTTTTGATGTGGTTTCTTGCCATACCCAAACATTTTGGTGTGGAACACACTTTAAAACAAATGTTCAATGGATGTTCAATAATTTAAGGTGAAGGACAACATCTCTGTCCCAGTTTAAGGATCCCAAAAATAACTCCAAATCAGATGCCCTTGGTGTGTCCTTCACATACTCTGCACTTTTGAAGGAAACCAGTCTGTTAATTGTTAAAGTGGGAGGTCGCATGAAACGAAAAAAAAAAAAAAAAAAAAAAAAAGGGCCTGCTGCTGTGAAGAAAAATGGCAATCTCACTTTTTAATGGCTTTATGGGTCATGTGACAGCATGTAAGCACTGGAGGATGCACACGTGCTTGCAATATTGAGAAGTCCTTCGTTTATTAGGGTTGGCAAATTGTGTGTGCGTGTGTGTGTGTGTGTGTGTGGGGGGGGGGGGGGGGGTCGTTATTATCACTACCAAAGTGAAGACTAAACATAAAATGATGGAAACAGGAGCATGGGCGCTCAGATGTAGGATAAATGCTCGATGCGTAAAAGGATTGATGATAAGGACGCGAAAACACGACACAAGCATCCAGATTATAGGAATAAGACGCACGGGAGCCAATTGAGATAATCCCGTTATCTTGTTGGGTGTAAAATGCCAACGCGAGACATCCTCAGGGACAGAGATGAGCAGTTCATCTATCAACTAATGCAGGAGGAGGAAGAGGAGGATGAAGAGGAGGGAACAATGTTCACTAACTGATCCAAACACATGCTCTTGTGACCTTAATGGATGTACATGATGAATACCGCAATGTCATGAATGATGAGTGGGTTCCAAATATTTATTTATTCTTTGGGTCGCCGTGCACGCGCGCGCACACACACACGCACGCACGCGCGCACGCCTGCAACATATCCAGCTCGAGTCAATCCCGATGACATTGTATCACCTCTGAGGTTTCCCTCCTCAGTTGGAACGAACGGGCTGCCGGGTGTTTCTCTTTATTACGCACGGCACCTTAAAGTTGAGGGGCTCCGATGGAGAGGCACACCGAGTCAAATTACGCACAACCGGGTTGATCACCGCGCACACATATCAATGCATTTTGAGTATATACACATTAACCGAGGAAAACACCGAGTCAAATTACGCACAACTGGTTTCCACACATACATATTTCTATGTATATTATATTTACACATTAACCGAGGAAAACACTTGGAAATACATGAGAAAAGATGACGGTAAGACTTACAGGATGCCCCTGGAGGACTCTGGGGGTCCCTCTGTGCGCCCCATCCTCATTCTCCCGTTAGCCCCCTTTTTTCCAGCGGAATTTTCAAATGCCGTGGTCACAGTCAACGTCTCTGCAAATGTACCAAAGGATCACGTAGAGGATAAGGAGTATGGCGAAAATGAAGAGCGCTACTAGGATGGCCTTGGTCACCGGAGAGATGAGCGACTGCATGTCCGGAGCAGAGCCGGTGCAGAGCGGCGTGGGGCTCTGCGTCCGTCCGTCCGTCCGTCCGTCAGTGTGCGCTCTCCCTCCGTTCCTGTCCAACGCTCTGGTGGCAACTGTTGAGGACGGAGCCTGCGGGGGCTTTTTTGTCGTGCACGAACTTAAACATTTAAAGCATGGCGCGCATGCACGGGCGAGTCGCGCGCGCAACGCGTGGGGGTCTTCCCTCTCCCTGCAGACGCGCTCTCTCGAGTTGTGCGCAGAGCTCCTGCAGTTGTCGGCAAACAGGTTGATTAGTATTCCTCACGGCGCCCCGCGTTTCAGAGACAGCTGGGCATGACACAATAACGTCTTATCACCATAAACACACAGATGTTGATGTGAGCGCAGACACACTGACAGATGAGGCCAGATGTGTTATTAAAACAATGAAAACCACTTGATGCTGCGCACTTTATCACTTCAATATCTATTCTGTGTCCTTGCATAACGTTTTAGCACATATGGTTGCAGCCTATTTTTTTATTTTTTTAATGAAATGCTATTTTGTCAAGGGCTGAGGAGAAATATAGCCCTAACCAGCGGTTCTCAAACTGGGGTCCGAGGATCATCGGGGTCCTCAAGCCATAACTTGGGGCTCCGTGAAAAAAAAAAAAAAAAAAAAAAAAAAACCCACATAGACGGAGTTTGAAATTCGTACCAAGGGGTGAAAAATAAAAATAAAATTAAATATATAGACCGTCTCAATATTTGCGCCATCCACAATGTGTGTAACATATACAATAATACAAAAATGATTAGTAACTTAATAGATAATGTTGACGACAAAAATTAGCATCGACGCGCCGTTTAACTTTATAAATTTATGATGAAATCAAGTTGGCGGCTGCTTTCTGCTTCATTTCTGCTCCATATTTAACCTTATGGGTGCAGTATTGCTTCATTATTTACATTGTGAAGAAGAGTTGAGCAACAGAAGAAGAACCAACCTAAAGTCTCAAAAGTTTGGGACCATTTCACTGAAAACTTATACTAACAAACCTGAGGTAGAGTCAACATCTGTGACGTGAAACTAACAGTAACATGTTAGAATCAAAGCTGCAGGAAACTGTTTTGTAAAATAATTTTTTTTTTTTTTTTTTTTCCAATGAATTTGAGAAAACTGTAAAGAAAACTGTTGACCACTACGGGGTGGGCAATGCTCCACCTGTCGCACGCAAACTCCTCGTATGCCACTAAACACTATTTATCATGTGTTATTACAAAAGTGTCTACATATATTAAAACAAATGCACTAATAAAACAAATATATATGGATACGGACATGACGCACTGCAGTATCACTGTGTGATGGCCATAAAATCAAAAGTATAAATCAGATTTTTTTAAATATATATTTATTTGTGTTTATTGATAATACATTCAACATATTTCATGTCTAGACTATGTCCTATTTAAGATCTTTTTTACTACAAAGATATTAAATAAAGTAGAAATATAGCCTAAACCAGTGGTTCTCAAACTGGGGTCTGAGGATCCAAAGACGTCCTCGAGCCATTTTTCAGTGAAAAAAAAAAGAAAAAAAGAACTACACACTATTATGAATTAAGGTCAATTTTGATGGAGAAAATGATTTTTGGGCAAATCAAGAGAAAAGTGAAAATGTTGAGAATACAGTTGTCATATTGTGAAATGGCCCTCGTGAGCTTCTGTAGATTTTTCAAAGACTTCATTAGCAATTTCGACTTTAACCTCATGTTTTCAACTTTAATCTTGACATTATATTTAAACTTTATTCTCGAAATTTCGACATCAATCTCATGTTTTTGACTTTAATCTCGACATTATATTTAAATTTTATTCTCGAAATTTCAACAATTACCACGGCATTTCGACTTTATTATTGATTTGCCCAAAATTATATTCTCCATCAAAATTGGCCCTAATCCGCTTCTGTATGACACAGATCAAAACTACTTTTCTTTTACAAAAAATAAAATAAATAAAAATAGACCATCAAACCAACTGTGAGTTGTATAGAGATAATTCAATAGTAAAGTTTATTGTTTGGTAAATGGGTCACATTCCTTCGGTGTTTATCCGCTAGATGGCGACAAATTAAAATAATCGCTCCTGTCAGAAATGTGATGGTGTATGTTAATAGCGCACACCATCATCGCACTGTAGCCTTACATAACAACCATGACAGATAAACGGCTTTGAGACGAACAGGTAAGAAACGTCAGCGATGCTTTTGTGCTTACACGGGTTCGTCACTCACACGCACGGTTTGTGTTGGGAAGGAGCAGTTAGCTAGTTAGCGCAGCTTAGCCTCGTTAGCATTCTGCAACTCTGCTCGATAGGCCACAATGCTACAGGGGAAGCTGAGCTGCTAACATAAGTTTAGTGAACAGCGCCGACCTCAGTTCTCATTCGCGCCATGTCTGTCCTAAAATGTGAGCTCATTTTCAGTGTTGGACTCTAATACGTAAGAGGACACGATGCAATGTCTGTTACGTTCTATATTAAAGATACTGCTCGACTTTCACAGCGTGTTGCTAGTGGTTAATTAGCCACAAACAGGCCATTAGCTGTTATGTTATCACAAGTTGCAAACGTCTTCACCGGTGTTCACTTTCAAAGTAAAAGGATCGACGGAGTGGTTTTGATGATCAAGGTTGACGAATTGTTTGTTATAGAAGTGTTGTTAAAATTAACAATACATGGTTTAATTCCAGATTGATGCACAAGTAATATTTTTTGAACAAACAAAGAAATGTTGAGTTACTACTATCCAACTAAATTTATGTAGGCAGAAAAATGCACACAGTTTAATTTTGTGTACTGCAAATATTTATATCTATTATTAAGTTTAAAGGTTTATAACTAAGATACTTGCTTGTTTATATGCGTGTTTGTATATTTAAAAATATATATATTTGTTTGTATGTGTTTACATGAGCATTAATTAATTAGAGATCCATGAAACCCAATAAATTTCACAGATTAAAAGATTCATGTATTGTGAGAAAGTTGGGGTGGGACACACACACAATTAACAGTAGTCGATTATTTATATATTAGTCTGCAAAGTTTCTAAATTGGACAGAGGATTATACATTCATAGTTGAATTTATTTACATTTATTCAGTTCCTTAAACGTTAAATGTTTTTCCTTATCAATATGAACTCTCACTGTTTTCTGATTTACGTTCGTATAAATCATTTAGAGGGGATAAATATTTGAATTTAATTGAGATAATTCTACTAAAAGCTCCGAAACATCCTCTTAAATGGCTGTTTGTTTTGTTTTGTTTTTTTTTTTTGTTTTTTTTGAAAGGTCTTTTTAAAAAAAAATGTTAACAGTCAAATCACAGCTATAAAAAAAAAAACACACACACACAAAAGACGTGTAATATTTTCATTTAGTTTCTAAAGTGCATTTAAATGATTTGACCCTGCTTGTGCTACAGTATACGCTTTGATTGTGAAGGCACTGTAGGCCTGTTTCCGGTGTGTTTTACTGGGTTTGACCAGCACGGCTAGCTGACCGGCTAGCATGGGACTCGCAGCTCATCACCAGAGTGTCACAGTGAGTGTTTGTACAGGGGTCGCAGTGTGTGTCTGTGTGTCTCACCTTTAACCCTATGGCTGAAGGGCTTCTTGGCCTGTCCAGGCTAATGCTTCACTTCACTCAACCGCTTTTATTCAGAGCTCCGCTGCGATGTTATGTTGTGTTATGTTAGCTTCTCTCACCGCTACCGTTAGTGTTAGTGAAGCTAATTAATTAGAGCTTTTGGTAAAACTCAAGTCAGGTCAACGCAGTGTTTGTGTTGTTATGATTATTATTATTATTATTATTACATGTGGAAAACTAAATAACATCTTCATAATATATGAGACATAAAACCACTTCCTCGTATGGCAATGTAGTGGATTTATATTTAGGGTTATAAACATTACACTTGGTTGGTTTGCTGTAAATGCATACGTTTTTTGCTATGGGATCTCGACACAAAATTGGTTTTTCCTTCATTGTTTGCTGTCAACTTTGTTTTTCTGGCCCATTTTGAAGAATATAACAAGAATGTTAGATGACCTACTTACTAAACCCGATGCTGCATGACATAAAACCTATTAAAGAGTAACAAAACTATATAAAAATGTTAAATATATCTGAGCTGCACAGTACATCTCATCTCAGCTATTTTAATGGTCACACTTTGATCAGTGTATGAAGTTTTTTGGAAAGCAAATGTTTAGTTTGTAATTGTAGGTAGACTTTATTATTGATAGTATTTTTCAAGGTGGTCAATATATTGCATTTGGGGAACTTGAAAATGAAAGCCTAGAAGTGTTACTACAGGTAGCATTATAAGTGACTATATATGTATATATATATATATATATGTTTTTTTTATTTATTTAATTTTTTAAACTAGATTTATTTATATTTGAGGAAGTGAAAGTATGGAATATAGTTTTTTAAGATTGTGTGTAGTGTTTTAATTTGAGAAAGAATAATAACATTTCAAAAATATAATTATTGTAATATTTAATTATTTACTCAACTATTTAATTTTTAAACTATCTTATTTTTTTTACTAGATTTATATTTGAGGAAGTGAAAGTATAGAATACAGTTGTTTAAGATAGTGTGCGGCGTTTTATATTTAATCAGAATAATAATCTAAAAAAATAATAATACAAAAATATTATTTTAATCAGTATATGTATATATATATATATATATAAATACATTTTACTAATTTACTAGACCTTTCAGGTGACCCCAAGGTTAAAAAACGCTGGCTATTTTTGTCTTTGGTGATGAGCATGTTCACTAAAACGAATAGTATTAATTCTTAGTTTTACTATAATAAATATTAATACTATTAGAAACACATAATGCTAGTTTTTTCTTTTTTTACACTATCCATGTTAAATGATGTGACACATTAAATCAGAGGAAGTGATGGTTTATCACGTACATTTCTTGATGTTTGTGCTGGTTTGTCACACGCAGGAGCTTCTCTATGTACGATGAACACTGAGGATAAGCTGGACGGGATGCTGCTGAAGTGCAGCGGTGGAGGAATGGATGGAGGAGGGAGGGTCAGCCTGGGCCCTGGAGGGGGGCTGGTGGTGATGACCCTCGGGGATCGATCGCTTGCAAACCAGCCGCTGTTAGCAGAGGACGACGAAGAGGACGATGACGAAGACGACTTGACTGGAAGCTCTCTAATATCTCACGACCTGGTCCCTCCAGAGCAGCTGATGATGCAGGAGGAGGTGACGAAGAATGGCGGAGGAGACGAGGAGGAGGAGGATGAGGAGGAGGGAGGAGGAGGAGGCGAGGTGGGAGTGAACTTCCCCCTAAAACTCACCAATAAGTTGCCCTTCTTACTTCATATGCCAGTGAGTATCATTAGCAGTATTTGTTTTGATGAAAGTCACTTTAATAACACTGTAACTAGGGCTGAACGATTTTGGAAAATAATCTAATTACGATTTTTATTTTCCTCAATATTGCGATTTAATATGTGATTACTTTTTCAAGGGCCTCTTGTCATGTATTTTTCAATGAACACAAGCAATAAATCAATCTGTTTCATATTAAACAATCCCAGATTTATTGAGACTTTAAATAAATATAAAATATAAATTCTAAAGCACAGATTACAGCAATAAAGCAAACAAATCTGTGGCTTCTTTACCTTCTCAACATATCTAACTAACTTAGAGTTTCATCAAACATGTATACATGTAGACTGCACTTCTTAAACTCTCTATGAACTCAACAGGACAGTACAGACAGGACAAGATTTAAAAAAAAAAAAAAAAGCAGCCATTGCGATTAGACAATTGCTTTTAATGAAATCGCGATAATAAAGCAAATGCAATTAATTGTTCAGCTTTAACTGTCACAATCAGTGGGTCACGCTTTCCTGTCGGTTAATTACACAGCTTTAGTGCAATTTTATCATGCAGTGAAAAGTAGGGATGTCACCATTACTCATTTTCACGATTAATTGCGGTATTAAACGTTACGGTTATTTGTTTCCTAAATACCATCAATTTTAGGTTTTATATTATGCCGCAACAATGTTGGTACATTAGCGCATTTCAATAATTTCCCTATTTATTTTAATTGCTCTATAACATTTCATTTTGAATACAACTTTGTAGAGAACTCAAAATTCACCCTCTTACATTTATTTAAATGCATTTTCTTGTATATGTCTGATTAAAATACTTGAATATTTGATTAAAAACATGCAGCCCACTATAAGTGTTTAGTATAGCTTGAACTGGGAGCATCATTGGGCTCTTCTGGTCTGCCCACAGCAGCCTCTCAGTGCGGTGCCTACACTCCATTGTGTTCCGCTTGCCCTGTTGCACCTGCCGGACCTAAATAAAGAGCCGTCTGGCTGAGTGGTTCTCAAAGTAGGTCACGTCCCGTATTGGACGCCCTGACTATCTTTGGTGTGTTTCTCTGCAGTTGAACATCAAGCAGGAGCTAAAGCTGTCTGAGCCAGCGGTCCATGGACGAAAAGAGAAAAAAGCATTTAAGGACATGATGGTGTGTCCGAAGAAGAAGAAGAGGAAGCAGCGCTCACCGGCCAAGGTGCTTTTACGTGATAATTCAACCTTCAATGTTTTTCAAAATAACATTTTGTATATAAATACAGTTTTATATCAATTTATTAATATTATTGTGTTTGGCTGTTTTAGATTCTCAGCATTAATGATGATGGATCAGTGGGGGTACCAAACCCCAAATGTCACGTTTGTGTCCATTGTAACGCAGCATTCAGGACCAACTACCACCTACAGAGGCATGTCTTCATTCACACAGGTATGTCAAAATAAAGCTTTCCACTGCCTAATACTGATGTAGACGGCACATAATTAACCATCCTATTATCCTTGGAGTCAATTTGACCCCATTCAATGTCTATCATTCATAAAATAATAGTTTATTTTATTGTTTTTGCCTGCCAAAGTAGAACTGATATTTCCCGTGCTGTGGAGGGTGGGGTATTCCCGCAAGCACATTGGTAGATCATTCAAACGAAGGGAGGAGCAAACATATAAAAGCTTGCATAGCAGCCCTTTATCCAAATTGTTCCTCATTGTGCGCTGTGTGCATTGCAATCTGCACACACTCTCTCTCTTGAAAATGTTCTCTAGGAAAAGGTTTACTGTCGATGAGGTTTTGGAACAGCTCTTTCACAGTGAAAGTGGTGTAGAGGAGAATGTGTCTGAGACAGAAGATTGTGTTGAGGAGGACCCTGCTTTTGAAGCATTCTCATCTGATGAGAATGAGTGTTGGCCCTCCAGCAGATGCAATCCATTCCAAAAATGGAAAGATAATATGTCACTTACCCTACTTCAACAGCAGGGTAGACTTGGCACTGCTAATATTATCAGAATGGTTCAAGGCCCCACCAGATGTGCAGTCAGCCATGTTCAAGTCCTTATTTGTTCTAAAACATAAAGTTTGACCTGATGGTGGCGCTAGAGAACAGGTCCAAGTTATTTAAGTATTCATCAAATAAACACAAGTTCCTGACACAATTTTCTGAAAATCATTTTCTGGAGGCAAATTCACTCAACGATAAAATGTGTCAGTAATATTTGAGGATAATAGGAGGGTTAAATGGCTCCGTTAGGTACTATTTCTCGATATGATTTCTTTTTAATTAAGGTTTTGTTGACTCCAGGTGAAAAGCCCTTTCAGTGCAGCCAGTGCGACATGCGGTTCATTCAGAAATATCTCCTCCAGAGACATGAAAAGATCCACACTGGTGAGTACAGGAGGATGGGAACTATTTGTTAGGAATCCAGTTTTATCATTTCAGGAAAGTCATCAGTTGTTCTTTTTTTGCTCAGGTGAGAAACCTTTTCGCTGTGACGAGTGTGGAATGAGATTCATCCAGAAATATCACATGGAGAGACACAAGAGGACTCACAGTGGAGAGAAGCCTTACCAGTGTGACTACTGCCACCAGGTGGGATGCAAACTGTGACGTTTAGAAGATTAACTTTCGTGGCTCAGCATGGTTTTAAAAAAAAAGGCCAATGTTTCTTATTCTTCCAACAAGCAGCAACTATTGGAACAATTTTTATGATATATTGTATATCATTACATTGTTTGTTTTCTTTGTTGGCATAGTGTGGGTAACAATCAAGCGTTTGACCCAAAATATAGTTGTTAGGGCTGCAACAAACATTTCTATTTGTATTCAATTAATCTACCTTTCTTTAAGAGAAATACTGTTTGACATTTTTATGCACCTTGATCTTATCACATAACTAAAACAATTACATGACACTAAAAATCCTTATTGGGCAAAACAACAAACATACGACAATCTAATAGTCATTTCACAAAACCTTTTAATCAGCAATAGGCTAGGTTAATTGTAATGCTAGGTTGATGCTAATGCTAGGTTTATGCTAATGCTAGGTTGATGCCGACGCTAGGTTGATGCCGACGCTAGGTTGATGCCGACGCTAGGTTGATGCCGACGCTAGGTTGATGCCGACGCTAGGTTGATGCCGACGCTAGGTTAATGCCGACGCTAGGTTAATGCCGACGCTAGGCTAATGCCGACGCTAGGCTAATGTCAACGCTATGTTAATGCTAATGCTCGGCTAATGTTTATGCTGTGGTACTGCAATTGCTAGGCTAATGCCGACGCTAGGCTAATGCCGACGCTAGGCTAATGCCGACGCTAGGCTAATGCCAACGCTAGGTTAATGCCAATGCTCGGCTAATGTTTATGCTGTGGTAATGCAATTGCTAGGTTACTGCTAGGCAAATGGTAATACTAGGCCAATGCTATTGCTAGGTTAATGTTATTGCTTGGTTAATGATAATGCTAGGTTAATGCTAGTGTTAGATTTATTCAAATGTTTGGTTAATGCCAACGCGAGGCTATTGCCAACGCGAGGCTATTGCCAACGCGAGGCTATTGCCAACGCGAGGCTATTGCCAACGCTAGGCTATTGCCAACGCTCGGCTAATGTTTATGCTGTGGTAATGCAATTGCTAGGTTACTGCTAGGCAAATGGTAATACTAGGCCAATGCTATTGCTAGGTTAATGTTATTGCTTGGTTAATGATAATGCTAGGCTGTTAATGTTAGGTTTATTCAAATGTTAAGTTAATGCTTAATGGTATTGCTAAGCTAATGTTAATGCTAGGTTATAAATATATTTTACATACTTATAAAGTAAAACACAACAACTTGAATTTAACATTTTTTTTGTGATAATGTGCGACGCTTGTAGCTATGTTTTAACATCAATGTCTGTTATAGGCTTGTCCAACCACAAAATAATACTTGAAACATCAAACAAAATAACAGTACATTATCTCCAGGTAGTTAGTGCTTTCTATTTTAAGTATTTATTAATATTTATGTGATAACATTTCCACAAATAAACCAGTAAACCAGATAAAATCACTGTGTGATTGCCTAAAAGCGTCACCAGTTGTTATGATGACCAGTTGATGTTATACACCCTTATAATATGGCTTTTTTAAAACACAAGAAAGTCTGTAATGTCTCGGAAACCAATTATATCATCAAAGAATTTGAAGTTTGCAGACGATATAGACATGTAAAGATTTGTCTGAATTCTTTGGTCGGCTTCTACTCTCACTTGCTCAATCAACCGGTGGTTTTTGTGTGACAGTTAATTGATGTTGTGCGTTTTTTGTTTGTTCTTTTTTCTCTGTAACAGGCTTTTTTTTTTGTATTTTCTTCGCAGTACTTTTCCAGAACCGACCGGGTTTTAAAGCACAGACGAATGTGTCACGAGAACAGAGAGAGGAAACTGAATAAAACTGTTGGCAAAGCTGGACCTTTGCGCGATGCAGATCCTTTAGGGTCCACTTACCTTGCCAAAGAGTGCTCACTGCCCAAGAAGAAGCGACAAAAGTGCACAGACAAGGGTTTGACTGCTTCCTGTACAACTGAGTCGGAAGAACACATTTTCACTGTTGTGGAAACAGAAGAGAAAGACGAGCAGGAACAGAGTAAAATCGAAGGTCTGTCCCTTTACACGGTGTCTTCTTCTAAAGTAAAACATGAGTACGTGCTGGCTGATTACTCTGTAGAGCTTCCTGAAGAACCAACAAGCCAACATGAGGAAGCTGACGAAGTCCCAGAGGATGCTACCCCTCCAAAACTTGTCCTGAAGAAAGTCCCCAAGAGAAACCAGCCAAGTGATCCGTCTAGACAGCAGAACTCCCCATGCCTGTCCTCATTGGCTGCCTTTGACGAAAACACAAAGGTCACAACATACACATTTGAAATAGTGGATAAGCAAGTCCTTTTGGACGGAGACGGGAATACCGAAGCGGAGTCGGTTGAAACCTTGCCTGGTATACCAATCAAACCAACAACAAACAGCACAAACTATGATGACGCCATGCAGTTTCTTAAGAAGAAACGGTACCTTCAAGCGGCCTTGGCCAACAACAGTCGGGACTATGGACTGAGCACCAGTAGCATCTCGTCTCAGCCACCTGTTACACAGACTGTAGTCTCAACTGTCATTGATGAGACGGTACCGGTCACTATTCTGGAGCCTCAGCCCATCATCGCAGAGATTAAAACAACTACTCAGGACAAGAACGTTTTGCCCGACGAGGTTCTGCAGACGCTGCTGGACCACTACACCACCAAAGCAAACGGGCAGTCCGAAATCACATTCAGCGTAGCGGACACGGAGGTGACCTCAAGCATATCGATAAACTCTTCTGATGTTTCCGACGGCAGCCCCGTAGAGGGCCTCGGAGCCGCAGGTGCTCCGGCTCCGCCTCCTACTGAGAAAGTCAGCCTGTTGCAAGAATACTCAAAATTTCTTCAGCAAGCCCTGGAGAGGACCAGTCAGAACGACAGCTACCTGACCAGTCAGAGCCTCAGCTTGGTGTCGGAGAACCCTACGTTAGCTGGACAGCCTTTATTTTCTACAGAAAAACAGCTTCCCTCCCCGAGCAGGTTCAAAGCAGACATGAGCTCTCCTCCTTTAGAAAAACCTCACTTTGGATTACTGGTCGGGGACTCCCAGCACTCGTTTTCCTTTTCAGGCGACGAGGCTACTCCTCCTCCCCCGGTGTCCTCAGGGGAGGAGGACTTTCTGGAGCAGGTCTCTCCATCCAAAAAGACAGACTCTTCTTCGCAAGGGATCCTCCAGACGTTTCAAATAAGCTCGTTCGATCAGAACTTTAAATCTCACTTCCAGACCTCCAGATCTGGGTCGTCCCAGTTTACCGTCGCCAATGGACAACTGAGCATTCGTGGACACAGCACAGACTACTCAGAGTTTCCTTTAGTTCGCGTCACAGAAGGCAGATCTCAACTGAACTCCTCTCCTGATGTTTCAACCAGTGAATCATTTGGCTGAAGAAAACGGTAGGCGAGGGAATCACTTGTTAAAAGATTTTCTGTAGCACTTTATCTCATTCTCTTGGTTTCTTCTTTTCTTTTTATTCTTTTGCCAAAACAGGCCAAGCTGCAAATATATGCTTTCCCTCCTTAAAGCAGTTATTTCATATGTCATTACGAATTTTTATAAACATATTTAGACTTATAATGATCAGATTATGCTTAGCATTGCCCCCTTTGAAAAGAGATTACGTGACCAAAGTAATGTTCAAGAGATTAATGTTCCTTCATGCATTAACATAGTTTATTTTAACATTTTTAGTGTCAATCATTTTTGTCTTGCAAAAATTTTTTTTATTATTTCGGGTTGTGATTTATATCTTCTTTATGTCCTTGTACTCATAACTACCTAACCATAAGTGGTACTCAGATAAAAAAAAACACAATAGATGGTAAAACTGTCATTTGTAAATATTTTATTTGATTTAAATTGCCAACGAAAAGCACATTAAAGGTAACGTTAGAATTACCACAATCGCTCCTTATCTTAAAGTCACTTTATGCCCACCACGAATGGATTGTTTCCACAGAGTGTATTTCTTTCCCAGAACATTTTGGTATTTATTCAATGCATTATCCAAAAATATTTTTGTTCAAGTTCACAAATGTGAACTTTTAAATGGTTTGGTGGGGCTGTGCTTGATTGAAAAGTTAGTTTCCAGCCTGAATTTGCCATCACTTTTCTAAAATAGCATTCCCTGACCTTCGATTCCAGGAAATGGGCTTGTGTGAAAATGAGTTTTTTCCAGCATAAAAGCCAGTAGTGCAAATCAATTAATTTTCCCACCCTCTCTTGGCACCTCCTACATTTAAAGATACAGGCTTGGAATAGCTGCACTGTTGTTAAAGTGCAAGATCATTATTTAGTTTCTAAGCAGTTAAAGTAAATGGTAGTGAAGTGACTTAACAATAACTTGCACATTCTTCACTACAGAGAATGTATTTCACTGTTTTTCAGAAACTAAATAGGGTGGTTTACTTTTATTTTTTATTGCTCTTTAAAATTTGAAAAGTTGCCGAGCAAATAGTTTTTTTCCCCAATAATTTTACTCCTTAAATGTTTTCTGTCTAAATAGAAAGACTTAATCATTATTATAAGCCTGCATTTCCCCGTTATATGGTTATTATTTTACAGTCACTAATGTGTAGCATTAAGTCTGGTGCATTTGGAAACTTTAATAACTTTTGTGGTCCTTTGTTTTTATTTTTAGTCTATTTGTATTGCGCTTTCAACTCTGACATGTTATGGATGGTTTATCAGAATGACAAACCCCTGTAAAAAGAAGTTTGTGGGGTTTTGTTCGACTATTAGTTTTGTATCTGTGCCTTTCTCATGTTCATATTTTCTTTACTCCTTTTTCACACTCGTATCGCTATACAGGTGCACACTCAAAGGTTACTATTTCACTTTAACATTACAGGAAAAAAACAATCTGTCACTTTAGTTTATCTACCGTGTAATATTTTTTAGAAAAAAACGCAAGCTTTGTTGATGTAAACATTTCAATTTTTTTTTTACAATGTTAGTTATTTGGCTCATTATATTATATATACATGTGTGACTGAAAAAACTATTTTGTTTGTAGAAAGTCAAATTTTTGCTATCTATAGTTCATAAATGGAATTATGTTCTTTAGGAATTACAAGTTACCAACATTTTGGAGAATACTGGTGTACTATATTGCCAAAATAATGTGGAAAATCTACAGATGTATTAAAAAGTTATCTGTAGGATCCTGAAAATAATTGGCCAACTCTTTGACGTGAATGCATTAAGAGAGCAGTTTTAGATGTTTGTTTATGGAAACTGTAAGGTTGGAACAGAGAGAGTCATTTCACACTTATTACCACAAAGTTAAGAGGATAAAATTATAAAGTGTGTTATGAGGCAGAATTAAGAGTATTTACAAGCACTAACAACTGCATTTCAGAATAGACAATGACAATAACCAAAAAATCCCTTTTGAATTGGAACCTTTTCTAGGGACTCTGATGTTCAGTTTCAAAATGTCCTCAATTTCGTATTAGAATTTACCCATTTCTTTTTTTATTGTCCACCCTTATTTAGATTACCTTACTGGGTATTAAACTTCCCGAAATCCCACCAAACTTGCTCAAGAGTCAACTACTGTTATTACTTCCGCCAAGGTGTTCATATTTTTATTGGTGTTTATTTATTAATTTGTTTGTGTTTAGATTACGTCAAAATGACTTAACAGTTTTTGACAAATTTCTGACCAAAGAAATGGAAGATTCCATTACATTTTGTAGGGGATCCAAATTAATATACTGATTCGTGATTAGTTTCAAAAATCAAAATTGAAAGACCCCTATCTCTCAGTGTTGGCCAGATTTAAAAAATTGTTCTCTCAGTTCCCTCACACTGTTTTTATGAATATATTCTCACTTGTGTCGGGTTGGTTTTTTAAATACCCCACCAAGTTTTATCCGAATCAGATCTGGATTGCGCATTTCCTCACGATTTTCTGAAAAAAAATCATCGGGGTACCAATACATTTGGGCCGTAATGGACTGTATCTTTAATAATGGGGATAGTCATTTCTTTCAAGCCTTTTAAAGTGTTAATGATCATGGTACCATGATCAAGACCATTGATCCAGATAACTGCCAATATCTGGCTTGCCTGAGGTTTGTGCTCTGAGGGTTAAAACTCTTGTTAAATTGAAATGCTTCAGATGATTTGGGGAAACCGGAAAGTTAAATTGCTAAACACTCAACCACTGTATCATATTGTTGCCTATTTTATATAAAGGGGGGGAAAATGGTTCCTATTCCACGTTTTCTGTCCGTTTTCCTAGAAAATCAGAGTCCCTACTTGTAATATTTTGTTGTCATCCTCATGCACGTGCTCATAATTATACTTTTGTTGTTGGGTGTTAGTAAGACTTGGGCTAGTTTTAAATCTAATTGAAAACTCCCTCTTGTTACAATCTGACAATCGGGCAAACCACCACGTCATAACTTTTATTTTCATTGATTCTCCTTCAGAATGTAAACCGTATGTACTGCTGTAAATACATTGTATGTATTTAAGTCCTTAGAAATGCTGTAAGGTCTTTGTCAGTAAAGGGATGACGGAATGAACGATATTTTTTTGTCAATAGACAACTCGTCTTATTCATTTTTTTTCTGCTTTTGAGAATGGTTTTAATCTTACCAGTTAAGTGGTTTGTAATAATGCATCATTGTAGGTTTTCATTAGTTCAATCAAGTAAATAAATCATGATTTGATTTAGATTGAAAAAATTTGGGTTAACTTTGGAAGGCATTTTTGGCTTCCGAAATTTAGCCAATAATCACAAACACCATTTTATTTTAATGTTAGAAAGTTGTTATAGAGGTAAGTCAATACTGTTGGCATCTTAAAAAGCACAAAAATGAAAAAAATCAGAACATCCCTTGTTGTAAATGTACCACAGAATTCTTGCTGTGCGGATCTAAAATAACCATTTTGAATGGAAAAAACATGTAAGGATCAACTATATGGTCGGCATCATAATAATAATACATTATCTATTGTCAGTAAACTGGCCATAAGTGTCCTTGTGTATGCTAAAGAAAATACATGTTTGTGTAAAAAGGATGTGAATTATGAATTTTTAGATGAAAAAATATTTTTCAAACCTGTCGTCTAAGGCACTGATATGTACAGTGTATCATATGTCACTCTTGCTATACCCTTGTGTTTCCCTGTACGAGTCGTTTGTGTCAAGCTCATTCAAGTAGAGTCGGAAATATGAACTTGACATTTTTATTCTCTGAAAGAAACTGACGTGGACGCCTCTTGTTTCACTCTTGAGGCGTGCTCCACTGGTTCATTTGCATGGTCTCTTGACTAGTTGGGTTGAGTGTATGTGTTTTTGAATAATGTGCAGCTTTCATTGTAGCTGAATATTTTTTTTTGTCTAATAACCCCTATGATTAGATTTTGGAGTACATTATGATTTGTAAGCGATCTGTTTAAATTGTTGTTTTGATTGTCGTGTGTCATGTCTTAATCAATAAAATATTTCACAGTAAATTAGTCTGAATTTTATTGATGTGAATTGGCCACACAACCCGTGTAATGATGAAATTTCTCATCTCCATTTATCAGACTTGGACAGTGGTGTGTTCAAATACAGACTGTTTCTGCTCCATGTGTTTTGAATTTCTCAATTAAATTGGCTTCCTTTGTCCTGCATATTAACTTGTATGTAAGGCACGTGGCAAGCTGTTAACATTATCAGATATCCGGGATATTGGTTATGGGATATGTTATTACAGATATCGCAAATGTAATTTTGACTAGACAGAGTAAAAGTGAACATGTCATGTCATCTTGTCAAAACTCCATTCAACTATAGCAAGTTGCTGTTACATTACTGTAATTAGAGATGTCTGCAATTCAGTTTCGTCAAATGTAGTCAAAAATGAACCTAGCAGATATCTCAAATGTCCTGCCTTTAGGTTAATCTACATCATTACTCCAGTTGAAGATATCTTCAACTCTCCTATTTTCTATATCCGTTGGCTGGTAATGTAACTTTGGATACATTTACAGCGAAGAGAATTGACATTTGAGACTCCAAAATTATATAATATAGGATTAGTAAGGACTCCAAGATATTTTAATCTTCATTTTGACAAGTAAAAACTACTTTATCTCAGATGTCATTTTAACTAGACAGAATGAAAGTGAAGATATCGTTACGTCACGCCATCCAGTCGAAACTCCATTCGAAGATGTATTAAACTATGACAAGTTGCTATTACATTACCATAATTAGAGATGTCTGCAATTCTGTTTTGTCAAATGTAGTCAAAAACTAACTTAGCAGATATTTCAAATGTCATTCTGCAATACATCATTACTCCAGTTCAAGATATCTTCAGCTCTCCTATTTTCTATATTTGTTAGCTATAAATATAATCAAAATTTTATCTGGACTAGTTAAAAAGATTTGACATTTGAGACTCCAGAATATCTAAACCATCATTCGGGCTAGACAGAACTCAAAGATATTTCAATCTTCATTTTGACTAGTCGAAATTACCACTACTTCAAGTTATCTCAAACGTAATTCTGACAAGTCAAAACTCCAGTTAAAGATATCTCCAATATTTTGGCAATTCAAAACTGTGGTTGAAGAAAACTTAAATGTCATTTTGACTGGGCAAAACTACTTTATCTCAACTGTCATTTTGGCTATAGTCAAAACTTCAGTTACAGATATCTCTAAAGTTATAAATGGCTTGCCACATGCAGTTTTGCATCCATAGATTTGGAATGAAGAGACTTATGTTCCAGGTCATCATGAAATCTTTCATCTAAAGTTTCAAACTCATTTTACCACAGGGGCTGCTACATACTGTACAATGCAATTTCATCGTAATTGGGGTGAATACACAAAATAATGATCTATAGAACTTTAAAATGAGTCTTTTTTTGTTTTTTTTAAAGATATTGACTTATCTGCAATTTTAACAATACCATGCCTCAGTTTATGTACACATGTACAGTACAACTGACAGACCACAGAGGATGTTAACGGCAATTATTTAAGCAGGCAACCTACATGAGAGGATTAGGGTCAATTTTAATAGAGAAAATCATTTTGGGCAAAGCAAGAATACAGTCGAAATGTCGAGATTAAAGTAGAAATTTTAAGAATAAAGTAGAAATTTTAAGAATAAAGTAGAAATTTTAAGAATAAAGTGGAAATACAGTTGATGAGATTAAAGTCGAAAAGACAAGATTAAAGTCTAGGTTTCAAAAATTAACTCAAAATATGATATTGTGATAAAAGTTAATTCATTCATTTTTGTTTTCAAAAAGAACGAACACATGTTTTATTTGTTTATTGGATTATGTTAGGGTTACAATCTCAGTACGGAGGTAAACTAATACGTGACTCCAGTACCAACAGCTTCTACTATGTCAGTTCCATCTGTGGCTATTGTGGATTGTATGGAAACAGATTAGGCTATTTTTTGATAGAGACTGTTGTCATATATGGTGAATTGGCCTTAGTCCGCTTCCATAGATTTGTCTTTCTTAGCAAACCTTCGACTTTAATCACAATATTGTATTTTGTGTTTATTTTTGAAAATTTGACTTTAATTTTGTCTTTTTATTTTTAATCTCGTCTTTGCAACTTTAATCTCGACATATCAACTTTGTTCTTGATTTACCCAAAATTATTTTCTCCATCAAAATTGTACCTAATCCTCTTCCGTAGGCTACAAAGAAAGTTTAACAACAAAATCTTATCTCCGACAAGGAAAAAATGTCCCAACAACCCTGCTTCAGGATAAAATCCCCGCGACATAAAAGTTTGTCAGTTTCTGTCATGTCAGCGTGTATTTCTCAGCTTTAAACATTAATCAGTCTGAACCTGCAGTCAGTGTGGCTGGCCAAAACTAACACTCCATCCTTGTGTAAATGATACTACACCTGTGGTGATATCTCTGTTAAGCAGCTGGTATTGATACACGTTTTAATCTCCACTAAGTAGTTATGGAAAGAGCTTGAAGCTGCTTTTAAATATACTTTTTTTAAAAAAAAAAACAACAACAAACCATGAAAATGAAATGGGATCATGAAAGGTAAGCGTTTATTTTTGAAACTTGGTCAATTAACAATCCACATCATTTGATAACCCACGAGAGCCTCCAACTATTGATTTAAATGATTGAGTTTGTGGTGTGTGTGGTACGGAGTGTGACATTTCCAACACAGCCATTAGTGAAGACTTTATTTGTTCTCGAGCAGGGGTTCTCAACTGGTCTCACCTTGGGACCCACATTTTACCACGGTCATTAAATTGCAACTCACATCTTTTCTTTTTCTCAGAATGTAATGGACTCAAAAAATTGCTAAAATCAAAACGATAGTGTTAGAACAGGGTTAGGGTTAAAACAACAGTTTTATCTGGTTTCTCGCTTGCCTACGTTGCCTCTGCCCTACAACTAATGACTATTTAACTTTAAATATTGCTTTTCTTTGTGGAACGTTTTATGCCGTACATATTTCCTCCTTACTTTATTATTATTTCTGTTACTTTTAACTGTTTTAAAAGCCTGCTGTGGACAGGTGTTGTAAATGAGCGCGCGCTAACACACTCAAAACAATACATCTGGGTACTAATGTACTGTAAGTGTGATGTCCCTATCAAATAAAGGGAATAATAACCAACCAAATTTAGTTTAGCAAAAACAACTGTTGAAAACACAGTATAATATTTTTTAAAAACATAAATGCAACATGCATTTCACAGCATGCTTGTCAAAAGTAAAGTTTCTTTCAAAAATAAAATACAAGTCCAACATGAGAGACATTAAGTATTTATTTTTGACCAGCTGTCCGCGACCCAGTTTTGGGTCCCGACCCACCAGTTGAGAATCGCTGTTCTAGAGCATTTTTAGATAAATTATAGGAAATCCTCTCGTACTGCTCCAGTTGAAAATATCTTCCTTTTTAATTGACAATAATTACAGTGAAAGTGTGAGTTTTCTAGTAAAGAAGTATAAATACTTACTGTACTTTACTTGAGAATTAATTTTTTTTTGGCGACTCTTTACTTTTACTCCTTACTTTTTCCAAACAAATATCTGTACTTTTCAACTCCTTGCATTCAAAAAAAATGATCTTGTTACTTCTAAGATCTTCGAAGGTGGCGTTTCAACGTAAAAAGACGCAAACATTTTCAAGTTTTTAAAAATGGTAAACTCAAAGCTAAGCATTTGTATTTTTTTTTTCTTGAAGCATTTTATTTACGAATTGTATCTAGTATGAGTGCTAAATTCTCTAGGTGTTCATAAAGGTAATAGATTTAACTTGTTTCCATTTTCCAGTATTCTACAAGTTCTTAAAAAAATAAAAGACATGGAATTTGCTGGTTTAAGAAGTTCTACAACTACGGTTGTACGTCTCCACGCCAAAAAGCACGTGCCACGTTCCCGAGATATCAGTCAAATGACTCGGTTCCCCTGAGTAAAAAAATGGGCCCCTGCCCCGTGGCACATATGGAGTAATGGGCCCCATTTATATATTGGTTTGTGTTAATGATTCGGTACCACCAACTATCGCAATATTTGACTCACAAATAAATGAGAAAACGACTTTAATGGAAATGACCAAATGTCTAGCACAATCAAAATGTGCTAGACAACGTAGATTATTATCATAATCTACGTTGAATTACCTTTGAAATGATATATCACACGACTATGTGCCTGTAAATTTGGAAATTACCGGAACTGGGGGGGATTTCAGAAAAAGGGCTCAGAGCGTGTCATCATATTCATTTATAACTGCATTCCGTTCTAACAAGAACTAACGGAGGAGTAGTCATTCGAAAAAATGGGGCCCCTTGGCGCCCCCGTAACATGTACGGGGTAATGGGCCCCATTTGTATATTGGTATGTGCCAATGATTTAGTACCACCAACCGTCGTAATATTTGACTCAAAAAAATAAGAAATCGATTTCTGTTTTTTGTTCACGAATAACTGAGAAGTAGCGATTTTCACTAGTGAAGAAGAAGAAGAAGAAGAAGAAGAAGAAGAAGAAGAAGAAGAAGAAGAAGAAGAAGAAGAATTATTATTATTGAAAGGACATTTGTTTTACTTAAGTACATTTAGTAGCATATGTACTTTTTTACTTTTGCTAAAGTAAGAGAGCAACTTTAATACTTTTACCAGTATTTTTTTATTCACGAATCTATACTTTTACTTGAGCACTGAAGACTATCTATCTCTGGTTTTCTGCCTTTCATTTTTACACGTTAAACTAAAGGAATGTGTGTGTTGGCTTTTAGAATGAGTTAATATCAACACTGTAGCAGTAGTTAGTGGAGGTGTGGAGCACACACACACACACACACACACACACACACACACACACACACACACACACACACACACACACACACACACACACACACACACACACACACACACACACACACACCCTGCTGTATCCGGGTGTCGTCCTGTTGCACCTGTGGCTGTTGTTCGAGCCTCCATTACCGCCTCCGTCAGTGACAGTTTATCACCACAAACGAAGGAAACACTTTGTTGTTTTTGTTGTCATGGCGCTAAAGAGACTTTGACTGTAACACTCTCAGTTTTTAATGGAAACTCTTCCAATTGGATGGACGGTGCACAGCAGCGGGCAGGAGGCCGGACCAGGTCCACCGAGCTCGGCGTCACACGTCCAGGATCTGTTCCATGAGGATGCACAGGTGAGACAGTTTAAACTACCAAACACTGGCTGATTATCACAGAAAAAAATGTTTCTATTCGTTGGATTGTTTATCTTGTCTTTAAAAAAAGTGTTTCAGATAATAATTCAGAAATTATTTTTTTTTAAAAAATATTTAATTTAAATGATTGAAAACTGTTTCCAAAGCTTTAAAATGGGTAAAAAAATAAAATAAATAAAATAAAATAAAGCCAATTAGTTACAACTGTGTACAATAAACATCTTGAAGTACCTTCAATTATTGTTTAATGTGCAAAATTATTATTTAAATTGTCTTTTTGAATTTGGCTAATATATATATTTAAACGTATTTCATTAATAACTCAAAAAGTAATAATACATAGTTTAATTAATGTATTTATAGGAAATGCAATGTAATTAAAATGTATGCAAAACTTTACAATGAAAACAACATGTATTCCATAGTCCAATCAGTTACACCTGTGTACAATCAATTTTTGATGTACATGAAAGTATTATTTAATTTGCAAAATTATTATTTCAATTTTCTCTCTGACCATTTTTTTTTTTACCTATTTAGTTAATAATTCAGAAATTATTTTAAAAATAATACATTTCATTCGAAGAACATGTATTGAAAACAGTTTCCAAAACTTTAAAATTGGTTTTAAAACAAAAGTATTAATTTAGCCAATCAGTTACGCCTGTGTACAATACACATTTGAAATGCATTCAATTATTGTTTAATGTTCAAAATTTGGCTAATGGATTTAAACGTATTTAATTAATAATTCAAAAAAATTTAAATAGTTTAATAAATGTATTTATAGAAAAATGTAATGTAATTAAAAATCATACAAAACTTTAAAATGAAAACAACAAACGTATTCTTTACCCCATCACAGTTACACCTGTGTAAATTAAATACTTGAATACAATTTTATTGTTGTATATACTGTACAAATTGGCCAATTGATATTTTAAATGTGATGACTAAGTTTGCATATCAACTTTTTTTTAATTTGGCTTAGGGATATTTATAAACGTATTTATTGAATAATTCAAAAATCAATTACAAATAGTTTATTCAATTTATTTAAAGAAACATGCAATAAAAATGTACAAAAACAAATATATTCCTCACCCCATCACAGTTAAACTTGTATACACCTAAATATTTGAAGTACAATAAAGTGAACTATTGTTTAATGTACAAAAGATTATTTTGAATATCTATTTTTTTGTGTTATTGTTTTGGCTAATGGATGTTTTAAATGTGATGACAAGGTTTCTGTATGAGCTATTGTGATATTATTAAAATGTGGTTAATAAAAACATTGTTACAAATGAAAACTGACTATACGCTGCACAGTGTTTTAAATCCCTACATACATTTTTGTGTTGACAGAAAGTACAGATGTTTTGATGATGTTTTGTAGCTGGTGGCTGATGCTGAAGCAACTCTTCTCTTCCTGTGCTCAGGGTTTTCATCTCTCCGGTCAGCCATGGTGGAAAATCAAAGTGTTTGTGTGGGAGCCGGTTCTGTTTGGCACCTGGGATGGCGTCTTCACCACCTGCATGATCAACATCTTTGGTGTGGTTCTCTTCCTGCGCACTGGCTATCTGGTGGTTCGTATAATCACACTCTATGTATACAAAGCAAATAACGTTTTCTTTGTCATGAGACATCAAATTACAGTCATGAAATAGAAATACAGTATGGTCTATGGTGGTCCGGGAACCACCATAGACCACCATAGTCTAATTTTGTGTGGCCCTCAAAGTAAATGTACAAATTGACTCCTAAACGATAGGAAAATTATAACAAAGACACACAAAAGACAACTAAAATGATCAAAATTACTCAAAAAACACACATGACGACTACAAAATGCACAAAATGACTCCAAAAACACATACAGTGACAGAAAACTAAACAGATATACAGAAAATGACTCAAAAAATACACAAAACTGCAACAAAAACACACTAAATGACTCCAAAAACACTTGTGATGACTCAAAAACACTTATAATGACTTCATAAACACACAAAACCACAAACAATAATTTATTAAAATTAGGGGAAAATATACAACATGCACAAAACAATAACAGAAGTGTACATTAACAGACAGAAAAAACAACTACAAACTGACAACAAGTCTTGACTCCATCCAGGGAAACACAGGAGTACTGCTGGGGATGTTCCTTGTCTCTTTGGTGGTGCTGGTTGCCTTGGTGACTGTAATGTCAGGGATCGGGGTCTGCGAGCGCTGTGGGGTCGGCAGTGGAGGGATCTACTCCATGATCTCCATGGTCCTTGGAGGAAGAGTGGGCGGTACTGTTGGCCTTCTCTATGTGTTTGGACAGGTGAGCGGCTGAAGCTAAATGAATAATCATAAAGCTGGTATTGATATATTTCCTCCTCTGATTATCTACAGTGTGTGGCCGGAGCCATGTATATCACTGGGTTTTCAGAGTCTGTGGCGGAGCTGTTGCACTTTGAGAACCAATGGGCCGTGCGCCTCATGTCAACAGTAATACTTCTGCTGCTCCTTGGAATCAACCTGGCTGGAGTCAAGTGGATCGTAAGGCTTCAGCTGCTGCTGCTCGCTGTGCTGGCCGTCTCCACCCTGGACTTTGTCATCGGAACCTTCACACATCTGGACCGAGGTAACGATGGGATCGGGCTGGGAATGACCCATAGCTTACTTTATATCAGGGCTGTCAAACTCATTTTAGTTCAGGGGCCACAGATTTTAGGCAAGAAAATTAGAAATTAGGTCATTATTGTGCCGTAGTTTGCATTTCCACATATAATTAAATGATACAAGGTCCCTGCACGATCTTCCCTTTCAATTTTTTTTTCTTTTTGGCCAATTTTTATGAAATTTTGTGGAATAATTTGAAGGAAAATATTGTGGAGTTTTATTAAATTTGTGTGTTATTTTGGAGCTATCTAGCTGAGATATTTACAACTTAATTGGTTTAATTTTCTCAAAAAAATCATGGTTTCTCTGAGTTTTTTGCTTTCTGCTGGGGCCGAATTGGATGCTTTAAAGTGCCGGATTTGGCCCCTTGACCTTTAGTTTGCTTTATATGTTGTTTATTCATCAAAGTCCTGTTTAAGGACATTATGGCTGAATATGCAACTCATGTTGCTTAAACACTACATCTCTGCTGTGAAGAACTGACGCTAACCATCTTGTTTGACACGTTAACCAGTCAGTATTAAGATGTATCGTCTTGGTTTTTTGTAAATGTCGAAGGAAATTGATGACAGTGACATTAAAGTTCCTTATCTTTTGTAAGAAGTGAATGAATCTTGGCTACTCTTGGTGTTAAAGCGGTGCTTCAAAGGCTCCTTTCTTTCCTTTTTAAAATAATTCAACTTTTCAAAATGTAACCAACAGTGAAGTGTATTCAATACAAAGTTTGTTTCAAATGTAGTGAATTATATTACTGGGGCAAAAACAAACAAAACGGCAACAAAAACTCAAAATTTCAATGAAAAAGGACAAAATCACCCAAGAAATGTAGACAGTGACTTCAAGAATGCACAAAACGGCTACAAATACATGCAAAATGCCTCCAAAGACACACAGAAGGGCAATAAAAAAGACAAAATACCTCCTAATTGACACTAAACAGCAAAATAAACACCGAAAATGACTCCAAAAACATACAAAATGGGTAAAAAAAAAACACACAAAACGACAAAAATGTACAAAAATGACAGGAATCCGATGACAAAAACTAAACAAAAAGCTTTTTTCTTTAATGTATTCATGTTCAGATTGGTCTTTATTCTCTGAGGGCTGACACAAATTCTAAAAATGAGGCCCTTGGATCAGACAAGCACATTTTTGTGGCCTCCGCTGCAATAAGAGTTGTCCATCCCTGGTTTAAAACATAGTGATAGATGAGAACCGTTTAGGTGACAGTAAATTAGTTTCAATAACATATTTAAACCAGTAGGTGTAGCTGTTACACTGTTTGTTTACCTGTGATGCATCCATGCGTTTCCCGTCAACTCCTGTTTACCCTGCAATGGGCTTTCGCAGTCCTGCATCCCCACCCCCCCTTCCTTTTTATATTATGCAATAAGTTTGAAAAATCTTGTCTATATGGAAAGGAAATATTGACTTTCTTGTTTGGTTTATTTTCTTTAGTTGGCCTTCAGGAAGTCCGTCCCCACATTTCCTGTTCTCTCTGATTATCTGCTTCCTTTTTAGTGGGAGGAGCAAAGGGTACCAGGAGTCAGCCAGTCTTTGAATAACACTTTTTACCAAGAGGAATGTCTGACACTAATCTCACACTTGCATATGCTTTTTTTTTTTTTTTTTTTTTTTTTTCAAGAAAAAAAAAGGTGTGTCGTATTAGGAGAACAATTTAGGGAGAGGTTCATGATGAGACATTGGTCCCTAATTTCCAGTAACAAGTTCACCAGCTGGTCAAAAAAAGCACTGATTAGTTTGAACTCTCACTGCAGAGGCACAACATCCCTCATGGCGCACATTCGGCAGTGCCAACATTTTGGCGGATCACACACACACACACACACACCAGTATTTGGTTCCTCAGCTCTTCAATGAATCACCATTGTGCTGCTGCAGTGAACTTCTCCACTGCCAGTCTAACCTGTTGCACTTTTAGCCAAACGTTTCCCGACTTTCAACAAGGGTATTTTCAACCAGACCAAGCGTTTTTTTTCTCCTATCTTTTGTCTCGTCACATTCAATTCACGACTTGTGAGGTCGGATCACTGGAAGACGCACAAAAGGACACCAAATCTGCTTCCTAATGCATGAAGGGTGCATGGTAGGGTTCAATCATTAGTATAGATCAGTGGTTCTCAAATGGGGGTACGTACATGATGACACTACAAAGAGAGAGAGGAAATTTAACGAATGAAAGCATTAAAAACTTGACATCAAAAGCAAATAAGAGAAAAATATACTGAATATTAAAAATATATATACAACATAATACACAAAACAGCACCAAAAAAGATGCACTAAATGAGATAAAAACATACAAGATCACTACAATATACACAAAAATAACCAAACGACACCAAAAACACACACACTGAGACAATAATTTAAATAATACCAACAACACACAAAAAAACAAATAAGAAAACAATATACTGAATATTAAAAAAGGACAAACAAAAACAAAATACAAAAAGCGACAACAAAAACACAAAATAAGAGAATAATATACTGAATTAAAGCTGCAAGCAGCGATGAACAGGCCCTTACAACCACACGCATGTCGGGATGTGGCGCACGTTAAGGTGTGTTGCATGTCGGGGGTGTGGCAGAAATTTTAAAGTGTTGAGACATGGCTGAATATTTTCAAGGATTATATCACAAACTTTCCTGCAATGTTCTGTGCAAATACAATGCCTATGAGTTCCTTTTACCAATAGGTGGCGCTATGACTATGAATGACGATTGGGTTAAACCATAGCTCATTTTTTTGGCATACAAATGAAAGCTGCTATAATTAATAAGCGTCGACTTACTTTGGCTCTACAAACTCTTAATAACTTCCATAAGCGTAGCACATCATCCAAGTGAACAGGCTGCTAAGAGGAATATTTAAATCTATAAAGATTCAACTTTATTGTCAATACTGTTTTATAACACAAACAAATAAAGATGTACGTTTAAAATAAAAATATGAATGTGTGAAGTACTTTAACAGTGCAGTGTTGGATGCAAGACGTATCTCTATAAAAGCAAGGAATTTCTGTCTGTCTGTTATGATGATGTCATCACTGTAGAGAGTGATGATATCATCAGTGCCAGCTGGGAGCAAATACATTTTCCAAGGGGGCGCCATTGAGTCATTTCACCATTCACATGTCCATTTCCCCAAAATATAAAATTTTTTCGCCAGTCCTAATATACGTTCAAATTTTCACAAGTTTTTGAACGTGTTTAGGCCCTCAAAAATGCAATCACTTTTTTGTATGAAGAAGAAGAAGAATAATAAAAAGAGATGCATTACAACAGGGTCCTACACACCGTTGTGCTCGGGCCCTAATTATAAAAAGAACAGACAAAAACTACAACAAAACACACAATGACACAAAATGATAGAAATGATCTTAATTAGAACATTAACAAAGAAAGCATTACAAGTAAGGGGTTTTATAAAGTTTATTTCTAGTTAAAAATGATAATCATAATAATAATGATGTAAATGATCTGGATTACAACATTAACTGAAAATGAAATAGTCAGTCTTGGTCCCACATCAGGAGGGAGATGACCGTAAATAATAAAAACTATAGAAATGTATCTATTCAGGAGCCACTAAATACTGTTTCATTCTGCTGTTTACAAAATGAGATTCTTTAAAATGTGTTTTAACACATTCATTCCATCATTATGCTCGATAGCTGCTTTTTCACAGTATTCTGAGCAAAATGTTACAGTCGGACAAAGGGAGTACTTGTATTCAATGGCCGTAAAGGAAAGGGGGTACTTGAGTCAAAAAAGTTTGAGAACCACTGGTTTATGTACATGATTTATTGACTTATTGTGCTGTTGCCATTTGTTATTTAGAAGCTGAGTAACTGAGTCTTTCAGTAATGCTACTTTACTATTGGTCCTATCGTGAAACAATTCTTCCCTGCTGCTTGTGTTGCACAGATGACGCCTGCAGTTGAAGCATGTCACCCCCTCAACCCCCCACCCCTGAACAGGAAGCCATCATGTCCTTCTTGGGTCTGGAGTTCAGGGTGTTAACCAGACTCACCCAGAATTTCTGAAAAATAGCAAAGCTGAGATCTGAGGCCGTTTTTATTCCTCCAGAGACGACATCATCTCTCTCTGTGATCCCAGCTGTAAAATATATGTTTCCTAAGCCTTACAGCGGGTCACGCCCCCACCCCGGGTAAAACGAGGTGCACCTTGAACTAGACTCATCAGTGAGGGAGAGGGAGAGGCCTCAGATGATCATGTAATCCAGCTCCACATTCCACTCAGTATCAGAGGAATGCTGAGCTCAGAAAGGAGCCCCCACTCTCCTAGTGCACTTGATTTTTACACAACAATCAAACAGGATTAGGGTCAATTTGACCCCAGTTTAGTCTAAAACCACAATGGCTATGTTTTAATTCCCCATTTATTTTCAGAATCAAAGTTTAATCCTCTTTAAAAAGATTAAAACTGACCATGTGAACACCGAATTCCAAAGGAATATGGCCATTTCGAATTAGATTTAAATCCGAAGTAAGTGGCTGGTTTATTCCAATTTTAATTCTGAATGGAGTAATTCCTTGATCTTGTATGTTTAATTCCGCTTTAAATTAATTTGGGTCGTACTGCGCAACATTCTGCTTCAAAACTACAGTCAAAATAAAAGTGAAAATAGTTTGTATGTCATTGCTTTGTTGTAGCCAAAAAAGAAAAGGTTTGTTTTGTGGGGTTTTTTTCAGGTCTACGTGAATATGTCACGTTCACCCCCTGTCCAATCAGAACCCTTCCCAACCCCCAGACCTAACGTGGATTTGAATAAAGGCGAATAAACGTGTTTTCCATGTAAACCTCAATTTTGGACTTACTATTTCCATGTAAAGACGAAGCAGAACACTTTCATTCTGAATTAATTAATTCCAATGTAAAAACCATAATGTAATCAGGACAAATCAATCAATCACACATCGCCAGAATACCTTTACCAAATAATGTATGAGGAACATTTAGGTTTGGGTTTCTATCACAATTTGCATCCAATTTTAAAAAAAATATTCTTTATTCCTTTTAAGTTCTTTCAGTTAATTATAGCAGACACAAATGTCAGTATTGCTACCTTGAGATAAAAGCAACACATTTAACCTTCCCACTATAGCTTTTTAATGACATCCCTAATTTCATATGAGCTTCTAGTATTTGATGGTTTTGTCTACATTTCATATTGTTTTAGGCTTCAACCTTTTACACAGGACGCTCAATCTTCTTTTATAGCCTTCCATCCGACCAAGGTATATCTCTTTTAAAATGTTTTACTCTTGAATTTCAAGTTGTAAAAAGTTAAGATCTTTTAAAACCTTTTAGCAATAGATGTGATCTAAAACTCCATTAGGTCGTCATCTTTTTCGTAAAAAGCCTACAACAGCTTCGTTCACGTTGTCTCCTACAACCACAGTGTTTATAATACATTGAATATTATTTTTGCACAATTTTATTTTTATCATGCTTAAAGCTCTGATGCATGAAACTTCCTCCAAAGCATAAAAAACATTATTAAAAAACTAAAATTAATTCCCCTCACTTTTTACAGAGGGATTCATTGTTGAAAAAGTATTGGTCCACTTAAATTGATTGAATGGTGATCAAGCCAAAAACGTGGTGAGAAATGTGAGTAAAATGGGCCAAAAGCAGTCAAGAGTGGTAAAAAAAAAATTGACATAGAAGAGGAAACAGGTGGGATGTAATGGCTAAAGGAAGCCTAAACGAGCAAAATGTGGCAAACAATAGTGAAAAAGGGCAAAAATGTAGAACAAAAAGAGACAAAATGTAGGGAAAAAAGGAAACCAGTGTTATTTATTAAAATAAGGTAGCTTATTTGGTTGAAAAGTTGCAAAAAAGGGTTAAAGATTGACAAAAATTGGATAAAAGCGTCAAAAAGAACTTTTGGGAAAAAGGGATATTTATTGGCAAAAGGAAAGTAAAGTCTGAAAAAATCTTTGGGAAAAGGGGCAAAAATGAGACAAAATAAATAGGTAAAAAGAACACCCTCAATTTTAAAATTGCTGCCCCACCCCTGATACTGTTAGTGCATTGTGGGAAAATATGTGGATGCACAATATATAGACACTGGCTGTCGTAAATTTGTTAAATCTTGATTTTTTTTGTTTGTTTTTTTGTGGAGGTGCAAGATCTTTTTCTTTAATGCTAGAAATTTGAATTGTGTATAAAATGTGTATCTCAGGTAGATATTGTTGTGATTGTACACCATTGGAACATCAAACATTTCCTGCTAAAAAAAAACACATTAAAGAAAGATGAATATGATGATTGCTCTCTTTGTTTCACTCTCTCTCTCCTACTTTCCTGCCACTCTTTGTCTCCCTCACTCTCTCACTTTGATTTTTTTTTTTTTTTTTTTTCCTCAAACTTGGACACTGCTGAGCTCCTGAAAAGGGTGGTGACTTCCTTTTGGATAAACATGTCATTAATCTGAGAGAACACATTCTTTCCCATCGCAAGATAACCAAGAGGGAAATGTCCAGTGTTGTAACATAGGCGGGTCCTTCAGAATGTGTGGCTTAAATGGACCCCACCAAAGAAGAACAAGCTTCCCTCACACATTCAATAAAACGGACCCAGACTGAGCTGACCTTATACTGTGCAGCCTCAGGGAGTGTTGTAACCTACCGTTTACTCACAATGCAAAACATGTACTGAATCAAGGAGTAATTGTTGACAAATAAACATAGAATTTTGCTTTTTGCCTGTTTTTTAACACTACGCTACAGTTCTTGTTTTGAGCATCTGGTAAATTAATGGTTAAATTTATTTTCTTTCAGAACTAGGGAGTCACAACTTTGATATATACGAATAAAGGATATAGAAAATGTAAATCCCATATAATTTGTCTTTTTACTGTATCATAACTTGCACAATTTACTCAATGAAATTGAGGTAACATTTATTTAAGTATTAAGCAAATTCATCAAATAAGCAAAATAATAGTGTTGTTTCTGTTTTTTTGTGCAAGAATAAAACCTGTATAGCTGTTGCCAGGGATGGTCCGCTACTTTTTTTTTTTTAACGAGCGAGTGGAGGCAGACAAGGTGGCCAAAAATGGTCCAAAAGTTGCAAAAACTTGGCAAGAAATCAGTGAAATGGGACTAAAATGGGCCAAAAGCAGTAAAGAGTAGCCAAAAAATGGGCAAATAAAGAGGAAGCAGTTGGTATGTAATGGCAAACAATAGTAAAAAACGGCAAAAATGTGGAACGAAAAGATGCAAAATGTAGGGAAAAAAGGAAACAGGTGATATTTATTGGGCAAAAGTTAGCCTATTGGGATGAAGTGATGATTTTGAAGTGAAAAATATGAAAAATGGGATTTATTGGCAAAAGGAAGCAAAAAGTCACTTTAAAAAAAAAAATAAAGTGGAGAAGGTAAAATGTATTCAAATGTAGGGCGTTTTAGACAAAGTAATAATTACTACACCTCAAGATAAATGTTTACAAAATGTCTATTTGCCTTAATCAAATTTCTCTGTGTTTAATTCAAGTACCTTGGTTTAATCCAACAGCTTCAAAACATGTACTGTAATATCCAGTATAATAAGTTATTATCTTATCTTAATGTGACCATTAACTGCATGTATAGGGCTAAAAGATGGCGGGGACTAATTTATAATGTAACTTTACAGAAATTAGAGATTTTTTTCGTAAATGAAAAAGTGTGTTAAAAAAAGAAATATTAAATGTTTTACCCTTAAAATTAAGTGTAAAATTTGTTTGTTGTTAACATTAAATTGTTAGTAAATTTGTGGTGCCAAGTGCGTCAATACTCAACATATATTACATGTTTTCATGGAGCTATTTAATAAATAAAACACAAAGGTCAATTAATAATACACATTTTTTTCATGTATCAAATGTCCATTAGTATCTGCTGTTATTTATTTCTGTGTTTTCAGAACATGGTTTCATTGGTTACTCAGCCATGCTGCTCAGCAGTAACACAAAACCAGATTACAGCTCAGGAGAAAACTTCTTCACAGTTTTTGGGGTCTTCTTCCCTGCTGCCACAGGTTGGTAAACCCTCATTCTATCAATGTTTCCTTTGATACTAAAATGAATTAAAAAAAAAGAACATTCTACAAATACTTCTTTCTATCTTAACTGTTGCATTTACAGCTAAAAAGCAAATGTTTTGCACATTCTCTGTGTGTGTGTGTGTGTGTGTGTGTATAGGGGTTATGGCAGGCTTCAACATGAGCTCAGACCTTCAGCAACCTGAAAAAAACATCCCAGTGGGAACGCTCGCAGCTGTCTTCACCTCGTACGACAACGGCCAAGCACACAAACTAATGCAGCTAGAAATAAAACGTCATCAAATCCAGCTTTTAAACTTGATTAATTCAAGATTTATCCAAAAACTGCTGATTTATTATGTTTAACTGTTTCAAAAGCTGCTGGTTTCTGATGTTTAGAAGTTCTTCCACGCGTGGCCTTATCTTACATTTTCTTTTGAAGTTGTTATGACTCAAATATCCGGTTAAATGAGAGAAAGGAGCAGTTGTTTAGAGTCCAATGCAGTGTTCTGTTGGTAACCCGCAGGTGGTTCCTGTATCTGGTCTTTGTCTTCCTCCTGGGGGCCATCTGCACCAGAGAAGCTCTGCGCTATGATTTCTTGATTGCAGAAAAGGTGAACAGGCTTTATGCGTTTTTTTCCCCACCTGCTAAGTCTCTGAAAACTTTTTTACTCATTTTTTTTACTGTATAATACTTGGTAATAATAATAATAATTACATAATTTCCAACAATAATTTTTTTAATTATTTAGTTATGATTATAATACATTGATAATTGTATAATCTTAATTGATAATTTATTATATTACTTGGTAATAATAGCAATAAACACGGAAGTACATTATTATGATAATTTTTTTCAATCTAAATTATTTCTAACAATGTATTATATTATTTTGTGGTAATTCTATTAATTGATAATTGTTCATTATATTACTTTGTAATAATAATAATAATGGAAGTACATTATGATCATTTTTCATTCATTTAAATTATTTCATACAATTCATTATATTATTTTGTGATAATTATAATATTTATTATTATACAATTATTATAAACAATGACAATTAAATATTATGTATTAGATGATTTTATTTGTTAATTTACAATTTATTATGACTAGTGTTAATGATAATGATGCTAACCATGCTGTAAATCATAAATATCCTGATATTTTCTACCAGTCACATGACAAAGCTCCTCAGTTTGTTCTCTGTTGTCACTGTTTTTAGAGGGAATGGGTATAGAACCCCACCCCATCCTTTTCACTCCATGTTTGTTTTCCTTCTTCCTCCAGGTCTCCTTGGTGGGCTTCCTCTTTCTGTTGGGTCTTTACATCTCCTCCCTGGCTTCCTGCATGGGCGGCCTGTACGGAGCACCAAGGATCCTTCAGTGCATCGCCCAGGAGAGGGTCATCCCCTCCCTGTCATTCCTGGGAAAAGGGGTGTGTTGGATTCATAGATGGATGTAACCATGTAGGGAGGAATGTCAGGATTTTGACACCGTGCTGCATAATATTAGCTCTAGTCACCAGGATGTCAGTGTATGTTATTTGGATGAGGGCGTGGGGTTATTTTCATAGCTGAATTCAGCTGTTAGCACAATAGTCACTAACTTTCATCACTGAGGATGATGCTGCTACTGCACAAACTTTACTGTGAATATTAAACTGATTTTTTATTAATTTAGAAAACTATCCAACCACGAGTTTGAAGTTAACAATAATATATCTAGACCTGTTTTGTGTTTGGCGAAAATTTTTTTTAACATATAACATAACACACTATTTAAAAAACCCATCAAATTAACTGAAAATCTACTTTTTAGTGGTGAAAATTAGATTAATCTGATTGGACACTTATTTTAGTTTAGTTTATAAAGTTGTAGCGTAATTCAACATCTGACCTGAGGGGCAGTAATGAGTAATAAGCATTTATTTTTCCACTGTAAGGCTGTGTTCGAATTGTCATATAAACGTACGTAATCATACTAAGTCTGGCGTCAAAATGAGTATGTAGTGCGTTCAAATTAGTTATGAAAAAATTGAGTGTCAGAAATACCCGGATGGATACTATATCGACAATAACTGTCGTACTCAACTGCCCCATGATGCATTGCGAGCGGAACGTAAAATTGTCCTGGAACCAGCTTCAAGCTAAAAGTCAAACATCCCCTTTTCAAAACAAAAGCATTTCTTTTGTAAATATGGCTCTTGTTTTGAAGTTAACCAGAAGTTTTGTCACTAGCACAATGGAGGGTCTCCGAAAATCATCGAAATGTCAGCATGAAATGTGTTTCCATGAGTTTTATGGATCAAATGACCACATGTTGGTATTCTCACTTGAAATGTTTTCAGAACTTTCAAAGGTGGAGATATTTAGCCTCTGTCAGCTTCAGGTTTCTGCCGTTGTATCTGAAATGCATTTTGGGAAACTTGAAAGTATACTTCAGTGGGAGCGGTCATCATCCTAATCCTACTTATAATATATAGCAGACAGTATATACTCTGTAGTGCATCGTATGCAGTATGCCATATCGAACACAGCCTATGTATTCACACACAAAGAATCGATTAATATTATTCTGTATCTACTTTTTGGACCACTAACTATATTTTAAGGCCACTGCTGCATTTGTGTAATGAGCATCTCTCCAAATCCTGACTGGCATCCCAGCATGACTCAGTGCCCCACTTTGGCCTCCCCACTAAAACAATTGTAGACCCACCACTTAAGCTTTAAACAGTTACACAACATTCCAATAAAATATGTGTCCATCTGTTGACGTATGTAATCTGTGATGTGCAGTAATGGCGATATTGTAACACGAAGTGGGCCTGCGTGTGAACTCACCGGGAAACCTCTGCAGCGCTGCCTAATTATAGAGTACAGGCTTCAAACTCATTTCGTTGCAGGAAACTGTTGCGATACAGCGCTGCTAGCTGCATTTCTATACGGGTTATTATACTGTTCACGCCCTGACCTTGCTCACCCCGGCTTTCCTTAGACTTCTCTGCATGGCAGCAGAGTCTGACCTCTCTCAGCAGGCTGGAATGAGGCCCTAGACATCTTGGCCCAAATCAAAGCTGTAGAACAAATGCAGGAAGAGCGTTGGGCAGGGCCCCGCTCTGCTGTGTGTTCTGGAGGCCTGCCAGCCACACAGCACTTCTCCTTCAACACTGGGATGGGACCTGGGATGTGAAAAATACTATGTTTAAATTACAAAAAAAAGTTAAGTTAATAACTCAGTTGTATTTTGCAGAATAATTCAGAAAGAAATCATCAGTGGGTTAAAGCAAGTGTGTCTAAATTAGGTCCCAAAGAAATGTGAATGGTAGAAATTAGGATTTATTTTTGTTGGCTTTCATATATTGTCCCTCTATTCTACTTAAAGACATATAAACTCACTGTTTGGATCAGAGTTCCTGTTCCTGGAGAGGTGCCGTCATGCCTGTTCTCTATGCCTTTCTGCTTCCACACACCTGAATGTGATATAGCTCATTACCAGGCCTTGAGCAGATCTAGCTTATTACTCAGATTAGATTCAGGTGTGAGAAATCAGGGACATAATTTATCTTTGAAATCCAAATTAGTTCTATACAATCAAGTATTTCAAGCAAAAGCGATGTTTGAAAACAAAGAATTCAGGATTCAACCAATACTTTTTTTAAAATTATTTCTTATTACATAAAGACAATAAATACAGCAATAATATCAATGATTTTCAAAGGATGGTAAAAAAAAAAAAAAAAAAAAAAGAGGTGGAAAAACCAAAACAATCACAATCACAAAACAAAACTGAAAAAACATAAATTACAAATGACCCCAGGTAATTTACCTGAGGTAAAATTACAAAATTTACGTAAAATTTTAGCAATTTTACCTATTGATAATTTACCTACTATCAATCCCATAATAAGAATGAATGATGATGATGGTAAATACATGCTTCAAATATTGTCTTTTTGGATTAATAGCTTCCTTTTCTGTCACATACTTCTGTCTGCAGTCTTAATTTAAAGGTCATTTTTTTCCATTAATATACTCTATTAATCTATTAATTTTTAGTTGGGATGACTTCTGATAGACAATCTGATTTTATATAATTCAAACTCCCTTTGTTTGCAATTAGAGGTTTAATCTTGCTTTCATAATAGATACAAAGTATCAAAAGTTGTGGCAAAAAGTGAACAATTTGCGAAAGTTTAGATGTGTCAGAATGGACTAAATTGCTGATACTGGTTTTACTTTCCAACAGTTGTTTTGTTTACTGACTAGCATCCATGACTCTCACTCTAACAGAGAGGCCCAAACAAGACCCCCGTGGCAGCCATTGGTCTGACCACCCTGTTGACCATGGCATTCGTCTTCATAGGCCAGGTCAACATCCTCGCGCCTATAGTCACCATCAACTTCATGCTCACTTACAGCTTTATCGACTACTCCTACTTCAGTGTGGTGATGACCTACCAGCTTCAGACCAAAAACAAGAGGAGCATGCTGGTGTGGGCCAAAAGAAACCAGCAACAGTCCCAGAGCCAGAGCTCCATACCGCTGATTGAAACCACTCTCCCTCGCTATGGAAGTGGAAACGGGTGTTCACCAGGCCAAGGCACTCTACTGGAGTTTAGTAAAGACATGGATCAGATATTTCAAACTTTTTCTGAAACAGAGAAAATTTCTTCTGCGCAAATGCTGAGTCACCAGTTTACAACCAGTCCGACCGATACAAAGCAGAGGCTGATGGACAGCTTCGGTTTGGAAATAGATCGCAAAGTAGTTCAAGAAGAGAAGGAAAAAGAGGAGAAATTGACTCCTGCCAATGAGAAGATCGAGGTGAATGACCAACTGCAAGCTGAGAGCCAGATAAAAAAATCTTGTAGTGAGCAAGAAATGTCTGCGGAGCCTGTGAATGACAACAAAGGTAAATATTGCACCAACGTGACCTTTTTTTCCACCACTGGTTTTAGAGACATTTGTGCCACTCCTGATTTTTCCAGGTGCTGGACATGAAGCAGAACAGCAAAGCATTGGGATCCGACCTTCACACGGTTCATTTTATACAGCTGTCTTTAACCACTGGATTGCTCTTTTTGGGGTAACGTACAAAAGACAAGCTTTTGATTTTTTCTGGTCTGCTTTCTTTCACTTTGTTTGGTGGAGACGCTAACTTTTTAGCAGTTAAAGACAGTGTCGGCCTCTAGATCAATAAATCGAAGATCATAAACAAATGTAGTAGGTTGAAATTGTTGCTCAAAAGTCTGTTTTGATCTCCATTATAAACACTGAAATCACTAACTAACGTACTAGCAGAATGTAAAATAATCCAAAATGTCAGCATGAAATGTGTTTTTGCAAGTTTTATGGGTCACATGTGCACATGTTGACATTCTACTAGGAGACTTTCTCACTTAAAATGCTTTCAGAACTTTCAATGGTGGAGAATCAACTGAGATATTTAGCCTCATTCTGCTTCCGGTTTTTGTTGTAGGTTCCAAATGCATCTTGGGTAACTTGGAAATATACTTCAGTGGGAACGGTCATCAACCTAACCATACTTATAGTATATCGTAGACAGTATATACTCACTGAGTTTGTAGTGCATAGTACTGAGTATATGTCATTTCAAACAGCCTATGTTTATTGACACGTCGGAAAAGATTAATTGCATTGCATTGTGGGATGTGTAGTCCTGTAGACAGATGCACAGAAGTTTTTTTCCTTCATTCTTACTGTGATTTCTTGTTTCTTCGCCAGATGAGGATTTTTGTTCTAGTTTGTTCCCAGTGTTCCCCACGTTTATCACCTGATTCCGCAAGACATTCTATTTTGACCGGATTCAGATCTTTCCATGTACCGGTAAATCCCAAAATAAACATCCACCATAGTTTTGCCACAACTTTCAGTTTCCCTTTATCCCTTTGGTAGTGTTTTGGGGGCAAACACAAGAAATCCTGGTAAGAATAAAGTAAAAACATTTTTATCTGTCTATGGGACTCCACATCCCACAATGCAATGCGCAAAACTTTTCCGACATGTCAACAACCTGGATGATCTTGATGTATTGATCCATGAGGCTTACACCATGTTTTTATCTGTTAAAATGATTGTCTCCAGTTAAATAACGCATTATAAATCTAAAGTTGTATGTGCTGTTTTCAGGCCTTGAGCTCGGTGTTAATCATGTTTGTCATTCAGTGGGTTTATGCAGTGGCAAACATAGCGGTTGCCATACTGCTGTACTTCTACATAGGGAAGACCAGTCCTGGACTTCCAAAAGGTGAGTCCCTTTATATGTTCGTCAATGCCTTTTTTTTGCTGTTTTATTCTTGTCTTGTAGTGACATTTCTTTTTTTTTTTTAAATGACACTATTTCTAAAACACTCATTCACCTAATTTGTGTAAGTTACTATTAACAGTACAGGAATGGGCAACTTTTATCACAGAAAGGGTCACAAACGTGATTATTTAACCTTAGGGTCACATTACAAACGTTTAGTGTATTTAAGTGGTCTGTGGTCTGTGCATTTTAGAAATCATTTTGGGGTGTATCCAGAAAAAGCCTACATCGGTGCAATAAACTCACCACACAACAAAGCTCATTAGCTTTCCAAATTTTGATGTGCATAAACTACAAATATGACACGGACAATAAGATCTTAATGCATTTTACGATAACCATATTATAGAAGTGTGGCCAAAAATGTCAGAAAATGCTGATTTTCATCCCTAAACGTGTATTGATTCTGATAATTGTGAATTGAACCCTGATTGTGTTGCAGGTCTTGCAGCTAGTTTTAGTTTTTTCATGTGGTTAAAGTCAACTCTGGTCACCAGATTCAGGTATTGTGAGGTTTTCTACATTATTTCTGTAATTAATATGATAATTGTTTTAATCCAGATTATTGTTCTCCATTTGCGTGTTTGTCAGAGGTCGAGGGTCTTCCTGTGATGAAATAGTCCTGACCCCCTCCCTGTCAGGGATTGACCTGAAAACCAAGCAACTGACTGAAGAAAATGGAGACTTCGCTTCTCGTCACCCGTTTCACCAATCCTCATACATCAGCGCCAATGAAATTATTCAAACGCCAATACACACAAATGGATCTCAATTCTGCCTCAATTAAATGTCATTGCTGACAAAGTGAAAACACAATCCCACTGTCAAACTGTTTCTCCGGGTGTTTAATAGGACTTCAACGGACTGATCAGTTTCCTTTCTTAGTTCACCAAACATGAGCCAGTCTTAGAGCTGCTGTATTTAATGGAAATTGGGTTTGCAACAATTTACACGTTTAAGATATTTAAATGTGACTTTATCTGACGGTCTTTTATACTCCACGCTGTGATCGCAATAATGACCTCAGCACAGGATTTATTTATGCTTAAGGCATTACTGCCAATTTGGGCTCAAGGTGAAAATTGTTTGTATTTTTCATTATATATTTCCATATCTCTTCTATCTTTGTGCAGAATTACATAGTTAAAGTCATGTTATGTCTAATTCCATCATGCATCAGAATGTGATATTTTATTAGAGAATGTGCACAAATCCGGCAAACATGCACCAAATTAGAACTCCAACTGTTTTCCAACTATTATAATAATAAAACTGTCAGATTTTTAGTTTTGGAGCATCTTGTTTATTCAGATTATTTGGACATATTTTAGGTTCTTTATCATAAAGTGGCTTTTTAAAAGTGGTGGGTTGCTTGTTCTCTCTACAGGACACATTAAATGACCGAACGTTAAGAAGTCTAACCCAGAAAATAAAAGCTTGGTTCGCTAATATACATCAGATTTGGTTCATTCTTTTATCTACTTTATATTAACAAAGGTTATATTTTAATTTATGAACCTATTTGTGTCATCAAATTTGAAATCATTTAATGAGTTATTTGTATGGAACAGACATAACAAGATATGGTAATAGTTACTGAGACAATGACTTTTCACTGCCCAAATGTGCACAAGATATATACAATTAAATACAGATTAAGTACAAATAGTTTGTAAACATGATTGTGTACTAATGAATTAAACAATGATAAATGTGTAAAGATGAATGGGAATCGAAAAAATAAGAAGAGATCAAATGACTTTTGCATTGGGAAACCTCTGCGCAGCACCCGGAGAGTAATTTAAAGTTTTATTCCATTACCTTTTCAATGGCATGTTTTGTATTTGTCATCTGCAATAGTAACTAACCTTTATATGTCTGCTGGCATCGTAATTACCAGATAAGCTAACGGATCACATTGTGGGATTGGGTCAAAGGTTAGAACAACCAAAATACATTGAACAATGAATGGCAGACATTGAGAGAAATACCAACTATCTGTGATTTCAAGCATTACAAAGTACATCAATTCAAAAACGATAGTTTGCCATTTCTGTAAAATGAACGGATGAATGCATAGCACTTTGGGATGTAGCCTGGGACCAAAAGTGTCTGATAATTCCTTCAAAGCAAGAGCAAATGTCAGCTTCCAAACATGAAAACAACTCGATTTGTTTTATTTTTACATTTCTAAATGAAAGTTTCTCCTACATATTTTATCTCCTGCGTTAGGTGAGCAATAAATAAGGACAGCTATACCAAAGATGGGATGCATTTATTTACAATTATTTTTTGTTGTTGTAATTTCAATAGGACTATACGTTGACTCATGTTCACCTTCTTTGCATGTTGGTACTGTATATTATGAAGTGCTGTAGCGATAGAAAGCCGTTTGAGCATGAATTTGATATCGATAAGCTTTACTAGTACTTAAATTTGGAATACATATGCTAAATTTTGATTTACTAGTGCGCGAGGACACTTTGCTAGTGAAGCAAAAAGTGTCACTACTAGTGCTAGTGAAGTGAATAGTTTTTTCCCAGCACTACAAGTATAGGTGCGTTCACATCAAACGTGACTCTGGCGACGAGATTAAATTCAAAGTCAATGTAAATGATGCAATGTCACGTGACCTCCCTTCAAGCCACGCAACTCGCGTGAATCCAGCAACTCAATCGTGTGATCTACTGGAAGTCAGTCAAAGTTGAACATTTTTACATTTTCAAGCAACTTCGAGTGGCGCGATATAGCAACATCCTCCAATCAGCAAAAAAGCGCGACTATGTTCACTGACTCATCACGGCAACTATAGTCGCTGAAGTCGCGTTAGGTGTGAACGCACCTTAAGCATAATATGCTAATAAGGGGGCGGGGAAAAGCAATTTAAGGCTTGCCATTGGCTTGTGAATGTATCACAACCCATCAGGTTACTGGACTTGGTTATAATCCAATTTGCATTAGGTCTACTAACTACTAGTGAATCTTTACGCATTACGAGCACTACTTGTAGACTAAAAACAGTCTACTAGTAGTACTGGTAAGATTTTGAGTGTACAAACTACCCATCCATCCATTTTCAGATCCGCTTTGTCCTATTTTAAGATCATGGCGAGTAGAACTAGTAAACAATAAATGTGTTTTACCAGTGAAGAAGAAATAGAATGTTTTTGGTGCACTGTACACCTCACCTGTGTGTGTGTGTGTGTGTGCGCGTGTGCGTGTGCGTGTGTGTGTGTGGGGTAGGAGGAGCCGGCTCCTCCACCGTGATAACAGCCTGCAGCCTCGCTCTTATCTTCCGTTGCTCGTGGTCTAAAGTTGCGGCTCTCGCGCGGAGCTCGTGCAGTGCAGGGTTCCTTCTTTTCCCGGTTAAAGTGCACCGGTGTCCGCTGCTCCTTGCCCCCCCCCCCTCCCCATGCTGCCCCCGGGACTTTCCCCTGGCACTCTTTCGACTCTAAGGAAACTATCTTCGGAGCTGCTATCATGGAAACGTGCTTTTTGAATCAACTCCTGTGTGTTTTGTGTGCGGCGGCGGCCCTCACGCGCAGTGTGCCGGGCCCCTTCGGGGCAGGGACCCCCGGGAACAACAGCACGTTCCCGGCGGACGGATTCACTTACTCTGCGGCCACGGACGAGCTGAGGAACTTTGAGAACAATGCAACTTCTACTTCATCCTCCAGTGAGAGTTTATCACCATCCCAGAGGAAGCTGCTGCTCACGCACAGCGAACACACGCACGATGCAGACGTCGGTAAGACTCCGTCTCATAACGGTCCGTGGTCGTCTGTAGAATCTACAACAGGTGTCTGATGAAGGGCTGTAATCATAACACAGTCTAAACGTGTTGTCTGAATGTTCCGATACACATGGAGGTAATAGAAATTATAACTCATTGAATTTAGAAGCAAATGCACAGAAAATGAACAATACTGCATGGTATTCAACTGTTGTGGCCAGAGGTGGGACGATAGACGGTGATCACGATGCGATAAACGATAATGGTCAATATTATACGATATTTTGGATAATGGGGAAAAATGCTGTTTGGAAAATCTCCAAGCTTTTATTTATTAATAATAATGATACATTTTATATAAGCACCTTTCAGGACACTTTATAATAAAAATGTAATAATACAAACATTAAACACAAATATAACAGATTTTTTGATTATTATTTTTTTATTTTAAAAGCAAAAAGTGCCACACTGTAAATAGAACACAAAAACAGAAACCGACAATTATTATTTTTGATGAACATCAAACAACAGTATACAGAGCCAGATTTATGATATAAATGTGCTTATCATTACTTTTTCTGGTGACATTTGAGACCTTTGGATATTGACTAAGTCTCGCTGGGGGCAGATGTATTAGGGATTGAAACTTGGGTATAGTTGGAACCCCCCATACCACGTGCGCTATCAACGATAGATCTTGTCACATTTTAATATTGCGATATAGTGTCACACAATGTATTGTCCCACCTTTAGTGTTAAAATGTCAGATATTTACAAAGCAATGACAGCAGAGGTAGAGTATACAGTAAATGATCATTCTAAAGTAAAGGGGAAATATGTAATTATTTTTGAATGAGGTATTGCAATATATTGTTTAGAACATTATGGTGAAGGAGTTTTTGAGCATTTGGTATTTGAAAGTTCAGGGCAAGGACAATAAGTCAAAACAAATTGAGGCACAGGAAGAAATAGTTTCATTCTTTTCTTCTATTATTCTTCTGTTTTTTTTTTTTTACATCAAAATAATTCTTTGAAACAAGTAGACATTATATTTCTAATGTCAGTTTTAAACTGTTACATACTAATATATCAGGTTGGATACTGCAAATGTATAGAAATTTACCGTACTACCCAAAATATTCAATATTACCAAACCAACTACTGTTTTGTAAAGCTACTCAAATTTAGCTTCTCCACATATTTTCTACCATATATTTATCCTGAAAGAGTGGAAATGACATTGTAGTATGTAACGTTTAGCTGATAGAATGATTTACACATTGTTAGTCAAAGCATAGATAACCCAACAGACTAAACACAAAAAGCTGATGTAGATGTTGCAGGTGCCATGTCCTTCTTTAACCATTCTTTTTTTGGGCAAGTGCTTTAATATTCAGACATGTTTACATGAGGTTTGCGTGTCGATTTAAAATATCTAACAGTTTAAACTGATCTCTAGCTTCCAGAGATTGCTCCAAAGCTTAAAAAGCTGCTTCAGCTCAACTGGTTTTGATCCTGTATCCAACCAATACTGTTGTAAGAATTGGGTCAATTTGCTTTGTTTGTCTCGAGTAGAGTAAATGTTTATTTTGCTGGCAAAAATCAAATACTGGTCAGTGGTTAATCACAAAACTGGTTTAGGAATGTCCACTGGTCGACTCGGGGATTAAAAATGGCTGCATAAACAAAGAAGGAAAGTTGACTCAAAAGACTGTCCAGTTATTCTGATTCAAAGACAAAACTCTGTTATTATCATCACTGTTTTGGGTCTTAAGTTACTACATTGATGGTTTATGTTAAATATACAACATTTTCCCCAACCTCAACCAGTCGATACTAGTTTTTCCAATATTTGATCCTGACTTCAAAAAGTCGAGGTTTAAAGGAATTTAAGGTTTTGAAACATGGCACTATTCCTATGGCAAGCCGTTTGGCAATTTGAGTTTTTTCAGTAGTGAAAAGTACATTTTGACGTGTCGAAATGTTAATTTTAGATATCTGGAAAAAAATTGATTTTCACATTTTAACTAGCCAAAACGTATTCGCAGATATATTTAATTTAATCACACATAACAGTAATTCCTTTTCCACAAGTAAGAATAACAATTATAGATATATACCGTACAAGTAGAGGTGTCCCGATCCGATATTGGTCCGATATCAGCCAGAAAATGAATATCGTATTTTATCGGACTGCATCTAAAATCTCCGATATAAGTGCTCCGATAAGTTTTTGTTGTTTTTGTCCCCGCCCTCAGTTGTTCCCACCATATACTGACAGTAAAAAAATAATTGAAGTGAACTTGAATTGTTGACTATTGTTCCTTGTTTTAGTAACATCACTTGATCGAGCTTTTTCTAACATTCCACACTACAAAATAAGTAATAAAAGTATGTTTGATGCGTGTTGATATTGTAACAATATCGGTATCGGGCAATACCCAAGACCACAATATTGGTATTGTATCGGAAGTGGAAAAGTTATATCGGCACATCCCTATATACAAGTGGATTTCAACATAATATGTCAAGGTTTCATTTATTCAAACAACTATTTTTCAGGAAATGTACTTTGATCTCCTAGGAGATCAAAGTAAATTTTAATCCCCTTGGTAAATTTCAAAGTAAGTTGATGGAAAAAGAAGACAAAATTAACTTGTTGGAAGTAGGAATTTCAACATGTTTAAAAAAACAATTGTAACAATCCATCCATCCATTTTCAGACCCACTTTGTCCTATTTCAGGGTCGCAGGGTCTGCCGGTGTCTTTCTACGGCTCACACTGGGTGCAAGGTGGGAGTACACCCTGAACAGGGCGTCTGACAATTGTTACTAGTAAAAATGTATTTTCCCATTTTTAGATATCAACAATTGCATTGTGGATATGTGGGACATATCCGATTAAATGTTAAAAACGGCTTCCATGCTCTTCCAAAGCTACACACTAGTAAAAGTGATGGTTACCATGTTTTGAGTTATTGGATCTGAAAATAAGAAAATGGAATATTAATTTATTACTTTTGATACTATTTAATGTTCAGTAGATTGTAATAATACGATTGAATAATACAAATTTTAAGTGTAAAAGAGAGTATGTGGTCCTATTTTTTTGAGTGCTGTGAGCGTTCTCAAGTTGAACTCTGGTCTGAATCAGATTTGGATGGTACAGGAGCTGCTGGTGGCACTGATGCTGTTGTTTCAGTCCTGGAGGAGAGCCAGAGAGAGAGAAACTAGACTGCATCAGAAATAGACAGAAACAAAACCAGCGAGGCCACAGAGAGGCCTGATGAATACTGGCGTTAAGATTCAAACAGACTTAAGAAGGATGCATTTGTAGCGTGAATTATCAGTAAGCAAACTAATTAGTTCCATTGGGTTTTTGTCGTGATTGTTAATTTTCAAAAACCCACCACTGCATCTTTAATGGATTAGTTGGTTAATATTCAGGGTGCAAATTAGTCAAGTTATACATTATTGTGAGCAGATTGTTGTCCATAACTCCAAATGTCAATCGTCGTCAATAAACAATCATTTCACGGTGTTGAATACATTTCTAAGGCAAACAGTGAAATGAGTTCATGGCTACACGCCCATGCTGGCAGCGTCCAGCCTCGGCCTTCTGCTCACTCAGCCTAAGGAAGGAAATGCGTTCCCAGCAGAGAGTCGGCTCCATATATAGGACTTGAAGCCATTGTTAAGAGGAGCAGTTGTTCTCCACCCTAAACTATGAGGCGCACTGCTTTCTTCTCTTCCATTGTGCAGCAGGTTAGACGGTCTGTTCAGCGCCCTCTAGTGGGATCAGTGATACATGCAGCAGATCTATCAGCATAATCGATTTTCATCATTTAAAGCTGCTGGAGACAATTTTTTTTTTCGCAGATAAATATAGATACATAATTCAAAGATCAATTGTTTGGAAAACAGATGAAAAAAGTTTAAATTGTTGCTTGAAAGTTTGTTTTAATCTCCTCTGTAAGTGCTTTCTTATTGACTTATTGAAGAGTTGGGCTTTGCATTGTGGGATGTGGAGTCCAGTAAACGGATGCATAGAAGTTTTTTTCACTTGATTCTTACTGTCATTTTTTGTATTTGTTTGCCAGACAATGAGGACAGGGATTTGCTCGACACCATTTTTGTTCCAACTTGTATTTATTGATTATTTAAAAGGGACAATGCGTGACGTTAATAAACAGCCATGCTGTAAATGAGCCACAGTTAGCCAATACAGGCTAGTTTTCATCTGCTGTATCAATGAGACATTCAATTTTGGATTTGGATTTTTTTATGTAAGCCAGAAAATAAACATCCACCTAGGGCTGGGCGATATGGCCTTTTATAAATACCGCGATATTTTTAGGCCATGTCACGATACACGATATATATCTCGGTATTTTGCATTACCCTTGAATTAACACTTTGATGCACAAAATCACACCAGTATGATGATTCTATATGTCTACATTAAAACATTCTTGATCATACTGCATTAATATATGCCAATTTTAAACTTTCATGCAAAAAAGGGGATATCACAACTAAGTCAAAGTTGACATAACTGTATTTATTAAACAGTGAGTGGCTCAAACATAAAATTGTCAACAGAAAGTGCACGTTCTGTGCAAAATTGTCACAGAGACATTTCAAAACAAGACATTAGTGCAGGATGCAACTCACATGGCATTTCAAAACACAAAATTAAAGTGCACTTTTTGTACATAATGCCACTACAATATTTTAAAACAAATAGTGCCCTTTTGTGCATGTTGTCATTGAGATGACATTTAAAAAAAAAAATTAAAAAAAAGTCAGCGAGTTTAACGGTATGGTCATTTTCAACACCGCACAGACTACAAGCTGCGATATATCGAGTATATTCGATATATCGCCCAGCCCTACATCCACCATTGTTTTCCTGCAACTTTCAGTCTGTGAAAACACAAAATTGTGTTGGGAAGTCACTTTGGAAGAGTTTTTGGGGGCAAAATCAAGAATACACAGTAAGAATGGAATAAAAACACTTCTATGGGACTACACGATACACATCCCACAATGCATAGCTCATAACTTTTCCAAAAATGTCAATACGAGAGTGTTTACAGTGGAGATGAAAAGAAACTTTTCAGCTTTAACAAAGTGTGGCTAATGAAATATTTGGTTTGACTGTGCTTTGCCACCATAATTGTAGTAGTTTTTCTCGGCATATTCTGCTTTGAGATTGTTCAAAGCATGTAAGGAATACTTTTACCAAATGTTCTGTGTATGTAGGCTTCGAGTCGCTAAAATACTCATTATTTTACTTCTCTCTGTGCTAATCAGCAACCAATCTTCCTTTTCTTAATAATAAATATTAAGAAACCATCTCCTCCCTTAATTAATATAATTATAATATCCTGTTTTAGATAGATTATACTTTATTGTATCCAACAGTGGGGAAATGCACGTTACAGCAGCCAAAAGACGCAAAAGCATTACAAATACAGAAAGGGAAAATTAAGGGAAAAAAAACACATAGTAAGGCAGTGGAGGAACATTATTACTTACAGATAAGATTAAAGAATACCACAGTACCTATCGGTGTGTATTGCATGGCATCTGGTTACACAATTCGTATCCCGATACACAGGTCAGGATACGATATATCCTTCCCGATATTAAAGTATAAGGCGATTATTGCCATTTTCTTTTTAAATATGTGACTTAAGAAACAACTAATCTGTAAATGTGTACACCTTCATGAGAACATCATGTATGAAATATATTTTATTGGCATATTTTACACTCAAAACATTGGCTTTAACATGTCATGTGTTAACAACTTAAAATAAAAATATAACATAGAATCTGCTTGTGGCTTTTAAACCAACTTTGACTTTAGTGCAACTTAAGTGAGGTATATGCCTAGAACAACAAATAAATGCAGAAAGTTTGTACTTTCTTTTTAGATTTTATTGAAAAAACACAAGCTGGTCAACGTGCAATGTCTCCTGCAGTGGAAAATGCTTTCTTGGTTAAATAAAGGTTAAAAAAATAAAATAAATAATGAATTGATCCGAAAATCGTGCAACGTAATATCGCGATATATCGCCCCTAACAGTGTTTTTACTTATTCTTTTGAAGCCAAGAGTAAGATTTTACTGAAAGTGATGAAACGTCTGATTTTTGTTCTGTTTTATTAACAGCCACTGAACCAACACAGGCCTTCACAGAAACAAGCAGCAGGAACCATGAGGACATCAGTGTGTCCATAGAGCCTCTCACCACTGAGAGCAGCAGTAGCAACATCAGCAGCAGTAGCATCATCAGCAGCAGTAGCATCATCAGCAGCAGTAGCATCATCAGCAGCAGTAGCATCATCAGCAGCAGTAGCATCAGGGAGGACAGGACCAACACACACCAGACCCAAAGCGACTCGCACTCTGTGTCCCAGATTATTACAGATGAGGCCAGTCTGCCTCAGGACAGCGCTGATACCACCCTCAGTCTGTCCTCACAGACATCTGCGCTGACAGACGCTGCCTACACTACCACTATTAGCCGAGCTGGAGAGAGAACCCTGCTCTCCGTCACCTCCACCGTCACCAACAGCACCTCCTCTGCTTCCCCAGAGGAGTCGTCCTCCCACCAGCCGCCCTTCACTGGGCCCATTCCTCCCAGGCCTGTTGACACTGTGAACTATACCTACACTAACCCAGACGTAAACACTGAGGAGACGCAAACAACAGACCAGCACATGAGCTCTTCAGAGACAGGAAGCTCTGCTAATCCCAGAGCAACCCACAACACTGCCCAGCATCAACACACTCCACCATCAGAAAACACAACACCATCAGTGACAGAGAGCACCACTGAACAGTCTGTAGCACCAGTTTCCTCCACACCTGCCTCCACGCCACCATTGGGAGGCCCTGCTACTGTCTCACACACGGATCAGGGCTCAGGTTCCGGAGTTTCCACAGAGTCGTCCAACAGAAACCACAGCTCCAGCACTATGAGTGTAGAGACTTCATCCCAGATCAGTCAGGAAAGCTGGGGAGCAGCTCTGACTGTAGCGCCCTCTACAGTCAGCAGCAGTACAACAGGCTCCAGTGATGCTGTGACAGATGTGGCTGTAATGGATACAGAGGTTTTCCTCACCAGCGTGTCTGTAACTGTGACTGACGGGTAAGTCTGGCTAATCAGTTGTATCATTAACACTCCCATTTCATGCTAATACAAAGCTACAAGTAGCTTAAATAGGTAGCACTTTTCCCTCTAAAAGATATATTAACCAGCAATAGACTTTATCAATTTTTATCGGTTATTTGGATCAATAGACTGATTCTGGATCAGTTTGAATAATTGAAAAATCTCCATTACTGGCAAATATTGAAAAATTTGTACCTCAGTTTGTAATAGACCAATCTTTATGAAATTTGACTCCGTCATGTCAGCGCGGTTCCTCATTTAGCCCACCAAGTTTCATCCGGACTGGATCGGATTGCTCATTTCATTGCGATTATTTTGTAAAAAATGAAGGTGTCCATGCATTTGGATTTACTGTATAGTTATTAATTAATTATTTTATTCCAAGCCTTTAAAATGTGAATAATCACGACATAATGATCAGGATCACTGACGCAGATAACTGACAATACCCGAGTACGCTTATTTAGTTTACGGTAATTTAACACTTTAGCTCAGGGCCCATGTGGGGTTGTTTGAAAATAAAATGGGGTAGCCTAAAATGTCTAGTAAAATATAAAAATGTATGATTACATTTTTTTATTTATTTTGAATGTATTTCTTGTTGATTGGAATAGGAGTGAATGTGTGTGTGAATGTGTGTTGCCCTGCGATCGACTGGCACCCTGTCTAACGCCCAGTGTGAGCTGGAGATGGGCACCGGCAGACCCCCGCGACCCTGAAAAACAGGAACAAGTGGGTCAGAAAATGAATGGATGGATGGAAAATTGTATGATTCAATTTTTATTTATTTTAAAATGTATTTCTTGTTTTATTCTGCACAGTTAAATACATCATTCAAGGATTCAAGCATTATTTGCCATGAATATGTACATAATGAAATAAATTCCCCAATTTCCCTGTTAAGCTCTTAAAAAATAGAGTAAAAGAATAATAGTATAAAAGAATAAAAGAATAAAAATAGAATATATACAAAATAATCCAAATATACAATGATATTCAAAATATTAGTAACAATAATATCAGAGAAATAGATATAGAGTGCAGGAAGAGGCAAAAACCTCAGATCTTTTATGAATATTATTTTTTAAATTAAAACCCCACATGTATTCTATACTTTCACTTTCTCAAATATAAATCTAGTTCAAATAAAAAGCTGTATGAAAATATTTCAGCTGGTGCATATCGTCACTGTATTTGTAATTTTGTATCACAGTATAACAAAAAACTAATTTTAGAGAGAATTTCTCGAGTGTTGCCAACAATTTGTGATATAAAAATGGGATCACGACAAGCAAAAGATTGGGAACTACTGCTTTAGCTGAACCATGTCGTGGGTAAAGTAGGAATAAAAGACAAGAAGAATATGATTATGTTCTGTATGTACAGTACACAGTAATGGGGAATAAGTCCCACTATTGCCTTTAAGCACAAGATAGAATTCTTCCAAAAAGACGAATATAACCTTTTTATTCCCAACAAATAGTTTAATCTGAAGAAGCGAAACAAGTGAACAGATATCCTTCTGTGTTATGTTCTCATTACCAGCTCCCATTTGCCTGAAGAAGACTCTTACAAAGCTACTACATTTAACCTGACCACGCCCCCCAGCAGCACCACCGCCACCCTTCCCAGATCTGTGACCTCATCCTCCACCTCCAGTAGCATCATCTCCACTAGCTCCACCCAACTTCTTCAAACAGAGCCCACCCGTTTATCTGTAGCTCCCTCTACATACACCCCCACCTTGACCCTGCAGACCTCCGCCACCTCCCCGACTCTTCATCTGACCCCCATTCAGACACAGGAGACCTCTACTGGGACGTCTGCCCCCACTCATGCCTCCACCCTGCAGACTGCAACAAACACACAAACTGAGAGAGCCACCGAAGTGCACCGTCAGTACGTCACCACCTCCACCTCCTTCTACACCCACAGCCCCCCCCCAACCAGGAGCACAGAGTGGGAGCACACCTCCAGTAAACAGACGCACAGTGGAGTGACGGAGCAGGTGGTGACAACACCGACTACTACAGTTATTCAGACAACCAGAGCACCACCACCACCACCCCCACCACCACCACCACCACCCAGTGAGTCATGGAACGCTTTTACTTTGAAAGGGTGTGTACAGGATTTTATTTGGAAGGCAGTGTCAGCTGTGGGGATTAGAACTGTTTATTATGAATCAATTAAGTTTTTTCTTATGTGGGGCATTAATAGTATTTCTCTACTCTAAAACAGTGCTTCACAAGTGGGGGTGGAGGTGGGGGGAGGAATCTAGAACAATCTTACTGAACCTTGAGCCTGAAAAAAAATAGAAAATGTTTTGGAGGTTTTTTGGACTTCATAGATGAAGATTTTTTTTTTTTTTTTTTTTTTTAACTGTTCTACAATATGCGATTGCAAAATTTTTCATTCTTCAAATGTGGGGCGCAGCAGAAAATGTTTGGCAATCATTGCTTTAAAATGTATCTATTTTTGGATTCATTAATTTCCAATAACTTACTTTTTAATCTTTATTTAATGTCTACTGTATACAGACTACAGATTGCCTAAATTAATTTTATTTAAATTTGAAAGCGTTGGTTGCCGTACGGACAACCTCGGTGCTATTAGTACTTTTACCGAAGTACACGTACGTAGTGTCTTAGGGTTAGGTTTAGTCTTAGTCACATGACCTAAAGTGGCCAATGAGGGGCGCTGCGTACAGATAGAATGTCGGTATAATGATACAGCAACCATACAGATAGCCACTGCCTTTAAGTTTATTAATATACATTTACTCAATTATTTGGAGTTTTATCCATTTTCCATCCTGATCTGTAGCTTGTTTACCAAATTAGAACATTGCAAATCAATTTATTTTATAATGTTGAACTTTATTGTGCTGTGTTAAACTCTTTAGTAACATAAAAATGTTCCTGAATATAAAGTCTAAAACAAATATTTAAGCATGACAGAAAAAATACCAAATTAAACAGTTTTGTCCAAGGTTTGAAGTTATAATATTGTAGTGTGGATGCGCCGTGAAATAAGGATTGCTGAAGGAACAAAAGGAAACGTCACAATCACATACATCAACCCAGGGCGGCAAACACACACGGGAAACACCCAACGTGGCAACCCAGACATGGCAACACAGAACAACACCAAGGCTGGATTCACCGGCATCACATAGCCCCCTTCTAAAGGGTCAGCCGTCCCGGCAACCACATTAGTCCACATAATCCGTTAGGTAACCAGGGCGCCTGCGGGTCCGCACAGGGCGCTCGCGCTCCTCGGGTGTCACCGCTGAGTGGAGCTCACCCGCGAGAGCGGAAATCAGTCCATCTTCTCCCTCGGCAGTCTGTAGAGCCTGTGGGTGGTATGGTGCAAGTCTGTCCCGATGCAACACCACGACTCGTCCCCTGATCGGCATGCGCACTCGGTACACCACATCATTCAGTTTGTCCATCACCTCACCGGGCCCCTGCCACTGGCTGCTCAGTTTAGGGCAAACTCCCTTCTTCCGCGCGGGACAGTATACCCACACCTTGTCTCCCGCAGCAAACACCTGTCCCCTGCACCGTGTGTCATACGCCCGCTTTTGACGCACTCCAGCGCTGGTCTGAGCCTGGCGGGTAAAATCATGGATCTCGTGAAGGCGATCCCTCAGCCGCCGATAATAATCCATTTCTTTTCCACCAGTGATCTCCGGTTCAGGTGGGGCTCCGAACACTAAATCCACCGGTGTCCGGAGATCCCGCCCGAACATAAGGGCTGCCGGTGTGCACTGACTGGACTCCTGGACTGCAGTGCGGTACGACCAGAGGACCAGCGGATAATACCGGTCCCAGTCCCGCTGATGATGACTGGTCAGAATAGCGAGCTGGGTTGCAAGAGTGCGGTTAAACAGCTCCACCAATCGGTCACTTTGGGGGTGAAGAGGTGTGGTTCTGGTCTTATGTACCCCGAGCCGCCGACAGACCTCGTTAAAGACCTGGGATTCGAAGTTTCGGCCCTGATCGCTGTGGAGCTCCGCCGGAACTCCGAAACGAGTGAACATCTCCTCAACCAGCTTCTCTGCGGTGGTATTGGCACTCTGATCCGGCACCGCATATGCCTTCGGCCACTTGATGAAATAATCCATGGCCACGAGAACATAGCGGTGCCCAGCGTCAGTCACGGGAAACGGGCCGAGGATATCCACTCCCACTCGCTCCATCGGGGCTCCCACCAGGTACTGCTGCAGCGGTGCTAGGGAGCGCTGGGAAGGGCCCTTCCGAGCAGTGCACTTGTCACAGCAGTGGACGTGCAGCTCAACATCTCTGCGACAGCCGGGCCAGTAGAACCGTCCTCGGAGACGACGAAGAGTCTTAGCGTTCCCATAATGACCCGCCGCCGTTGAGCCGTGGGTCAGCCGAAGGACTTGGGGACGGAGCGCTCGGGGAACCAGCAACTGGAGGATGTCGCCTCCTCGCTCCGGAGCCTGCTACCGCCGATACAGCATCTCATCGTGACGTTCAATGCTGTTCCATTGGGAATAGTAGGACTTCAGCTCCGGATTTTGTGCAGACATGGCAGCCCACTCCGGTCGCTGTCCAGCCTCCAGCCAGCTCCTCACCGCAGCCAGCGTAGTGTCATTCTCCTGTTGCTGTCTCAGCTCTAACTACGGTGGCTGGGAAGTGTCAGGTGAATGCATTTACAGAAACGAACACAAATGCAAACAGGTCACAACACGAATGCAAACCGGCCACAACGGAAGTGTTTCCGACGGACCGGTATTACAGTCGGACCGATATTATATGATAGCCTGATATGAAAAATATAAGAGTGTCCTAATCAACTTTCACTTACTTTCATACGCGTTTCGATGTCTTCTTCTTGTTCTTAACTGTTCTGGTGGGTTAAAAACATCCGCCAGAAACGTGTCCGTCTGTAATACCGGTCCGTCGGAAACACTTCCGTTGCGGAAACCCGGTGGCCGGGAAGTGTCAGGTGAATGCATTTAAAGAAATGAACACAAATGCAAAAAGGTCACAACACGAATGCAAAATGGCTACAACGGAAGTGTTTCTGACGGACCGGTATTACAGACGGACACGTTTCTGGTGGATGTTTTTAACCCACCCGAACAGTTAAGAACAAGAAGAAGACATCGAAACACGTATGAAATTAAGTGAAAGTAAGTGAAAGTTGATTAGGATACTCTTATATTTTTCATATCAGGCTATCATATCATAATACCCGTCCGACTGCAATACCGGTCCGTCGGAAACACTTCCGTTGTGGCCGGTTTGCATTCGTGTTGTGACCTGTTTGCATTTGTGTTCATTTCTGTAAATGCATTCACCTGACACTTACCAGCCACCGTATCTAACGGGGACAGCGTAGCAAACTCCTCAGTAGCCTCGGCAGCAGCCACTGTCGGTACTTGGTCCCGCTCCTCCTGGCGGTCACAGTAGCGGCACTCTTCTGTCACACAGGGCCGCCGGGAAAGTGCATCAGCGTTACCGTGGTTACGGCCAACCCGATACTGAATGTCAAAATCATAACCTTGCAGAGTCTCGAGCCACCGTGCTTCCTGCCCCTCCGGCTGTTTAAAGCTCAATAGCCAGGTGAGGGAGGCGTGATCAGTCCGGAGAGTGAAACGGCTGCCCTGCAGGTATGATCGGAAGTGTTGCACCGCTGAGACCACCGCCAACAGCTCCCGTCGTGTTACACAATAATTCCTTTCAGCTCGGTTCAGAGCACGGCTGAAGTAAGCAACTGCGCGTTCTCCATCATCTCCTTGCTGTGCCAGGACTGCTCCAACCCCCGTTTTGCTGGCGTCCGTGTCGAGGATGAAAGGTCGGCGGGGATCTGGAAAAGCCAGGACCGGAGCCTCCGTTAGAGCTGCTCTGAGTTGGTTAAATGCGGCAGCACACGCGTCATCCCACCGGTAGGCCTGACCTTTATTTGTCAGGCGGTGAAGAGGGCTGGCTATGGTGGCAAAACCTTGAATGAAACGCCGATAATAGGACGCCAGTCCCAGGAAGCTCCGCACCTCGCTGACATTTGTGGGAACAGGCCAGTCTCTGACAGTGGCGGCCTTAGCGGGGTCAGTGGCTACCCCGTCAGCGCTCACCACATGACCCAGGAACTCGGTCTCTTTAGCCAAAAGGCTGCACTTGGCTGGATTCAACTTCAGTCCGGCTCAGCGAATGGCAGTGAACACCTCGGTAGGTTAGCCAGGGCACCCTCGTAGCTTCCAGCGTGCACCAGCAGGTCATCCAGGTAAATGACGCACCGGTTTCGGGGTACGTCAGCCAGACCCGCTCCATCAGCCGCTCGAACGTTGCTGGTGCGTTGCAGAGCCCAAACGGCATCACCCGAAACTGCCACAGTCCCTGACCGATGGTGAAAGCCGTTTTCGGTTTAGCGTCAGGGGCCAACTCCACCTGCCAGTAACCACTCCGCAGGTCGAGGGAGCTGAACCAACTGGAACCAGCAATCCAATCCAGTGCGTCATCGATCCGGGGGAGGGGATAAGAGTCTTTCTTAGTGACACTATTTAGACGTCGATAATCCACACAAAATTGCCAGTTCCCATTTTTCTTTTTAACCAGCACGGCTGGTGCTGCCCACAGGCTGTCAGACGGCACAATCGCTCCATCAGCTGCCATCTGACGGATCATGTCTGCCGCTGCCTGTCGCTTGGCGAACGCCAATCTGTGATGACGTAAGCGAACAGGCGGGGCTGAGCCCGTGTCAATGTGGTGCTGGACCAACCCCGTCTGTGTACAGTCCTCATCCTTGGCAGCGAAAATGTCCACAAAGTCTTTTAGGAGGCCCTCCAAATCTTGCTTTTGTCGGGGATTTAATACATTGCAGCTGCGTTGTAAAAGCTCCTGCACCGCTCTCGCTGATTCCGCGGAGGGGGAGTTGCTGGTGGAGGGGATCCTCACTGGTGCTTTATAGGTGTTTGGCGTGGAACTGCTGACTGCGTTAATTCTCTTGGTTATGCCTGCCTTCCTTCCACGTTGCAGCCCGATGGTCACGCCCCCCAGTGTGATGCTTGCTTTGGTGGCGTTGATGCAGGCTCCCCAGTGTGACAGTAAGTCCAGGCCGATGATGCACGGCTCCTTAATGTCAGCCAGCCAAAGCTCGTGCACCACCTCCTGACCACCAACCCGGACCCGAAGCAGCTTCCTCGCCGTGAGCCCCGTCTTTTCTCCCGTCACTGTCATCAGCTGGGTCTGGGTGGGGGTCCATGCATTCGTCAGTGGTCCGCTGGTACCCATTAAAACGCCCGGTCGCACCAGGGAGATGGTAGACCCCGTGTCTATGAGCGCCTGACAGCTCTGATCATCAAGCTGGCAGGTCAAATACAGTCCCTTGGTATGACCAAAACGTCCCACCAGCGTGCAACGGCCTTGGAGGGGTATGGTGGGCTGGGATGGCGACCCCCTCATCGGGCCATCCCGCTGTCGTTTCCCTCCAGCGGGGCTGTTCTGACTCTCGGTGCGGGGGCGGGGCAGTCGCAGGCTCATCACACCAATAGCAGCGGTCAGATGAGCGGCGTGGGCGCTGTCTGGTCGATGAACGTCGCTGCTGAAATTGCGGGGTGGGTGACTGGGCTTGGCGTACCTCCTCAATGTCATAGTCAGCCATCCTGACGTAGGGTTGAATGCTTGGTGCCGCCAGTGCTGTGGAGATGACGTCTTCAACACGCTCTGCCTCCCGGAGCGCCTCCTCCAGTGTCTGAGGCGTCGCCAGGCGAACATGTTGGCGGAGCCGTTCGGGGGCGAGTCCTTGCAGGAACGCAGGGAGAGCTAACTCTTCCTGCGTCATGTGGGGGAAACGTGGGTAACCCCTGCGAACGTGTAGCTGAATGTCCGCCGCAAAGGCGCCCAGGCTTTCTCCTTCGCGGCGGCGGTTGTTTAACTTTTCTCTTTCTGCTGTCTCTGATGAGCGCTGTCCGAACCGCCGTTCTAACGCCGGAGACAGTGCGAGCAAGTTCCGCTCCTCTGCTGGGGCCAAGTCCAGAAGCACCTGCTGCGCCCGGCCTTCCAGTGCGAGGGCCAGATGTGTGGCGGTGTCTCCTTCGCTCCATCCATTGTGTGCTGCAGCGATTCGAACCTGTTTGAGGTATAACTCCAGCTGGTTTGTGCCGTCATATTTCGGCAACTTGACAGCAGCCTTGGGTGTGACTGTAGTGCCACGAACTAACGCGAGAGTGAGGACACAACAAAAGGAAACGTCACAATCACATACATCAACCCAGGGCGGCAAACACACACGGGAAACACCCAACGTGGCAACCCAGACATGGCAACACAGAACAACACCAAGGCTGGATTCACCGACATCACAATATGAAGAATCTGTACGTTTGTCTTTTGTCTCATCTAAAGGCTTCACATACACTGTAGTTAAAGACGTGTGCGCACAGTTCAGTTTTCATTTTTCTGTCATTTTTTCAACTCCAGAAAACCCCTGTGTGTCGAACCCGTGCATGAACGGAGGGATGTGTGTGAGCTATATGAAGCATCAGTTCGTGTGCCACTGTCAGCAGGCGTGGACAGGACCCACCTGTAGCCAAGGTGAGCCAAGCTTCTCCTTTAGTCTCCTCCACTTTCTGACTTTATCAGCCTTTCCTCAGCTTTAAGTTAAGGTTCATATTAGAGTGAATGATTTAAAGTAACTTTGAGCTACGTTTCAGTGATATGTTTGGTCTGTGTGTGCAGATGTGGATGAATGTGAGCAGGACCCCTGCCCACTGGGCTCAATATGTGTCAACACTCAAGGCTCCTTTAGTTGTGAATGTCCGCTTGGCTTTGACCTGGAGGATGGACGCACATGTACCAGAGGTAATACAATCCATCAAAAAGTTACAACATTCACATCAGCATTAAGAATTATGACCAATCTGAGCATTAATACAGGAAAGAATAAAGGATTTGTTTGTATTTGTGTTGTTTTTTTGAGTAATGTATGTGTATTTTTTAGGTTTTATGAATTATTCAGGTATTTTTCTGTATAATTGTGTTTTGTTGTCTTTGTGTATTTTTGTTTGTCCTTTAACGTATTTTCTCTTGTCCTTTTGTTCTATTTTTCAGTAAATTTGTATGGTTTTTTTTTATAATTATTCTGTGTATTTTAGCCGTTTCGTTTATTTGTTTGTCATTTTGTGTGTTTCTGGAGTCATTTCCGTGTATTTATTTATGTTTTATACATTTTTCAGGTATTTTTGTTGATATTTTGTAAATTCATCATGTACTTTTGTGTATAATTGTATTTTTGTTGTACTATTGTTTAATTAAATTTGTCCTTTTGTCTATTTTTCTGTAAATTTGAATTTTTTTGTGTCAATTTGCCGTTTTGTGTATTTTTCTGTCCTTTTGTGTGTTTTTAGGGGCCGCACAAAATTAAACCAAGTGCCGAATGTGGCCCACGGGCCAACAGTTGCATGTCTGGTATAGTGTAGTGATCTAATATGCCTTAAAATTTGCTGAGTGTGTTTTTGTTTGTTTTTTCACAGCAAAGACGTTTTTAGGAACGTTCAACATAAACAGGCAGCCACACGAACCAACAAGCTTCAAGAGCACCGCCATGCATGAGATCCAGAGAGAGATCCTCCAGCTGGTGAGACGCGCTTCAGATTTCTGCTCATTTTCATGAAACTATTCGATTCAATTATTTGTGTATTCTCGTCTTTGCTGCAGCTCAACATGTCGCTGTCGGTTATTCAAGGTTACAGCCGCTCAACACTCAGTAAGCGGTAAGTTTACCACACGTGAAGAGTTTTAATCAGCAAATTCTTTTTGTCTTAACTCACCAAACAATGTTCTCTCCTTTCCTCACAGGGAAGGGAAAGGAGTTCATATCTTAGCAGTCAACATGTTTTCCATCTCCACTGATGTGACGACAGCTGAAGTCTTTAACAGCATCCAGATGTCATTGGGCAACTGCAGCTCCTCGTTGTCTCACTGTCGAGTGGTCCTGCACCACCAGCTCACATACCACAGTAGGTTTCAGTAATGAATATTGTAATCGAACCCATCATACTGTATGTAGTTAAAAATCATGCCAAAACCTCACGTTTTACTCACGCCCAAATGATTTACAAACAAACAAAAAATCTCTCACAAACTAATGCATTTTGTGTTGCAAATAAGAAACGTACCCATTAAACAAGTGCGTCATGTTTTTGCACACGAAAATTACGAAAAAAATATCCTCAAGTACTAAAAAACCTTCAGCGCAAAAAATATATAAAAAACAATTCTGCACCCACAAAAAACTGTCATGTGACCTTTGGCTCTAATTTAATGTCCATCCACCCATTTTCCAACCCGTTTGCTGCTTTTCAGGGTGGCATGAACTAATTTCATGTTTAAAAAAAAACATCCACCTTGGTACCTCCACTCTTATTTCTACTGTACTTGTATGTACTTTTTTATTATGCATTTTTATTATTTATTTATGTTGTATTATTTTTATATTGCACTATATTTCTGTAAATATTTCTATTATTGTATGCTGCTGGCCCCGAGAAACAAATTTTGTTTTCATGGAAACATGAAAATGGCAATAAAAAAGCCTTAATGTGGAATTGTGATCCACCACCACTAGAGGGCACTGTTCAACTCTATGAGGGTCTCTTTTCTTGTTGTGCCATAAAACATGTGATAATGTTTTTGCAATTGTTGCTTCAAAAAACAAGCAAACAAACTATCAAATCATGCTCTACAATCTCAAATCTTTTACAAAGTTATATTTAGTTTTTTAAACACGACATTGTCATTTTCCCACTGTATTCTAGAGGAGAGCCTGTGTGTTGCCCAGAAAACTCAGTGCGACACTGAACGTTCGAGCTGCTCCGACAGCAGTGGCACGGCTTCCTGTCAGTGTCAGCCTGGATACTACAAACACAACGCTGATGACTTGTCCTGCCTGGGTAAAATCCCATCATACGTCATATATATATTGCACAAAACTACGGCTGTTTTGTATTTCCAATATACATGCAACTTCTTCTAAGAAATATGAGTAAAACGTTTCCTAACACACATACATGCATTCTATTACAGAATGTGGCGATGGCTACAAGCTGGAAAATGGCACATGTGTCCCGTATGTTTGGTTTAATCCCTATATTCGTCTTTAACATGTATTTGGCTATAGTGAAAGAATAGTTAACTGAAGCTTCTGGTTCACAGGTGCATGTTTGGATTTGGAGGATTCAACTGTGGAAACTGTGAGTGCTGTAAACTATTCAGTATTTTTCAAGCTGCAAATTATATTATGTATATTATACGTCTTCTGCTCAGCTTTGGTTTTACTCCTTTGTTGTTCTTTGATACATTTTTTTTGTTTTAACTTTACAGTTTACAAGCTGATAGCAGTTGTGGTGGCACCTGCAGGGGGCGCCCTGCTCCTCGTTCTCATCATTGCTCTCATCGTCACCTGCTGCAGGTAAGTCTGCCCCTAGGCTGCGTCCGAATAGTCCCTCCTATCTCCTTTCCTATCCACTGTTCCTTCACCCCCGGAAGTGTTTAAGTGGTGGACATGATAAAGAACGTCCAAGTTCTCTTTAAGCTCAGGAAAAGAGACTAAATTTTTCCCTTTTTTTTTACCTCCTTTAGCCTAGGCAACATTGATACATCCTTTACCAAAGGAGATGAGGTAATGCTGACCCACAATTCCTTGCGGCGACAACATTTAAAGGGACACACACACCCGAGCGCTGACAAGTAACGGAGATCATGCAAGTTCAATGCAATAATATGCCTTAAACAACTTTAAATAATCTAAAACCCATATCTTATTATATGTAAGACATATTATCAGATTATAACTGACTGGTTCAAGAATACAAATCAGAGACATTTTTATTTTTTTTATTCAACATAATTCATATTTGTGAGCGGAAGGTGAGTGTGAGAAACCATTCTCAATGTGACGTTCTTTTAGTTTCACTTTTGTTCCTCGTAGCCTGGTGGCCTCTTTTCCTTTGATTTACATTTAAACCATGTCGTATTTGATATTATATTAGCGCAAAAGTGTTCACAATGTGCTTTTAGTTAATTTCCGGAAATGTGTAGTTTTTTCACCACGGCAGACGTCACTAAAATTTGCGGCCGTCAAGTTATTACGTCACCTAGTGGAAGTGCATCGGACTGCCAAAACAAATATGATGGCCATTTCCTAACTTCTCTCCTAACACCTTTCCTTAACCCCGTGATGTCATTCACGGAGTTATGCAAAAGTGGATAGGAAAGGTGATAGGAGGGACTAATCGGACGCAGCCCGCATGTTTCTACAGAGTATCCTCTTTGTACAGGTAAACATTTTTCACTGGAAAAGACATTTTTTATTGTTTTTAAATTGTCTTCATTTTTTTAGTTCTTGACAAGCACTTAAGTTGGAAAAAATAATACAAAAAAAGGACCAAAAAAATACAACTACAATTATTGCGCATTTCCTGAAGAAAATGCAAGATGCATAGCTGAAAAGTACTTTTGGTCTAGAACTAGTTTAGCACTAGCTTAGCACTTGCCTAACAATAGCCTAGCATTAATCTTGAATTAGCTTAGCACTAGCCTAGCATTAACTTATAATTAGAATGTGGATCTTGTTGGGTTTTTTCTTTCTTATTATGAATTTTATATTTTGATAAGCGCATTGAGATGACTTTGTTGTAATTTGCGATATACAAATAAAGTTGAATTAGAATTAGCACTAGCCTTGCATTGACTTAGCACTAGCCCAGCATTACTTTAGCACTAACACTTAGCTTTAGCCTAGCCCGTTTTGATGCCTTACGTGTTCAAAATGGTTGAATACTGCAGGACGAGTATAAGACCCTATGATAATGATAATAAAGTTTAAGGATAATTATAGTGAGGCTGCTATGCATCAAACAAAATACAATTCTACACAAAAACACCTGAAGAATTTTCAAAACATCAACAAAAATACCTGAAGCATTTACACCAACATTTTGACTGAAAGAAGAATATCACAGGTTACATCTCAGTTCTGAGAATGTATTTCATTGCTCCACTGACTTTTATTCATAGAAGAAAATGTCTGTTATGACAATTTAAAAATGCCATTTCTAATATCAGCGACTGTAATGTTGTTTGACAGTAATGGTGAATTTTTCAGAAAGGACAAAAACGATCTCAATAAAATCATCTTCAAGAGCGGTGACCTACAGATGTCGCCGTATGCCGACTTCCAGAAGAATAACCGAATATCCATGGAATGGGGCAGGGACACTATCGAGATGCAGGAGAACGGCAGCACCAAAAACCTGCTACAGATGACGGACATCTACTACTCTGTAAGAAAACATGTCTTCTCCCTCTCCCACTTTGGTCTTTATTAATTAACCTGATTTCTCCTTTCTCTGTTTTTTCCTTCAGCCTGCTTTACGTAACTCAGACCTGGAGAGAAACGGTCTGTACCCGTTCACAGGCCTGCCCGGCTCTCGCCACTCGTGCATCTACCCTGCTCAGTGGAACCCGTCGTTCATCAGTGATGATTCACGGAGACGGGACTACTTTTAAAACAAGTGCACAGACAAAGAACACGTTTAGGAGAACCAATTCTACCATCAGTATTTTATTGCATTGTTTGTCAGAGTGTGTGTGTGTGTGTGAGTGTGTTGGCATGTTTTAGCTTTACTTTAGCTTGTGTGGTCAACATGGTTTCTGTTTCACAGATTCACATTTGATGCACTCTTTTGATATTTCAGTTTTTCTCCCGTGGTGAGATTTGGCTTCACTTCCTGCTGACCTCGTGCAGATTTGTTTGAAAACTCACCTGTAATGTGAGTAGACATGATTTGTTCACGTGTGTTGAGATTCTTTTGCAAAAATGTGACATAAAATTTTTTCCAAAAAAGCACAAACTAAGCTTAACACAATAATACTATCTGAGGAATTCATCGTTAATTTATTTTAAACATGTCCATTATCCACTAACAAATGTTATTGTGTGTGAGTGAGTTGTATGAATCTTGAAAGTTATGCTTATTTTGTTTGTGTGATGTTTTCTGTATACATAAAAGACCAACACTGTTGAAAATTGAATGTAAAGATGTATCATATTTTGCTCTCTGTCATAAAGTTTTATTTTTACGCTTTTTATTATCGTGTGTGTGTGTGTGTGTGTGTGTGTGTGATTGGTTGATACTGGCGTTTTAGTCAGTCATTCCTATTTAAATAAAATTGTTGCACAGTGTTCTGCTTGAAATGTGTTTATTTTTACCATGTTCTGCCCATGTTTTGGTTATTATCACCTTCATTAATTTGTTAATGTTTTAATATATTCTCTTTTTTCCCCCCTGTTGGCGCAACTGTATATATGATTAAGATTGCAATTTCCTGTATGGAACAGGAAGTTCATGTTAGGTAACAACATTTTTCTTCTTCTCAACTTTTCATCATACGTGACCAAACCTTGACAGATTTATTTGAATTAGCTATTTTCCATGTTTGTCCAGAGTAGACGAGGTGAACCAATTCAAATCTAATGCAAATGAATGAGCTGCAGTAAATCTTAAATAAACAGGAGGAAAATCCAGAATATGAATTATGGAAAACTAAAGTATCTAAAAACAACCAAAACAATTAAATGGCAGTTATTGTCAAAATGTACAATAAAAAAAAGGACCAGATGAAACATCTTAGATAAGTCTAAAAAATGAATATATTCATTGTTTTTTAAAGTAAAACCAATAGTTTGTGGACTGGTTTAAAAAGGCAACAAAGTAAATACAAAAACCAGCAGCACAACTAACGTTAATTAATTCATGGGCTAAACAACAGCAAAAAGGATTTTTTTGAAAAAAAATATTTGAGCAATGTTGAAGGTCCATCACCAGACATAACGTCTTGGAAGTATTTGATGAGGCTGATGAATGCCTTTGGGATACTCAGCGTGTTTCTTTTGAGGAATGCTTCTTTAATGTGAGTTTAACGCTTAATGAAAAAAGGTTCTTTACAAACTTAAGAGTCTTTGGAGGAGTTTGATCTTGTGTACGCCTTCGTTTTCTTCTCCTCAAAGACGAGTCAAAGGTTCTTGTCTCCTGCCTGCAGCAGGTTTTTCTTCAGGAGCTTTCCAGCCATTTGTTTTTTGGCTGCCTTCTTTCCTTCACCAGCTGTTCAATCTCCATTTTAGGGTGGTTGATGTTTTCTTTCTTTTTTCTGCATATTCAGTTATTTCCCAACCATAGGTTTGAATCACTTCTTGGTTTCTCTCCAGCTTTAAGGCCTGGTTCCATCTTTTCCTCTTGAAAAGGAGTTTGATGTCCTGCAAACTTTGGTTTTGGTCCTGCTACTGAACTCTTAATTGACTTGCTTTGTAAGAAGCAGCAGTTAATGCCAGGTCCATGTTGACTTCACCTATTGGGGATGTTACTTTCTTCCAACCACATCTATCTAAAAATACAAGGAATGTCTGTGTGTGCGCATGCATGTGTGTGGAGAGCATATCTCCCAGACGCTTAGTCTGATGGTGCTGAAACCTGTTAACAGTGTGTGCAAATCCCGGGTTTGTGCATCCATTATTTTGGACTTAGGTGGTGTTGCAAAATGTTTATTTTCATTTTATTTTAAAGTCACCGCGGTCGGACATCAGCAGAGAGAGAGAGAGGGCGCTGCAGCAGCGTGGCTGAAGAGGATCCTTTTAAGGACCGAAACGTTGCATTACCGGCTTGCTTTTTCTTCCTTTTGGCTGTTTTACTCCTGTTGTGGATGGACGGGGATAGCAGACTGGCGAGACCCCTTCCAGACAACCTCATCCTGGGCTAGATGCAACCTGGGGATGCATTTACAGGATGAGACTCTGAAGCAGGTGAAAGCTCTCATCACACAGTATGTCGTGTAGAAGATGTGAATGAGCAGGGGGAGGAGGTGAGAGAGTGGAAGACAGGGTTTTACCACCACCAGAGAGCAAGATACATTGTAGCCACAGCTGACCTGAGGCATATTAACGGAAGCGTGACTGCCATTTCGTGCCTACCACCAACATTCATGCACAAATCGTACCCACTCATACAAGAAAATGTGGGTAAAGTGCCTTGCCCAAGGACACAACAACAATGACTTTGATAAAGCGGGATTCGAACCCCCAACCCTTCGGTTATTGGACGACCCACTCCACCTCTGAACTTTTTGATGCTTACTATCATAAGCACATATTACATTTTAAAGAAATGCAAGCGTTCTTGAGTGTTCTCTTTTAATGAATGTATTGTTGATGATTTCAAGACCTACACACAGCAAGTGATGCTCATGTGATATTCTTTCCTGTAGCCTTCTGTGGTTTCAGTTGTTTCCATAATGATCATGGCAGCTATGGTTTAATTGAATGCATCGAGTCTTCCTAACCAGAAGAACAGACTCCATCACACAGAGAGGCTCATCTAGCTTTACCTTTTACAAACCAATGATGGATGTGATTGACATGGGTGAGCAAGCTTTTAGAGGGATCAATGTTCCTCTCATTTTATTCAACATCACAGCCAACATCTTCTATGCATGGAGCTTATTTCTGGACAGAGGAAAACTGAAGCAGCTTTTGAATGTTCTTCTGGGATATATGGTCCTATGGACAATTGTTTATTGTGCCACTTTGATTGTTGTGGATATTTCTGATTATTTAGAAAGTCATGGATTCATTCTGGTGTGGATCATTTTGGGACTGTATACAAAGAGCAGCATGACATGTTATGTCTTGCTGAATTTCTACTACTACATGAACATTGTGCCTGCCAAGCAAGTTCTCATGGTTTGGACAAAGAAGAACATCAAGTCAGTCATCTATGTGGCATTGATTGGTGAAACAATGCTGTATTTAGTGAATGGAGCAGTCAAATGGACAGTGTTTACCTTACGTTTCGACTGCATTAACAACCAAACAGGGACTGGATGGCTTAATGAATTTTATGACTTCAACTACGCTTTAACCGCTATCATCCAAGTGTACATATTTCTCTACGTGTTGATTATGATGGTTTCCAGCTTCTCAACAGCCCACTACCTGGGAAAACACATTAGAAATTTTTCAAAAAGTGCCAGTCGCCTCACCAGTCCCAAGATTCAAAGTCAGATCCGAGTCACCGTTGCTGGAGTCTTGCAAGGACTTTTATATCTGTTCTACTACATTTTCTATCTCACAGATCTTCTCATCTTAAGGTTGCACCCAAATACGTTTTTGAGCCTCAGAGTTTTTATAACAGCTACTACATTGTTCTTCTCATTCACTACAGTCAATATAGGCATCAGTCAGACTGTAATAAGACAAAGAGCAGCTGATGTGTTGAGGGGACTCAAAGCACTGTGTGGGGTTAACATGGAAACACATGATGTGAGTGTGCACACCAGCCCAGTGACATAGATATTTCTTTAATTTTAAATTAAATTAGGGATTTCTAGATTTTAGATTTTAGATTTTGTACTGTATCAATGTTCTGTCTCGTGTACAATGTCTGAATATTACTCATTGTAAATGCAAATGTAAGCTTACAAAATCAGATGTTTTTATTTTGGAAAATGTGGAATGTATAGAATATTTCCTGTAATGTCCAGTAATGACAAAAAACCACTCAAATTAAATGAGATTGTGTACTGTATATAATGTACCTCCTCACATTAAGTAAACCATAGATTATTTGCATCTTTCGGTTGACTGTAATGCAAAGCCCTTCAATTTGCTACTTTACAAAGTAGTGGAAAACTGCATCTCAAACACCAGTCTTGTATAAGCACCGCTCCAAGGCCCTTTGTAGACGCATCAGTTCCAGTGACCACAAGTTTGTTAACCTTTAACTATTCAACATTAGACAATTTATCTACAGTGCATTTATTACATATCGCTTTCAGAACTGTACTGTTTGATGTCAATAATCATAAAGATGCCATTTGAGAAGTACTAAACATTTGATGAATTCAACAATGACTCACAGGTGGTGTGTTATGCTTCTGTGATATTCTTTCCTGTAGCTTCCTGTGGCTTAAGTTGTTTCCATAATAAGCAATGTATACATCGAGTCCTGGTGTTCAACACACTCTTTTTAACCAGAACAGACTCCATCACACAGAGAGGCTCATCTAGCTTTACCTTTTACAAACCAATGATGGATGTGATTGACATGGGTGAGCAAGCTTTTAAAGGGATCAGTTTCCCTCTCTTTTTTTTCAACATTACAGCCAACATCTTTTATGCATTGAGCTTATTTCTGGACAGAGGAAAACTGAAGCAGCCTTTGAATGTTCTTCTGGGATATATGGTCCTATGTACCATCATTTATTTTACCACTTTGATCATGATGGATACTTCTGATTATTTACAAAGTGATGCTGGATTTATTTTGGTGTATACGAACAGCAGCATGACATGCTATGTCTTGCTGAATTTCTACTACTACGTGAACATTGTGCCTGTCAAGCAAGCTCTCATGGTTTGGGCAAAGAAGAACATCAAGTCAGTCATCTATGTGGCATTGATTGGTGAAACAATGCTGTATTTAGTGAATGGAGTACTCAAATGGACAGTGTTTACCTTATGTTTTGATGGCACTAACAACCAAACAGGGACTGGATGCCGTAATGAAATTCATGACCTCAAGGAGGCTTTTACCATTATCATCCAAGTGTACATATTTCTCTACGTGTTGATCATGATGGTTTCCAGCTTCTCAACAGCCCACTACCTGGGAAAACACATTAGAAACTTGGCAAAAAGTACCAGTCGCCTCACCAGTCCAAATATTCAAAGTCAGATCCGAGTCACCATTGCTGGAGTCTTGCAAGGACTTTTATATCTGTTCTACTACATTTTCTATCTGACAAATCTTTTTTTCTTCAGCTTGCGCACAAATATTGTCTTTAGCCAGAGAGATTTTATAACAGCTACTACATTGTTCTTCTCAGTCACTACAGTCAATATAGGCATCAGTCAAACTGTAATAAGGCAAAGAGCAGCTGATGTGTTGAGGGGACTCAAAGCACTGTGTGGGGTTAACATGGAAACACATGATGTGAGTGTGCACACCAGCCCAGTGACATAGATATTCATTTAATTTGAAATTAAATGTCTGTGATTTTTAGCTTTTAGATTATGTACAGTATCAGTGTTAGTTTACAGAATATCCCAATATTATTGTAAATGCAAATGTAAGCATATGTTTTTATTTTGGAAAATGTAGAATGTATAGAATATTTCCTGTGATGTCCAGTACCGGCAAAAACAACTCAAAGTAAATGAGATTGTGTACTGTAATAATGCACCTCCTCACGTTATGTAAACCATTATAGGATATTTGCAGCTCTCGGTTGACTGCAATGCAAATCCTCTCAATTTGCTAATTTACAAAGTAGTGGAAAACCTCAATCTGCAAAGGGTTACTCTGTTGATGGTGGGGAAAAAAAGAAACAAAGACACCAAGTCAAGCCATTTCTTCATAATACAACATCTGAACTTACATATACGCATTTATATCAAGGAGCATTGAAATGTTTACACCTAAATTCCAAATGTCAACATCAAATGATGCCTCATGCATTTTAATTGTGATTTGAAGTGTATAGTATGTACCCACGGCTTGTTGTGGTGTTCTATTGTGTGGTTAATGCAACACTCTGTGTATCACAATAAAGAGAGTTGAGCTGTTTGTTTAAAACTAATGAAACACACTTCTTTATTTGTATTCAAGTCGCAGGAATTTGCTTCCATACACTGGGGAAGAGCAACTGCAGGATTAGGGTGAATCGACTCCTGCTTATTGTTGTGGCGGTTTTGATGAATAAGATAGAGTCAAGCTTTAGGGTTGCTGGTCAGATGCAGTCACGGGGGTTTAGAAGCTGCAAATGTAATAAAAAGCACTTTAACAATGAGATTGTCACATGTTGACAATCTCTGATGTAGTGAGTACTCAAGGATGTGAGACATTCATGTAAGTAGAACTGGTTTAATGAGGTTAGATGCCTCCAATCAATGGGTTTTAACTTAAAGGGTACCTGTAGTAAAGACATAACATAATAAAATATAATAAAAATGGGTTAATGTAATACAAATAAACAAAATATGTGCACCTTTTTGAAAAAAAACAAAAAAAAAACGCTAATAGGACTTTTTGAAACAATGTTATTAGGCTTACACTACGGAGAGCCGCCGTCTGTTTACATTGTGGGAAGTGTAGTTTTTCTGTTGTTATGGTTCCGTGTGCGCTCTCGTAAGCTCCCCCTTAGTGATAAAAATGCAGCATTCAGGTTGTATGTTACGAGAGGATTTAAATATCCCCTTATCCCCTGAAACGAGCCATGACTGAGTAGAAACTTGAACTCCGTAATTTACCAGGCCTCTCAACCACAGTTTGAAGACAACCTGGCGGAGGGTAACACAATGCAACAGGGTTCAGTTGATCTACAGCGTGTTGGAAGTGTAAAAATATGGCAATCAACTGTGATGAAAGCTGTGTGAAGGAATATATTTTCATTAACAGGATGATGCGCCACCACTTCCAAGGACCAGCGCTTGACGTCGCCCTAACAAACAGCTAAGTTCTCCTGACGGAGTTCATCATTTAGCCACAAGGAAATAAGAGAGAACAATTTGGTGGGGATGCGGTTAGTGACATCTAGCAAGTCACATTCCTTGTAGTGTTTTAAACTCTAACCGGCAAATAAAATTATTCTGATTCTGACAGCCGCCCATAGTCTCCCCTGTAAGCAGAAATGTAGTAGTGCTTTGAACAAGTAGGTTTACAAGCTGCATTGAAGGACGTTCTGTGAATAAATTCTGTCAGGACCACGTCTGGTTTCAGACGTAACTTTGGCTTTATGCCATTAGCTTAGCCCATTAGCTTAGCCTGCAGATTCCTCTCATAGCAGCTCAGCTTGAAGTGGTCCTCGCATACCACTGAGTTTTGACCAAACAGAAACGTTATAGGTGTGTATCCTGTATCGATATGGAGCCAACATCTGCCTAACTCTAGCTTAGTACCGTTATTTGGCTTAGAAGACGCAAAAGAAATGTTTCTACTGGGTTTTTCTCTTGTTGTTTGAGCAACCATCAGCTTTACAATCCGCCATTGTTCAGAAATATGACCCAGCACTGGACGATGATAGATTAGCGTCTGCACTGCGTCACACTGCGGTTCAGCCAATCGTCATTCAGCCTGTTCATTGGTACATCACAGCCAGACAAGATGGCACTGAGCATAGTCCTCTGAGGGTTAAATTCCTAGTGCTCTTATATCCTTAAACAGAGCTTGTAATTAAAATTCATTTTAGGTACCCTTTAAGGTCTCTTCTTTGTTCCGCTGAAAGCATGCTTGGATCTGTAGTGAGATTGTGGCATCCAAATGCTCCACCAACTGCCATTTTCAAAGTGAAATGTCTCATTTCCTGGTAGGTTTAAAGTCAAAATCCATCCACGGTCATATTCCCAATATTCTTAGGAGTAACTTTATAACCTTTAATTATTCAACATTAGACCATTCATCTACAGTGCATTTATTACATATCGCTTTCAGAACTGTACTGTTTGATGTAAATAATCATAAAGATGCCATTTGAGAAGTACTGCTTTATTTTGAAACCTAAAACATTTGATGAATTCAACAATGACTCACAGGTGGTGTGTTATGCTTCTGTGATATTCTTTCCTGTAGCTTCCTGTGGCTTAAGTTGTTTCCATAATAAGCAATGTATGCATCGAGTCCTGGTGTTCAACACACTCTTTTTAACCAGAACAGACTCCATCACACAGAGAGGCTCATCTAGCTTTACCTTTTACAAACCAATGATGGATGTGATTGACATGGGTGAGCAAGCTTTTAGAGGGATCAATGTTCCTCTCATTTTATTCAACATCACAGCCAACATCTTCTATGCATGGAGCTTATTTCTGGACAGAGGAAAACTGAAGCAGCTTTTGAATGTTCTTCTGGGATATATGGTCCTATGGACAATTGTTTATTGTGCCACTTTGATTGTTGTGGATATTTCTGATTATTTAGAAAGTCATGGATTCATTCTGGTGTGGATCATTTTGGCACTGTATACAAACAGCAGCATGACATGTTATGGCATGCTGAATTTCTACTACTACGTGAACATTGTGCCTGCCAAGCAAGTTCTCATGGTTTGGACAAAGAAGAACATCAAGTCAGTCATCTATGTGGCATTGATTGGTGAAACAATGCTGTATTTAGTGAATGGAGCAGTCAAATGGACAGTGTTTACCTTATGTTTTGATGGCACTAACAACCAAACAGGGACTGGATGGTGTAATGAATTTTATGACTTCAACTACGCTTTTACCGCTATCATCCAAGTGTACATATTTCTCTACGTGTTGATTATGATGGTTTCCAGCTTCTCAACAGCCCACTACCTGGGAAAACACATTAGAAATTTTTCAAAAAGTACCAGTCGCCTCACCAGTCCCAAGATTCAAAGTCAGATCCGAGTCACCGTTGCTGGAGTCTTGCAAGGACTTTTATATCTGTTCTACTACATTTTCTATCTCACAGATCTTCTCATCTTTAGGTGGCACCCAAATACGTTTTTGAGCCGCAGAGTTTTTATAACAGCTACTACATTGTTCTTCTCATTCACTACAGTCAATATAGGCATCAGTCAGACTGTAATAAGACAAAGAGCAGCTGATGTGTTGAGGGGACTCAAAGCACTGTGTGGGGTTAACATGGAAACACATGATGTGAGTGTGCACACCAGCCCAGTGACATAGATATTCCTTTAATTTTAAATTAAATGTCTTTGGGATTTCTAGATTTTAGATTTTAAATTTTGTACTGTATCAATGTTCTGACTCATGTACAATGTCTGAATATTACTCATTGTAAATGCAAATGTAAGCTTACAAAATCAGATGTTTTTATTTTGGAAAAAGTGGAATGTTTAGAATATTTCCTGTAATGTCCAGTAATGACAAAAACCACTCAAATTAAATGAGATTGTGTACTGTATATAATGTACCTCCTCACATTAAGTAAACCATAGATTATTTGCATTTTTCGGTTGACTGTAATGCAAAGCCCTTCAATTTGCTACTTTACAAAGTAGTGGAAAACTGCATCTCAAACACCAGTCTTGTATAAGCACCGCTCCAAGGCCCTTTGTAGACGCATCAGTTCCAGTGACCACAAGTTTGTTAACCTTTAACTATTCAACATTAGACAATTTATCTACAGTGCATTTATTACATATCGCTTTCAGAACTGTACTGTTTGATGTCAATAATCATAAAGATGCCATTTGAGAAGTACTAAACATTTGATGAATTCAACAATGACTCACAGGTGGTGTGTTATGCTTCTGTGATATTCTTTCCTGTAGCTTCCTGTGGCTTAAGTTGTTTCCATAATAAGCAATGTATACATCGAGTCCTGGTGTTCAACACACTCTTTTTAACCAGAACAGACTCCATCACACAGAGAGGCTCATCTAGCTTTACCTTTTACAAACCAATGATGGATGTGATTGACATGGGTGAGCAAGCTTTTAAAGGGATCAGTTTTCCTCTCGTTTTTTTCAGCATCACAGCCAACATCTTCTATGCATGGAGCTTATTTCTGGACAGAGGAAAACTGAAGCAGCCTTTGAAAGTCCTTCTGGGATTTCTGGTCTCCTGTACAATTACCTTTTGCGTCTCTTTTATTGTTACAGCTTATTTTGGTGGTTTACAAAATAACATTGTATCTATTTTGATGTGGGTCATTATGCGACAGTATACAAACAGCAGCATGACATGTTATGTCTGGCTGAACTTCTATTACTATGTGAGCATTGTGCCTGCCAAGCGAGTCCTCATTGTTTGGACGAAGAAGAACATCAAGCCAGTCATCTACGTCACCTTGATTGGTGACACAATGCTGTATTTAGTGAATGATACACTCGCTTTAGCATCACTTACCAACAGTAACAACATCTCAATGGCTGGATTGAATATTGAATTGAATGACAGAACAATAGCTTTTTCCACCTTAACGCAACTGTACATATTATTCTGCATGATGATCATGATGGTTTCAAGCTTCTCAACAGCCCACTACCTGGTGAAACACATTAAGAACTTTGCAAAAAGTGGCAGTCGCCTCACCAGTCCCAAGATTCAAAGTCAGATCCGAGTCACCGTTGCTGGACTCTTGCAAGGACTTTTATATCTCCTGTATTTTGTTTTCTATCTGACAGATTTGTTCACCTTAATGCTCCACCCAAGGTTTTTTTTCGGCTTTCGGGTTTCTACCACAGCTACCACTTTGTTCTTGTCAGCCACTACAGTCAATATAGGCATCAGTCAGACAGTGATAAGGCAAAGAGCAGTTGATGTGTTCAGAAGACTCAAAGCACTGTGTCTGTTACGTAATAAGGAAATAAATGAAGTGCAGGGACATCAGGTGACATACTGTAGTTAGTCCTATACCAGCAAATCAAATGTCTCTATGATTTTTAATGATTATGCACTTTTATTATACCATGTTTCCATATCATTCAAGTAAATGCTTTTGGAATTACCCATTAAAAGGGGTAACTATTGTGGTAAATATTGAATGCTTTTGAAGTTTTTTTTTTTTTGTGCTATGTATACAATTTACTCCCTCACAATATTTGAATCTCTTGGTTGACTGCAATGCAAATCCTTACAATTTGCTACTTTACAAAGTAGTGGAAAACCTCAATCTGCAAATGGTTTTCTGGCTTTCTAAATCTGTTGCCATGTTCTTTTAAAAGAAAATCCCATATATAATGGAATAACAATAAACATGGGATAAGGTTATGTGACAATTTCAGTGTACAGTATAGTATAAGTGATGTATGATATATGAATGTAGATGTTTGTATTCTGTTAAGTGTATTTGTATTGTTGGATACTGTTATAGGCAGGTCGAAATAAATGAACTGCAACTTAAAGTTGTTCTGTCCTGTTATTAAAGTAACATTGAAAATACTCAACGCTCACGTATCAAAATAAAAAGAGTTGAGCTGTTTGTTTAAGCTAATGAGTCACACTTCTTTATTTGTATTAATGCAACAGGAATTTAAATTCACACTTGAGAAGTTATGACAAATGCAGGATTAAAGATTAAGTGAAACACATTGACAAAAGGATACCATTTGATTTATACTCTGTTTTTGTTAATGAACATAACTAACTGCTTTTGAAATTAGAGCTTTTTAAAGAAGCAATCCAACATTTTGTTAATTTCTTGGGTGGGACGTTGCATGTTGTGGCGGACATTTTGTTTGTGTCTGCCTGTAACATACAAACAGGGCCAGCAACTTCATGAACGCTTCAACAAGTGCAAAGAAATACAGGTCCCGAGTTTTTTAAGGAGCTAATTGCAGTTTTACTGTACCGGTTGTTTTTCCTGTATGGTGTTGCGACAAACAAACCAGCTGCTAAGCTAAGCTAGCAGGGCAAAAAGCTGATGACTCACCGTAAAAACAAAGTCACTTCCTGACTCCAAAAACATTCCCTGTTGGGTCGGACAGGCCTTCTCAGTGAAGCTCCTGAATAGCAGTTTATATGCAAATCTGTCTCCATCTCCTTCCTCTTTTATTTTGTATGTTTGTCATGTTTTTTGGTCACACGAGTTATATGCGACTACTTCTACTTCTTCTTCTTCTTCTTCTTCTTCCTTCTTCTTCTTCTTTCTTCTTTCTTCTTTCTTCTTCTTCTTCTTCTTCTTCTTCTTCCTTCTTCCTTCTTTCTTCTTGTTCTTCTTGTTCTTCTTCTTCTTTCTTCTTCTTCCTTCTTCTTCTTTCTTCTTCTTTCTTCTTCTTTCTTCTTCTTCCTCTTCTTCTTCTTCTTCTTCTTCTTCTTTCTTCTTCTTTCTTCTTCTTTCTTCTTCTTCCTTCTTCTTCTTCTAAGGCAGAGTGGATGTCACAAGGCATCTTACTGCCCCCCACTGGTTTTTATTTGAATGAATAGATCCTTCCATACGTTCCAGTGTCATGCAGGAATTGCTTGGAGACCATCTGGTGGTGGTTCTCATTGTGACCAAATAAAAATAGTTTAAAAATAGAAAAAACCTTTGTTCATAATCTAGACATGCTTGCAAATAGATGCTGCCTTTCTCTCTGTCTTCTTTCCTGTTTCAGTGTATTTCTGTGGCAGAGTTACAGTGCCACATAGAGCCCCCTAATGTTTACTACAGTGTTTTTACTGCCTTTTCATGTGAACACACACACAATTATCCATTTTAGGGAAACCGTTTTCTTTTTGTCTCTGTGTGAACAGTGCCTTAATCACAGGCTCTTGTTTTCCTGCTTCTGTTAGCACAGATAAGGTTTTGGGTGCTTGAGGCTCAATTAATTATAAAGCAGGATGTTGATATTAATCATGTGTAACATAAAAACATGTATAGTTTTATGTTGATACAAAAGTTTTTAATGCTTCTTCCCTTTCAGTGAATTAATTGTTAATGACACCTTCTCCCAACCGTGCTATTTTGTCCATGTACCAGTAGTCATTTGTGGCTTTAGTTGTTTCCATAATGGATATGGCAGTTCAGGTTTAAATGTTGGTTTTCCACACACTCTTCCTAACCAGAAAAGACTCCATCACATAGAGAGGCTGAGCTAGCCTTACCTTTTACAAACCAATGATGACTAAGATCGATATGGATGAGCAAGCTTTTTTGTTCTTTAACTTTCCTCTCATTTTTTTCAACATCACAGCCAACATCTTCTATGCATGGAGCTTATTCCTGGGCAGAGGAAAACTCAAGCTGCCTTTGAGTGTTCTTCTGGGATATCTGGTCTTCCTCACAGTTATGCACTGTGTCACTTTGATTGCTTGGTATTCTACTTACAGCAGAGTTATCAATGCATCTGTGATAATGTGGATCATTTTGGGACTGTATTCACACTGCAGTGTGACATGTTATGTCTGGCTGAGCTTCTACTACTACGTGAGTATTGTGCCTGCCAAGCGAGTCCTGATGGTTTGGACCAAGAAGAACATCAAGTCAGTCATTTATGTTGCTTTGACTGGTGAAACCATGCTGTATTTAGCGAATGGAGTAGTCAAATTCACAGAGTTAACCTCACGTTTTAATTACACTACCAACCAAAAGGAACCGAGTAATAATTTATATGACATCGAGGAGGCTTTTACCATTATCACCCAAGTGTACATATTATTCTGCATGTTGACGATGATGGTTTCCAGCTTCTCAACAGCCCACTACCTGGTGAAACATATTAGAAACTTGGCAAAAAGTACCAGTCGCCTCACCAGTCCCAAGATTCAAAGTCAGATCCGAGTCACCATTGCTGGAGTCTTGCAAGGACTTTTATATCTGTTCTACTACATTTTCTATCTCACAGATATTTTAAGCTTCATTTTCCAGCCAAGGTTTTGCTTCAGCTCTGGGGTTTTAATCACAGTTACTACATTGTTCTTCTCAGTCACTACAGTCAATATAGGCATCAGTCAGACTGTAATAAGACAAAGAGCAGCTGATGTGTTGAGGGGACTCAAAGCACTGTGTGGGGTTAACATGGAAACACATGATGTGACTCTGCACACCAGCCCAGTGACATAGATATTCCTTTAATTTTAAATTAAATGTCTTAGGGATTTCTAGATTTTAGATAAGGTACTGTATCAATGTTCTGACTTATATACAATGTTGATGTCGTAGTTAGGAAATAATTGAAATGCAGGGACATCAGGTGACATACTGTAGTTAGTCCTATACTAGCAGATCAAATGTCTTTTTGATTTTTTGTGAAGTATGTACTTTTAGTATGCCATGATTCATATGAGGTTTCCATATCATTCAAAGTAAATTATTATTGAATGACCCATTAGAAGGGGTAACTATTGTGGTAAATATGGAAAGCTTTTGAAGTTTTCTCGTGTTGCGTATATTAATAACACATACTTTACTCCCTCACATTATGTGAACCTTTAAATAATATTTGCATCTCTTGGTTGACTGCAATGCAAATCCTTACAATTTGCTACTTTACAAAGTAGTGGGAAAACTTCAATCTGCAAATGGTTACTCTGTGGAATGGAAAAAACAACACATGTCATCAAGTCAAGACAACACCAGCCACTTGGAAACCATTAAACGATGGCTTATGGATTTTAATACAGACAAAATAACTTTCTAAATCTCTTGTTGTCATGTTATTTTAAAAGAAAATCCCATATAAAATAGAATAACAATAAACATTGGTTAAGGTCAAGAAACAATTTCAATGTACAGTACATAATATAAGTAATGTATGATATATGAATGTATGGAGATGTTTGTATTCTGTTAGGTATATTTGTATTGTCGGATGCTGTTATAGGCAGGTCAAAATAAAGTACATGAAAGGCTGCAAGTTCAATCAATCAATCAATCTTTATTTGTATAGCGCCAAATCATAACCAATGGTATCTCAAGGCACTTTACAGTAGAGCAGTCTTAAGGACGGACTCTTCATTTTATGGATACACACATATGCATATATACGTATATACACATACATATGTATCCCACACCCAACATGAATTCATCATGGCGGCAAGGAAAACCTTCTGTTAAGCAGCAGGAACCTTGTGTGGATCCCATTCCTATGATGAACAGCCATCCACGTTATGCTGTGTTGGGTGTGTGCAGAGAAAAGGGTGGAGACAGAGCCAAGTTAAAGTTGGTGTTCTGTACTGTTGTTAATGTAACATTCAAAATACTCAACACTCACCATATCAAAATAAAGAGTTGAGCTGTTTGTTTAAGCTGATGAGTCACACTTCTTTATTTGTATTAATGCAACAGGAATTTAAATGCACAATAGAGAAGTTATGACAAATGCAAACATAGTGACAAAATGATACATTTTGATCTATCACATCTCTTAAGACAGAATTCAGTCAGCGTTTCCAAGATTTTTCTACCATTGAGAAAGAAATCAAATTGTTCTCAACTGGTGGATGCAGAAGAAGTGGAAGAGAGTCTGCAATTGGAGCTTATCGAAATGCAGTGTGATGATTCTCTGAAGAATCAGCATCAGCTTCTCTCCCTACCCGACTTCTACCAGAGCTTGGAAAAGGCCAAGTTTCCTCTGATGCGACGTCACGCAAAAAGGATGATGAGTCTGTTCGGCTCGACATACATATGCAAGCAAACGTTTTCTCTGTTAACGCTCAACAAAAGCAGATTGAGAACCAAAATGACCGACAGCCACCTCCGTGATGTCCTTCGCATCTCAACCACCAAACTCACTCCTGACCTGCCAGCCATCCTTCAGTCCAAAGTGCAGCTTCACTGCTCCCATTAAGTGCAACGCTGTTTCTATTAAAGGTGAGTTTCACAAGCTCAATTATTTAATTACTTCAGACAATTTAAGTTGATAACATTTTCTAACAAACGTTAGTTGGTGTGAACAACTTTAATAACTTATTTGCATCAATATCTTATTTTCACTCTTTATACAGGGCTATGAAGAGAGGTCCCCATCCTGACTAAGAAGCAATCTCAGGCTGTTGTATTGAAAATGAGCTGCCAAACCTGTTTGAAACAAATAAAATAAAATAAATGAAAATCTATTAATGGAAATTTGTGATGTAGGTTTTTTTTCCTTTAAGTTTGTTCAGTTATCAAACATAATTTAACTAAATTTGATTGATTTTGTTAACTTTGACTGAGGTGCGGCGATAAACCTCATCTCTTGTGAGTGGCCCAGCCTTTCATATATTTTTCTGCATGTGGCCCTCCATGAAAAAAGTTTGGACACCCCTGATCTATACTGTTTTTTTGTTTGTTAATGAACCTAATTAGCTGCTTTGAAAAATAGCACTTTTTGAGCAAGCAATCCAACATTTTCTTGATGTCTTTGGTGGGACGTCACATATTGGGGTGGACTTGTTTGTGCATGTCTGTAAACAATCATAACAACAGGGCCAGCAACGTTAAAATACAGGTCCTGAGTTTTTTAAGGAGCTAATTGCAGTTTTACTGTACCAGTTGTTTTTACTATAAGGTGTTGAGACAAACAAACCAGCTGCTAAGCTAAGCTAGCAGGGCGAAAAGCTGATGACTCGCCGTAAAAACAAAGCCACTTCCTGACTCCAGTGACAGGCCTTCTCAGTGAAGCACCTGAATAGCAGTTTATATGCAAAAGTAAATTACCAATATTTTCACAAAAATGAAATACATACATGTTTTAATGCACATAAGGTTTAACAAAAACCCAGATGGATTACCATTGCTTAAATGTTGTTGTAATTACACATAAAAAAATGATATATATTTTAGTAAATGCAGAATGATTTTGAATTTTTCTTGTGCTGCGTATATTAATAACACATACTTTACTCCCTCACATTATGTGAACCATTAAATAATATTTGCATCTCTTGGTTGACTGCAATGCAAATCCTTACAATTTGCTACTTTACAAAGTAGTGGAAAATTTCCACCTGCAAATGGTTACTCTGTGGAATAGAAAAAACAACACATGTCATCAAGTCAAGACAACATCAGCCACTTTGCATTCTGATACTGACAAAATAACTTTCTGAATCTCCTGTTGTCATGTTTATTTAAAAGAAAATCTCATGTATATTAGAATAACATTAAACATGGGTTAAGGTTAAGTGTAGAGTATATATAATTTATTTATTATTTATGAATGTATCTGTTGAGATGCTTGTATTCTGTTAAGTACTGTATATTTGCATTGTTGGATGCTGTTATACTGTATGTATGCTATTTGTGTTGTTACTCACTCAAAATAAATTAACCAATAAAATCAATGTTTACACGATGGCAGTGAAACAATTGTTAAGAATCGTAACTAGGTGCTTTAGAAAATAAAATCCAACTTTTTCAAATTTTTTTTTTTTTGGGTGGGACTTCACATGTCTCTGTAAACAACCATAACAACTTTAATACACACTTGCCTCCGTTCATCCAACTGGCAAAAAGAGTTCAAATGTACTTGTCTATAGACATCTTAACTTACTTTGCAAAGTTAATTTGATTTGAACATCATAGTTGACACCCCTAATGTAGACCTACACAATAACAAACAAGCTACTTCAACATTTAGATCATCTTAGGATTTATTAGTTTATTCTGAGCTGTGGTATGACATTTTGAACTTTAATTTGAATTTGCATGAGTGAAGTGAATGAGAGGAGAAACTCGATTGATCTGCTGTCCAATCAGGTTCCAGAGATGGCCAGTGCTACCCCAGCCACCCCACTGGCTCCGCCCCCTGTTATACACGAAAATAAATTACCACCATTTTCATATTAAATAATTACATACTTATTTTAACGTGTGCAAGGTTCCCATATATATATATATATAAGTCCCAAATGGGTCGTGTTTGTCATGTTTTTGTGTTTGTAAATGTTTGGGGGCGGAGAGAACAGTAATTTTGACTCTCTACATGTAGTGGATTTGACAGTAAAGCTGACTTTGACTTTGACTTTTAATCTAACTTGACTTTTGAATTTAAATTCATTATAAAGTAGGGGAAATGCTCTTTAAAAACTGGACTGTTTAATGTTAATAATCACATATAACATAACTATGTATGGTTTTATGTTCATGCAAAAGTTTTGGTAACACTTTTCTTCTTGTGGGGTTAAGGTTAGTGTTATTGTTTAGGGTTAGTGTTATTGTTTAGGGTTAGTGTTATTGTTTAGGGTTAGTGTTATGGGTTAGGGTTAGTGTTATTGTTTAGGGTTAGTGTTATTGTTTAGGGTTAGTGTTATTGTTTAGGGTTAGTGTTATGGGTTAGGGTTAGTTTTATTGTTTAGGGTTAGTGTTATTGTTTAGGGTTAGTGTTATGGGTTAGGGTTAGTGTTATTGTTTAGGGTTAGTGTTATTGTTTAGGGTTAGTGTTATTGTTTAGGGTTAGTGTTATTGTTTAGGGTTAGTGTTATTGTTTAGGGTTAGTGTTATTGTTTAGGGTTAGTGTTATTGTTTAGGGTTAGTGTTATGGGTTAGGGTTAGTGTTATTGTTTAGGGTTAGTGTTATGGGTTAGGGTTAGTTTTATTGTTTAGGGTTAGTGTTATGGGTTAGGGTTAGTGTTATTGTTTAGGGTTAGTGTTATTGTTTAGGGTTAGTGTTATTGTTTAGGGTTAGTGTTATTGTTTAGGGTTAGTGTTATTGTTTAGGGTTAGTGTTATGGGTTAGGGTTAGTGTTATTGTTTAGGGTTAGTGTTAGTGTTATGGGTTAGGGTTAGTGTTATTGTTTAGGGTTAGTGTTATTGTTTAGGGTTAGTGTTATGGGTTAGAGTTAGGGTTAGGGTTAGGGTTTATGTTAGGGTTAACTCTAACCTGCAGTGTAATACCTTACGTAAATACTTGCTGTTTTTTTTTTTTTTAATCCTGTTTTACTAATAACTGATTACTTTTCTGTAAAGGAATCTTACACATGCATAAAAAAAATGTGCAATATACTTATCTGCATAGGAATCTTACACATAGCTTTTCCTCTTGATATTTATTTATGTCTACACCGTTTTAAATATTACTTATGTACTGTATGTACTTGCTGCTGTTTATCCTGATTTTATCCTGCTATACGAGCCAATACAACCAAATGTTGTTCTTATCTGTGACAGTAAAGGAAGTCTAAGTCTATTTCAGTGAATTTATTGTTGATGATTTTGACACCTGCTCACTACTGTGCAATTTTTTCCATGTACCAGAAGTCATTTGTGGGTTTAGTTGTTTCCATAATGAATATGGAAGTTCAGGTTTAAATGTCGGTTTTCGTCACACTCCTTATCTGAACAGACTCCATCACACAGAGAGGCTCAGCTATAGCTTTACCTTTTACAAACCAATGATGGAGGTGATCTATTGGGATGAGCAACATTTTTTATTCTTGCTTCATCCTCTAATTTTTTTCAACATCACAACCAACATCTTCTATGCGTGGAGCTTATTTCTGGGCAGAGGAAAACTCAAGCAGCCTTTGAGTGTTCTTCTGGGATATCTGGTCTTCCTCACAATTATGCACGGTGTCACTATGATTACTTGGCATTCTACTTACAGCAGAAAAATGAGTGCATCTAATATTGCATGGGTCCTTTTGGTACTGTATACAAACTGCTGCATGACATGTCATGTCTGGTTGAACTTCTGCTACTACTCAAGCATCGTGCCTGCCAAGGGAGTTCTGATGGTTTGGACCAAGAAGAACCTCAAGTCAGTCATCTATGTGCTGTTGATTGGTGACACGATGCTGTATTTAGTGAATGGAGTACTCAATGTAACAACGTTTGGCACTTTATTCAGCAAAACTAACAACCAATCAGTGGCTGGATTGAACGACAGAATGACATATACGTTTGACGTTTTTACCGTTATCATCCAATTGTATTTGTTTCTCTGCATGTTGATCATGATTGTTTCCATCTTTTCAACAGCCCACTACCTGGGGAAACACATTAGAAACATTGCAAAAAGTGCCAGTCGCCTCACCAGCCCCAAGATGAAATGTCAGATCCGAATCGCCGTTGCTGGACTCGTGGAAGGACTTTTTTATCTCCTCTACTACATTTACTATGTCACAAATACTTTTATCGTAAAGTTCCACCCAGAAGCAATCTCTGGTCCTCAAGTGATTATTTTACCTAACGCACTATTTTTTTCAGCCACTGCAGTCGTTATAGGCACCAGTCAGACTGTAATAAGGCAAAGAGCAGCTGATGTGTTCAGGGGACTTAAAGCACTGTGTGGGGTTAACAAGGCAACAAATGATGTGAATCTGCACACCAGTGAATCAGCTAATAAGGTAATAAAAGATCAAATGTCTCAGTGATCTCTGGCTGTTTGATTATCTCCTGGTGTAGTTAGAGTAAAGTAAAACAAAGTATAATTTGTGTAACCGTTTTAAGTGATATCTACTCTTAAAAAAATTGGGATCTATTAAATAATTCCTGTGATGACCAAAAATGTAAAAATAAATCAAAGTGCATGAGGTGGTGCACTTTACATAATGTAGTCTAGCGTCTCACATTATAAGAACCATTATGGCTTATTTGCACATTTTGTTTGCTTGCAATGCAAATCGCCAAACATGTGTTCTTTACAATATTGTGGAGAACCTCAGTCTGCAAAGAGCTACTTTGTGGAAATGTCATTTTTTTGCTTTGTATCTGCTAACTGTGCTACATATATAGTAATCTGTTTTTTTTACTTATAAGTAACTGTAATCTTCATTCAACCATGATGAATCATTTATTTCTTGTTATTCCTTTAACATCTATATTGAGTTAACTTGATCATTTTGTTTTTGTCTTGCTATAATATAGTGTCTTTTTCTTAGTTTTATGAGCCTAAATGATGCTATTTGGAATCTTGTCAACCATACATCCTTCTTCCTTTTTAAAAGTGATCTCACACACGTACACACACACACGCCTCATTTCCTTGACCTAGTTTGCACATGATGCAAATAAATCCCAGGTCTTACTTTAGAAAATGTTACATTACCACGCTTGGAAGGAGATGTTTAAAAAAAACACACAATCAATAAGGAAGATGGATTATTTCACCTGGCTGCTGATTATTGGGCCTTCCTCCACTATCTTTAGTTTGATGGTGAATACATTTTTATATCTATAAGCAGCCTTTGAAGCTTCTTTTGTCATCCTTGATTTTCTGCACACATATTTATCTGGCTTCCAATTCATGTTTGCACGATCTGCTTTTATGGTTTGGCTTTAGATAGCATTCGATTGAATATCAGTGACGAAGAATGGTTTTGTCTCGAATATTTTATCATTTGTTCATGCTTATGTTATGTTACTTAATATCACAATATGTTTTAAAGTTAAAGTTCTTTATATGGAGTTTTTTTGGGGAAAATTCTGTAAAAACTATGTTATCCATTAAAGTTCTTGTGGACCCTTTTGATCATTTTGTGTGAGAATTATCTATCTTCTATCTATCTATAAAGCAAGGAACCTCTGTCTGTGTGTGTGTGTGTGTGTGTGTGTGTGTGTGTGTGTGTGCGTGTGTGTGTGCCTGTGTGTGTCAAGTATCTCAGCACATCAGGATCAGACTGACCTGAGACTTTCAACATGGCTGCTGCTCGGTTCAAGGGTGTGCAACGTCGGATTTGTTTGGCCTGCAATGATACCATTCGCAACGTGATATTTTATTATTGCACTATATATATATCGTCCTACTCCTAATTTGGACACATCTCCCTGAGTTTGGCTGAATTAATTTAGAGCACATGTGTCAAACTCAAGGCCTTGGGGCCAAATCCGGCCCCTTAGAGCATAAAATTCTGCCCGTCATTGCGTAAATTACCAACTAATTCAGTTGTAGATATCGCAGCCCCTGAATAATGAACTATTCAAATGATACTTCACATTATTTGCAGTGCTCACAGTTGTTCTGTGCTTATTACAAATGACTGCAGGCATTTTTAATCTCAAATAAACTCAAAGCTGTTTCTAAAATCCTGGATATTCTCACAAAATTGTCCTAAATTACACAATATTTGGTCACAAAATTAATCAATTTTGAAGTGAAGATGTTGTTGGTGCCTTCCATACTTTATATATAATTTATAAATGGAAGTGCAAACTAGGGCTACATATTTTTGAAAATGCTTCTTTGCTAAAAAAAAAAAAAAAAAAGTGGCTGACTTGCGATAAATCTGGTCCTATAGTTGGCCCCTGACCTAAAATGAGTTTGACTCTCAAAGCAGATCACACAGACAAGTTTTTCTGTAATACTTCATAATGTATTTGTTATATTTTCGTTTTGTGTTTTTAATATGTCGAACACCAATCTCTGAGTAGAAGTGTACGTTGATGTTTTCGTTGTGTAGAAGCAAAACGTCCGAGTCTGAGGTGGGTCCATGAAGGCATCACCAGTGTAGCCCCGCCCTTCCTTCTTCAGCTGTGTTTATTCCCGTCTGCTGTCCGGGAAAAGCAGTGGGAAGGTAACGGCTCAGAAATGGATTTACAGCACCGTAGATTCGCACTTAAACGAGATTAAAATCTATTTCTTTTCGATTTACAAGCACTTTTCGACATCAACTCTCACTATCCGGGATTTAATGCGACGTTTAGGTGTTTAACGGCTCTGAAAATGGAACGCGAAGGTAGCGGTTGAGCGGTGAGTGCTTAAGCCTGATTTTTTTCCGAACTGTTTTTAACAGCCAACGCTCATTGTTGTGGTATGTAGTGAATGTGTTTATCACTGTTGGAAAACTGCTTGATTATATCTGAGACTTTTCTTTGGACGTGTCCCATCCGTTACTTATAAAACTAACGCCAGTTAACAGATTTTTGTTTGTCGTACTACTTTAAGAAGAGCAGCAGTATGATGTGTGGAGGGTTACGGTAAGCAAGAAAAGATTTAACCAGAAGGTTTAACTAGTTTAATACTAATAATTACTAAGTTATTACAGCACTTTATCATTAAAAGTTTTTTTTTTTTTTTTTTTTAATTATTTGTCAGGGGTTCTCAACATTGGGGTCAGGACCCCAATTGGGGTCGCAAGCTCAATTTTGCGTATTTTTTCCATTTCTTTCTGCAACTTCACCAAACTTGTCATATTCTAAACTATTTTTATTACTTTTTCTTGACATATTTTTGCTCCTTTTTTTTTTTTTTTGCATTTTAGCTACATTACTCCTATTTCTGCCACTTCTCCATTAAATTTTAATGCCTTTTCTGCAAATTTTTCCACTTTCAATACATTTCCTTATCTATAAACCCTTTCCACCACTTTTTCCTCCTAATGTTGCAAATGTTGACCTATTATTGTCACTTTTACCCTTTTTAACCATATATCATGCTTATTTTTTCCAGTTTAACCACATTCACGGTTTGTCATGCCCATTACTTGCCAATTCAAATGACTTGTTCCTACTATTTGTTCCAATATTGACACTTCGAACCGTTTTTACCACTTTTTATGTCAGTTTTTGGCCCCTCTAATTTGCACATTTTAACCAATTTCTGTTAAAAAAAAAAAAAAAAAATCCCATATCAACATCTTTTCTTCCATTTGTTTGTCACTTTTATTATATAGGATATTAGACCCACTTTAGTTGTTTTTTTAAAAGCCCTTTGTACACTCACTCCTGTAGACTCTACGCAGCTTTCAGCTTGTCCTGAGTTACCATCAGAGCTGCAACTGACAATTATTTTTGTAGTAAACTAATCTATCAATAATTTTTTCGACTAATGACGATTATTGTTTTTGTTTTGAAGCACATATTTTTGAATACAAAGTGCATTTGGTCTTGAACAACTACTCATAAACACTTTAAAAGAAAAATTAATTAAAAAAAATCTGGATGGAAGGTCTGTATCATCATCAGCCATGGATATTGGTCTCATATCAATGACTTATCATATTCAGGATGCTCTCTGTTAGTACTTTAGCCATTTGGGGGGTGCATGAACCTCTCCTCATGACAAACTCATCCTAACGCCTTTGCTTAGGAGCACTATTAAAAAAAAAAAAAGATGTATATGAGTTCACAATTTAAAGATTATATATGTTTATCACAATAAAATACCTATTTACAAACGATCAGATTATCTACAAGTTAAGAAAAATCTAATCATTTATCAATATTATATAAAATTACACAATTGATAGTAGATGAAATCTTTATACTATTCATAATTACTGCTCGTATAAACAGAAAACAAGGTATTTTAATTCAAAGCAGGTTTAGTGAAGTAAATTATGCATAAACAAAACTGAACTAGCATTTGCTAACTTAGTAAGCTTCTTCTGTAGTTTTTTGACAGATGAGCACTAAACGAACGTAGTAACTATTTCTATCACAGTTTGTTGGCTAACAAACAAATCTGCATGTGATTAAACTGAAAGGTTCTTGAGACGTAAACGTGATTTATAATCTCACCTTTCCGCTGGACATGAAGAACATGGAACACCAGCTACGGGGTGCTTGAGCTTACCATGGAAATCTAACTTGTTTTGCTGGTTTATCTTCGCTCAAATGTTCCCACACTTTAGAAACTTTAGGTCGAAGCTTTCGGGCTTCTTCACCATTTTGGTCCATTCTTCCTCACTTGTATTTTCCAAATTCCAGCATTGAAACGGTCAGGTTGGAGTGGTACTGCCCCCCCCCCCCCCCCCCCCCCCCCCCAGTTCATGTAAGGACCTGCACCAGGAATGGCCTCGTGTCGGTTTTTATCCTTTGTTATTGTTAACAAGATTAAACGCTATAAAATCTGCTTCAACAAATTTTTGTAGTCGACGTTATCGATTATGTCAACTAACTGTTGTAGCCTTAGTAACCATGACTACCTGTCAACATTGAGCTGTTCTGCAAAGTTGCATTGAAGACAATTTTATGAACGTGTCTTTGCAGTCCAAACAAATCCGACGTTGCACACCCTTGAGCCAAGCAGCAGCCATGTTGAAAGTCTCAGGTCACTCTGAGCCTGATTAGCAGAGATATTTGAGGAACAGACAGACAGACAGACAGACACATACACAGACAGACATATATTCCTTGCTTTTATAGATAGATTATAGTCTTGTACAAGATTTGAAAGTATTTCTCTTTTTCCCCCCATCGTAATATTCATGCAAACCTTGCCCAATAATGTCCATTTTATGAAATATCATGCAGCAAAAATCCTTTAACCCATTAACAGTTGTTTTTCTCATTGACAGATAATTTACTCCGTGCAGCACCTTCTATTATTCATCACTGCTATGGCCCCAGCTCTGGCTAAAATGCTGAAAAATAGCCATGGGATCCACCTCTCTTCCCCTCCTGCCTCTGTCACAGTGGACCAAACTAAAATAACCAACTATAATCCAGATCTGGGGCCTGATACGAGCTGGATTAAAGATGGAGACCTGAAGAAAATGTGGCAGAATCTGTCTTCGTTTCACTTCCTGGATTCATGCCTCCTGCTGAATACCCTGGACGACCCAGGAAATGTTGAGTTTTCACCACTTCCTACAGAACCCCATCCCTTGAACTCTGCTTTCCCAGGTGTGTTGGGCATGTTTTCAGTCCCTGCTCCTGAGCACAATAGACAGGAGGCGTGTCTGCTACATGAGCAGAGAACGGTGCCCGAATGCGGGCCAGATGGTTCTAATATGCCTCACTCTTCTCGTGTTTTCCCTTCAAATTCCCACTGGGAGATTAACTCTCAGGGCTGCGCTGCTTTGTTAGTAACACCGGATTCACTGACACACGCAGAAATAACTGAGACGGGCCGTCCTCCTCCTGGGAAAACCTGGCACAGATGGGTGGCTATAGATCATGTGCCATCCACAGCTGTGAAGCAGCAGCAGTGTCTCTCCAGGCAGGCTGAGTTACATGAGCGAGCGTTGAAGCTGCAGAGAAGACTGCAAACTCTGCTGGGGGAGCATACAGTAAAGCACTGTAACCAGCAGTTGGAGGGACTGAGGGAACACTGTCAAAGGGGAAAGGTTTCACCTCAATGTCTGAGTTCTCCTTCACACCGTTGTCCACAACACTCAAAACTAAGCAGAAAAGCACTGTTTTCATGGCAAAAGCAGCCGTGTTCACTTGAGGAGGTCAGGGAGTTCAGCCGCTCCAGCCAGGTGCTGCTTCGAGGACTACAGGAGGCGTTGGACTCGGAGGCCACAGCCAATAGCAGCTCAGATGAAGAACTGGACAATGTCAGGAAAGATGGAAATAATTCACCCAAGTGAGTATAATTACATTACATTGACCGGCATTTTTCCCAATTACAATTAAAAGTACGAATATTATTTTCCCCCTGACAGTCAATTACAATTATGTCCTCAATTACTAAAGGTCAATTGCAATAATCACAATTACTGAGCCTTTAATACAGACATGGGCAAGTGGTGGCTCGGGGTCCACATGTGGCACTCAGTCCAACTTTTGGCGGCCCAAAAAAAGCAAACCCCCAAAAATTGTAATTCAAGAAGTCACACAAAGTACACAAATGCACCAAGTACAAAAAAATACAAAAAAATCAAAAAATTCTAAAAATACAACAGATTATAATAATGCACAAAATGACAACAAAGACAGGCACAACAAACAGTTAAAGCAAAACTAAGTAACTTTTTCACCTTAATAAATTCTTCTCGTAGTCCCTGTGAGGGTAATACAAGTGTTTATGGGGTGATTGGGGGGTCTTTCATCACCCCTGCTGTCTCTGGCCAGAAAACAGCACCTGCAAGTTGCAACTTTCCCTGCCTCCGACTCGGTGGCAAGATGTACTGTTTTACGGCAGCCCAATACAAACACACTGTCGTCGCGGCAACAAAAACGCACACACTCGCAACGCAGCGCTCCATCAGGCAGCACACACAAATATCCATCCATCCGTTTTCAGAGCCGCTTTGTCAGCACACAAACACACACACATCACACACTCCCTTCCGTATTACTCCCACATCATTTATTTTACTTGTCTCTCTTCCTCATACTGTTCACATGGTCTCATGGGACTATATGTGTGAAAGCACCCTCAGTGTCACTGTTGTATTAGGATTTTTCAGTGATCGATTGCTACTGTCTTGGGAAAGCAAAGGTGCGCATGTAGCTGTGGGGTGCAGAGTTTTTACGACAGTGACATAACCAAAAAGGGACCTTTAGGGGGAGCGCTAAGCGCAAGTTACTTAGTTCTGCTTCAAACAAACAAAATCACTACAAAAACATACAAAACAACCCATTAAAGATCTGAACTCAATTACAATTCAATTACTAATACAACAGCAACATATGTTTTTCATTTGTCATTACAATTGTAATTGGCCCCACCCCTAAGTGAAACCTGCACAGATACCAAGCTTTAAACCTAGACAGAAAACGAGCTTTCTAAATAAATAGTTTCCACTTTAAACTCAAATGTGTTTCCCTACTTTGATCTTAATGTGTTTACAGCGTTTCCTCTGCATGTGGCTGGCAGAGCGTGTTGTTACAGCTGAATTAAAACGCTTGAGATAAAAACAGAGCCTCATAGCACATGTTAGACTCTTCAAGCAGAGCTAGATTTAAACTATATCTGATATTTTAATACCGAACAACTTGTGGAATTCTTACCCATCGCGTCGTCACTACCAAAGCATGCGTTTGTGACGACATTGTTGTTCTTCACAAACCACTGACCTTTGTTTTAGCATGCAGTGGTTCATTCCATCACTGGAGACTGCGTGTGCACTCACATGAAGCATAACTGGATTATTTAAACAAATCATGACACAAGGAATCCTTGTTTTCTCTCAATGTCAGTTGATGGTTTTATAAAGTTCCTCTACAGTGTGTCTCCAGTTTTCCAGGCTTGTTTTTCTTGGACCATAGTGACATTTACAGTGCAACTGGTATAAGTACAGGGTTTGCTCTCACAGCTGTTCGTATGGTTCTGTCAGATTGAACTCACCAAACGTAGGGAATAAAGCAAAAAGAAACAAGAAAAAAAGCCACAGGTTCCCCTTGTTGTTAAATTTCCCATTACCTCTGCTTTTTCTGTCCATTGTTGCGGTGCAGAAAAGTTAGTAAAAGGAAAAACTTCATGGAGCTTTGCCACATACGGTTTTATCAATTGTTTCTCATACAAACAAGATTGCAACTAAAAACTGTTATGTTTGCTACACTGTTAAGAATAAAAATGTGACTTTCCTTAAAACATGCTAACTTGTTGTCTTAAAAATAACAAAATAATGTTGACTTAAATCAATTAGATATGATTTACGAATCAAATCTAATTTATCGAAGTCAACTTATAAGTTTATCAATGATAGGCGAGACACTGCGTCACCTGCACTGTAAAGGATAAGCTTTTGACTTTACTTAAAAAAAAAATTTGCAAAGTTGTTGCCCAAAAAAAACTAATCAATTAGATTTGATTAAGTTAATCAAACATAAATATATGTTTGATTAACTTAATTAAATAAGTTTTCTTTTTTAAAAGTCTGTGTAAAGCAGAAATACATTTGTGTTATGAGTTTGTTATGAGTCACACCACTGGGGCAACTTTGAAAGATGAAAAATATCACTAAGTATATCAAATTAGGTCTCAAAATCATGGAAAAACAAGTGCTTCTGTCTGCTCTGAGACGCTGGAGGTGTGTCAGTTAGAGGCACTGGAATCAAGCCCATGCACGGGAAGGGTACAGTGTAGGTGACGCAGAGACGAACAAATGATTAAAAAAAATGATTGCCAATTCAACTTTCATCCACTAATATTTCATTTTTCCACATATATTTAACAAAAAAAAAATTCCATTAAAAATTGTTAATTTTTTGCAATTCTCGTTCAAATATAACTCAACTCAACTTTATTTATATAGTGCAAATTACAAGAAAGTCATCTGTGTGCTTAACAAAATATAAAGACCATAGTAAGAGAAATCATAAACACAGTAAGGAAAGCTGGCTCTCCCTATATCACCAACATAACGTTGTCACATGTTGCAATTTATTAATATATTGAGTTTCATTCAAAAATGAATATTGTCATAATGGACACTTTTGTCCAGAAGGGATTCAGCGATGATGGAAGTAAGACCATAAAAAAAAAAACTACATTTTTCATTTTTGAAAATCTAATTTCATCAAATTGTAACTGTAGTTACTCTATTGTGTTTGTTTGTAAAACTAATTGTGATAAAAATCTGTGCCTCACCAGCAGTGAAGCTCACCTCTAAGATTAAAAAAATCCTCCTCAAAAACAGTTTAATCGCACCAGTGTCTTAACCAATAGATAATCATTCTAAGGTAAGACCTGACTTACACTCTGCTGTTTAATATGAGTTTATAAATTAGGGCAATAAAAGTGTTTATTTTTATGTGTCTGCTGTTGATTGTGTGCAGCGCGCCCTTTTGTTCTCTTTGCAGTGCCTGTCTCTGAGGTAACAGTTTGCCCTTTACAGTTTCTTCTCATGCACGGAGGGATGCTTTGTGCTCTTTTTTTAAGTCTTTTTTCCCCGGGGAGGTTTTTAATGGCAGCTTCCTCCTCAAACAGGATGACTTTCTACTGAGGAGTGCATGGGTCACTGCTCCTCTGGAGAAAATGTGGAAGTTGTCAGACAGATGAAAATACCAAGCAAGAGAGATTAAAAAAAAAAAATCCTGTTACACCTTTTGCTTTTGTTGCGTTTAGCCTTTTGTACATTTCTTTATGAAAGTGGATTAAGACACACCTAGTAAATGTGATCCCTGTGTGGGTGATATGAGGAAGTACTCAAGCAGAGGACTATTTAGAACAGAATTACGTGCTGCAGCAGGCAAGTCATCCAACCCCGACTTGGTTATCAAATCTCACAGAAGATGTTTGCAAATGCAATTTCACTCAAACATGTGAATATTATAATAAGATCTAATACATTCCGTTTTTATAATGCAGCTTTCCATACAGAATGCAGTTATCACTACTCCGTCCTCTCCTTTCCCACTGAATGCTTGGCAAATATTTCAAGAATTTTCTCATTATACAGATGGAAGGAGCCACAGGGCGTACACACACAGATGTACGACTAGTGTTACGACTTGGAAAAAAAAATGATCTTTTGTGTAATTTGGTGCAACCAACAGAAACTGATGTACAGTATTTGATTATACATTATGAAGTCTACCTTGTAGTATCAAAGCGTATGAGAAAAGGAAGCACAGTATCTGATCCTCCCATACATCAGTGTTTGAAGTGTTTGAAGTGTGTGTGTGTGTGTGTGTGTGTGTGTAGAGGTGGGGGGTTCTTTGCTGTTCTAGACAAGGTCCAAGATCATTGCCATAGCAACCATTGCCCTGCCACTGACAGCCAACTGCATGCATGCACGCTATAGCAAAGAAGGTGATTGGTTACTAAACACACTCGTGTCATGGAAACAACACAACACAGAAAGTCAACCGTCGTCTAAATGAGGTTTGTGCTTTCAGAGAATCTACCCTGGTTCCCTGTTGTTGGTGTTGGTACACAGAACATAAGGTGTTTGAAGAGTGGGTCATTGAACAGAAGATCAATAGGAGAGAAAATCAATACTGGTCACCAACACTGACTAACACCACTCGTTTATTATTTTCTTCTAACCTTTTGGCAACGTCTTTCTACTTTTATGTCAACCTTTTCATCCAATGACACTCAGACATTTATCAATCTGTAGGCATCTACAAAGTCACAATATTTAATCAAAAGGCATTTGTGTAATTCCGAGATTCTTAAATCCGACCTTGGAGAGCCCCTGTCCTGCATGTTTTAGATTATATCCTGGTCCAACACAGCTACTTGTAAAGTAGCTGTTTATCAGGCTTTCTGTGCAGCTGAGCGATGACACCATCATCTAATATATTACTGTAGGCGCACAATCATCAGTTTTGGTCTCGTATTGGCCTTTTATTCTGTTACCGTGCACACATTAAGAAAAGTACTGGAAGTTAGTTGATAGAATAATTGCATGTTCACTGAATTTTTACAATATGCATGCAATTGATTTTTTAAAAGATATATTATAGGTTTGTGACTGTTATGACTGAGATCCTGGTAGTACTGTAAATGTCCTCTGTCCGTCTGTCTGTCTGCAGAAGCCACAGCTATGACCGGGAGAGGCACTGGTTGAAGGAGCGAGCAGAGCTGGGCAGCAGATGGAGTTGGCTGCAGCTGCGTCTTTCTGAACTGGAGGGAAGGATACAGGGCCTGGTCGGGGTCTACAAGCACATACGCTCCAACAAGGTACGACTGAAGTCGTAGAAAAGGGTGATTTAAAAATATATTATCCCACATTTAATCTCATCAAGTTCTTTTTGTCTTCTTTTTGAATAATATGTTAAGGTTTCTTTTATTCAGACAACAGTTTTTCAGGAAATTTCCTTTGATATCCTGACAAGTATCTCCTGTCAACTGCCAGTCTTCTTCAGAGGTGTCTGCTGATTGCTTTATCAATGAATAAATGAAACCATAACATATTATTCAAAAAGAAGACAAAAAGCTGGAATTATTATGTGGATGTCAAAGTCGAAACATGTCAGGAGATCAAAGGAAATTGCCTGAAAAACTGTTGTCTGAATAAATGAAACCATAACGTGTTATTCATAAAGAACTTGCTGGAATTATTACGTGGATGTCAAGGAAACACCAAAGCAATCAGCATAAGCCTCTGAAGGACAGTTGAAACATGTCAGGAGATCAAAGTACATTTCCTGAAAAACAGTGGTCTGAATAAATGAAACCTTAACATTATATTATCACACATATTTAGAATAACTAAAAGCTTGATAATGAAATGAGAATCTGAAGTATTTGTGTCTCCTATAGAGCGGTGTGGTGCTTGCAGACTACAAACCACTGACTGAGATCCAGCGGTCACATGTTATGGCGAGTCCAGGCATATCCTTCACCTCCTCAGACGCTGACACTGAACCCTGCAGCCCGACTCGTCTTTTACACAACATAGAGAAACAGGTGAGAGGCTCCACGCAGGATTTTATTTCACCCTTTGAATCGATCTGACTCGTGACTTTTGTTTTATTTCAGAGCGCCCAGCTCAACCAGATCGTCAACAGTCTGATGCCTCCTTTTGGCTTTTCACCGCCCTCCAAACAAACGCCCACCTGGAGGGGAAATCAAACCTCCAAAAGGTATGAGTGATTTGAATTATTTTTTTTACTGTAAAATCATTTTTCGTGGTAAAAAAAATGAAAAATTAGACCCAATTTGTGCTTCAATTCCCTTGGATTTGTGCCTGTTTTTGCAATTGTTAAACACGTGTGTACAACTACTATATTGAAATACTTCCAGCAAGATTCTTTTTGTCTTCTCTTTAAATAATATGTTATGGTTTTATTTTTTTTAGAAAACTGTTCCTCAGGAAATCTACTTTGATCTCCTGACATTTTTCGACAACTGCCAGTCTTCATCAGAGACTGCTGATCGTTTTGATGTTTCCTTTGATGTTTTTTTTAAAAGTTTCCTTTGAAGTTTCCTTGACTTCTTTTTGAATAATATGTTAACACATTAACATATTATTGAAAATATTGTCATCAAAGCGTTCAGCGGATGCTTCTGACGAAGACTGGCAGTTGTCAGTTAAAACAAGTCAGGAGATCATAGTGGATTTCCTGAGGAACAGTTGTTTGAATAAATGAAACCTTAACATATATATTGAAATACAGTTTTAACCAACTTTATAGTGAAAAACCCCACACAAAAAAACATTTACTAAAGAAAACAATATATTCATTTTTACTCCTGCAGGGCTCAGATAAGCAGGGATCTTTTTCTGTCCGGGAGCAACAAGAGAAACGCATTTAGGACCAGAAGAAGAAGCTTCAAAGTTGATTCATCATGCACTTGTGCCCGCACCCGACCCTTGGTCTTCTACCAAAAGCCTAAACTGTTCAATTTTAACCCCTGCAAAGCCAACAGGCTACTTCACCAAACCATTCACGATACAATCAATGTAAGACAAATTCTTATAAAAAGATGAGTGAAAATGTGTTGGAAAAAAACTACATATTGTATCACGACCAATTTCTCTATCTTTGTGCTCTAGGACTCAGGATGTGTGAGATCTGACCTCTCCTCCTGTCCGTCCCCGTCTTCCTGTTTGTGTTGTTCTCGGTGCGACTCCGTAGTGTTGTCTTCTGATCATAATTCCTCCAGCAGCATCTTGTCCTCCAGCTCCTGTAGTTCCTTCAGCTCTAAACCTCACCTGTTGCCTTCCTTATCCCTTGGTAGGAAAAACAACAGCAGCAGCATGTGTTGATGTTTCACTCGTGCCAAATTTGTAGAAAATAATCAAGTCATTTTATGTATCATTCCATGTCATTTCTACAAGTGAAAGCTACAATGACCTCATGTAAAGTATTGCTAATATTTGCGAGTAGTAAAATAAAGTTGAGGTCCAAAAAAAAAATGAAGTCGATAAAGACAATATTTTATACCCCATGAAAAAGTCATCTTTATATTATAATTTAAAGCAGAGATCAGATTTTTTCTTACGTTTATTTACCACATGCACATATGGGCCAATGAAAATAGTAAAAAAAAAAAATTTCGGATTTCAATAGACTGTCACCCTAGAACCAATGCTTATATCTGACTAATCATTAGTGATGTGAATAGTCTATATACATAGCTCAAAGCTGATTATATTACAGGGAACGGAGGCATATGCAAAGTAGTTTATTGAAGGCCCAAACATGTTCCAGCCCTACACCCAGACACTCTTTTGTCAAATTTTAAGGGGCTGGCATGTCCACCAGATAGGATGTATAGCAGATATTTTTCTATATTCTACGAGAGTAGGTACAGCTGTATTACTATACTAAATATCTGTTTCCTATGTGGTGTTGTTTCTGAGATATTGGAAGCTGAAAATGGAAGAAAAATAGGGACGAGCAAAAATTTTGACATATTCCCCCACTAAAGTATCTATCCGATCAAACAAAAAATGTACAGTGTGCCTATTGAATAATCACGGAACAACTGGTAAAAATTTCAGAATTTTTTGAGACCAAAGTGCGTGGGCCATTTGTTGAAATGACATGGAATGACCCTTATGTAATTGTTTAATTTCTTGAACCATTAATCTCCATATTGAGTCTGATTGGAGGCTGGATTACATTATAATTTTGTGAGAAAGTGTAATCCATTAGCTGCATTGTGAATGTAAATTATTTCTATTAAAATGTGTTCCCTAGATAAACTTTTGTTGCACCAATCACGGAAGGGCAGAGAGGTATGGTTTCTAAGGCCTCTGATTGGCTGTAGCCGATTACCAAGTCCAGCTAGACACCAGAGAGCCTCCTCCACCCCCCACAACAGTAAGAACAACAACTTGTTCTGTGTCATCGAGATCGGACAATGATTATCACTGATTTTACAACAAAACGAAGTTGAAAAAAATCATAATTCGGTTTGTTTGCCTCTGTTATTGAGTCAATAGATGCCAAGCTCTGCTAATTCTTTATGTTTACAGGCCATAAACACAAGCAGTATGTAAAACATCACAGAAAGAGGTTCACGAACCTGTCGCCTATCGGCCCGTCAGGATCAGCTCGCAGTCAGCACAGTAAAGATAGTCGGAAGAAACGAAAGCGACGACAGATCCAAAGAGCGATGGGTGAGTGCTGAGGTTTACACACTCAATGTTTTCATATTATATGGTGAAGAATTTGAGTAGAGGGTTTGCTGCAGCAGGTGATTGATCAGAAGCACAAGAACTCTTTAGGATGTACCGTATTAGATTTTTGGCTGATATCCGATATGCTAATATTTTAAAACTAATTTGGCCAAAAACCAATATCAATATTCGACCCCTATTTGCTGAGATCAACAAGTTTCTGTAGTGAAACTGTCAAATAGAATTATTCTGCAGACTCTTTATCATGTTTGCCCGCTGGCAAATGCAGACCTAAGACAAAGCTGAAAACTTTTAACATCAGTAATCATTGCTTTTGCAAAATAAGAAAAATACTTCAACTTACTTTAAAGCTGATATTCGGAGTTTCTGAGAGGACGTCTCGATGTCCCGCCCTCAACAGCTCCAATTCCTCCCCCTGCCTCTGCATTCTACCAGAAGCCACGCCTCTACTTTTCTGCACACGCATCACGGAACATAACAAGGTCGCATTGATATAGGTCTATAGGTCAGGTAAGAGCCAAAATCATATTTACCTGTTTGCTGTTGTTTCCGTGCACAGTTCTGCATTCACTTTGATTGACAGTCTCAAAAACAGGAAGTAGAAGCCTATTGGCTGGGCAGACTCAGCGATCATTTCCATTTGTATAAGGGTCTATAGGATGAAGGAGGGACTTATATACATTAATGTATATGAATGACCACCGGCAGTAGACCATAGTAAAAGACTAGTTAGGTATTTTTTTCACATTTCAAAAGAATCATACAGATTTCTCAGAAATTCCGGATATCAGCTTTAAGGAGAAAAAGAAGTCCTACTTAACACATCTACTACCTACTGATCTACTATTTTGTATTTGAGCGGAATAAGCTACATTTGTTATAAGATCCAAGCATTCTGTGTCACAGCTAAAAATGGACTAAAAGATTTTTTGGAAATTGCTTAATTCAGTGAATAATTCATACTTTGAGATTGTTCACTGTCTCTTACCTCCGTTGTGTTATGGAATTCTTCGAGCATGCATGATGTCTTATGAAATAAAATCAATAATGAGCCAAAAGATCTTTAGTGGAGTTTATTCCAGAGCTCTGGCATGAATAAAAACGGTACAGACTAAGTGGTCTCTCATGAAAAGAAAAGGCATTTTTCATACAGTAAAAGCACAGTTTCTTATAGAATACAAAATTGAAGGCTGCTATTGGCTAATCACATAAACAGAGCTCAGGACACATGCATGAAAATGTTACTAGACTGTCTGACACTGGTGGAGAAAATGTGTGAGAACAAAAAGTGTTTGTGAACTTGTCTGTGGAGAAACACAACACGGGGAAACAGAGTTCTGAGAAGCAGGGAAGGAGAAATATACATATATAAGCATTTATATTGGCATTTATATGCACTACTGCAATACTATTACAGTTGGTTTACAAGCACTCCTGCAGACTGCTTCACACACACAAAATGGCGGTGCTTAGCCACGCCTCTCCACGAGTGAAGAGGCATCTACGTTTATAATGTCTGTGTTGATGAAAGAAGCAAAGCCTGTTATTTTATCTGTCAAATACATCGGCCTAGTGTCCAATACCGATTTGAAAGCTAATATCGTCCGATATTGATAACGATAATATTGTGCATCACTATAGTACACTGTATTAGTGCTGCACTGTAGTAACTACACGAGTCATTACAGGTGAGTTTTAAAGATCCACCAACATAAATGAATAGGGATGTCCCGACATGATACTGATATTGCAGCCTTGCGTATCGGCCGATACCGATATTGATTCGATATCAACATGAATCATACATACTTTTTTTTTTCTTTCTTTCTTTCTTTCTTCAATAAAAAAATTACAATTACTTATTTTGTAGTGTGGAATATTAGAAAAGGCTTGATCAAGTGATGTCACTCAAACAGAGATCAATAGTCAGCAACAGTAGGTATGACAAAAACTGACCCATTTATTATTAACCAATTGGTTACATTATTTTTAACCTTCAATATAATATGTAGAGTATTGTACAATTGAATGAATAAATGAAAAATGAATTGAAAAAAATAAATAATCGGAAATGCAGAAATTTGAATCCGATATCCGTTTCAGGGTGCCGATGAATTAATATCCTAGTTTTATTCTGTTTTGAACATGAAGCTGGCAATTGGGCTACACAATGTTTCTCATCTGTAAAGATTTTCACTTTAATACCACTCCTGTTAATTTGAGAACATTCGATTTAATGATCGTGTGTGTGCGTGTGTGCGTGTGTGTGTGTGTGTGTACACTAAGGTGAAGATATCTCACATCTGCTCTGTGATCTGACTGAAAGCTCTGATGATTTCGAGGAAAGTCGAGCACAAGTTTTACTGAAGCCAAGCGTGCAGGTAACTCACACAGTGTCGCTTCATCATTATTAATGATGTAAACAGTCTTTATTATGCTTCATTCAGAAGTGAAACTGTACTGCGCTGTCACTTTGTCTAACCGTTGCTCCTTCACTCAACCACATTTCCATCCAGGGCTTAGTGCGCAAACACCAGGTGGAGAGTGAGAGTGTGTTTAACATCAACAATGTTTTCCTGCCAATATCATTGAGGAAAGTGGAGAAGCTTCAGTGCAAACACATTGTGACACCTAGGTATGGAATAAAGTAGTTTATTGGTTCATATCAAACTGTCCTGCTTCTATAGAGACTTTCTTCATCTGGTATTACATGGCATTTGCATGGATGTAAATTCTAACTGTATGTATTCAAATTAGGGGAAAGTCAGACATTGGATCTAAACCAGGGTTAGGGCTGCTCAATTAATCAAAATTTGATTACGATTTGGATTTTTACACTCAAAGATTACAAAAATAACAAAATAAAATATATATATATATATAAATATATATATTTATTATTATATTTTACATATGTTTTATTCGCTAAATAAAACAAACCCACTATTTTGGACATCTACAAATAATAAAGCTTGGCACACACATGTTGTTTAATCTGCGCACATGCAAGCTCCTCCCCTCCACCCCACCCCTCTCAAAGCCAAAGCTAGCCTCCAGGCCAACATGAGGAAAGTTGTTGCTCGTGGTCTTGAAACATGGCAGGAGAAACGCAGCAAAACGCTTGGTAAACAAGCGAGGCAAGTCAAATTATCTTATATAAGAACATTTTGGGTTTGATGATGAAGACCTAGAGCAACGACACATCACGTGCAAGAAGTGTTTTGTTTTGTGCAAAAGTGAACATACTTGATTTTATTGTTTGAAGGATTTTATTTATGCTTAAAGAATATATTTTAGGTTTTTTTGTACAAAAAATAATTAACTTTTTGGTGGACAATTAATCGTTTGAATAATTGTGATTTCAATGATGACTACAATAATTGTGACTGTAATTTTTTCTGTAATCGAGCAGCCCTGACCGGGGGTGAACCTTGTGGTTTGAGTTGGTTTTTAACACTGATGCTCTTTGTGTCATCCAATGATACTGTCTTTGTTACAGTTGGCGAGTTATTGAGATGGATCCACTCCACGATGACGTCCCTGACGATGCAAGGGTAAAGTTTGGACTCAAGTCTTTAGATTTTTTGTCAAAAAAAACCCCATCATTTCCTTTAGTGTTGTGTTTGTGTGTAGGAGGAGGATTTGAGTGATAAAACCTTTACTCAGAGACATGAGCCTTTGGAGCTGAAAGAGAAACTCCTCTGGTCATCGTGGGGAAAGAGGAAAGGCTGCAGTCGCCCCACTGGGTAGATACGCACGCACGCACGCACGCACGCACGCACGCACGCACACACACACACACACACACACACACACACACACACACACACACACACACACACAAACACAAGAAGTCTTATTTCTTACCTAATGCAGTGCTTTTTTTTTTTTTAAACCTATTAAATGTTAATTAGTGTTTGCCATCAGGGTTGGGGTCGATTACATTTTTCAGTTACAATTATGTTTTCAATTACCCATGTTCAATTACAATTCAATTATGATCATTTTTTATCCTCAGAAAGTCAATTACAATTTAATTCTCAATTACTAAAGTTAATTTAAAATTAATCACAATTACAGAGCCTGAACTATGTACCCTAATAAAAGTCAATCTTCCTCTTGTGTTAGCTTTCTGTTAGCATCAACTGTAAAATACACTAAAAACAAACGTCTATCATCTAATTTCTTTCCTATCTATTGGTTACCTTGTTTGTTTTCCTAATCAATGAAAATATAGGTTTTAATATTTTTGGTGTGGGCGTCTGAGTCTTTTTTGTGTCTGTTTATTACTTGATTTATATAATTTTTTAAATGGTAAAATGTTGGGAAGCTTGATATGAAACATATTTTAATGATTATTAACTACATATGTGTAGAACTGTACATAGAACTGTAACATGGCAGTTTAGTGTTAAATTATATTTGACTATTTTTATAGAATTTTCATGACAATTACAGTTATCTGATTACGACAGCAACAGATTTTTAAAATTAAAATTACAATGGTAATGTGCCATAATTGTAACTAATTATCAGTTAAGTTTGCCATATTTGCTCTTTTATCATAAAAAAGCAAAAGGCACATTTTTTTAACCCAGTTTGAGTCACACTGTGTAAATCTGTGCAGCTGTTTCATAGTAAACATTCTGATTGGATCTCACGGACTGCGCTTGTTTTCTCCACCCCAGCTCAGGCAGCAGGATGTCAGGCTGTGGGGGCGGGACGTGCACATTAGGAGAGGAGAGCTTTTTAGATAGAAGCTCCGTTCAGCTGGACGTCAACGAACAGCCGCCGTCGGAGGAGGACGAGTGGCTGGTAAGATAACACGTGTGCCAAACTCAAAGTCTGGGGGCCAAATCCGGCCCTTTTGACCAGTGGTTCTCAAACTGTTTTTGCTCAAGTACCCCCTTTCTCTTATCCTGAATCCAAGTACCCTATTTGTCCAATTACAACATTTTGCTCAGAATACTATGAAAAACAACTATAGAGCATAATGATGAAATAAATCAGTATTAACATACATTTTAAAGAATTCCATTGTAAATAAGTAGAATGAAACAGTATTCAGTGTCTGATAAATAGATTTATTTCTATAGTTTTTATCAATTCCGGTTATCTCCCGCCTGGTGTGGTACCAAGACCGTCCCTTGTATTTTCACTTCATGTTCTAATCAAGATCATTTACATCATCATTGTTATGATTATCATTTTTAGCGAGAAATAAACATTATAAAACCCCATATTTTTTATTCTTTCTTTGTTCATTTTCCACTTTCTCTTTCTCAAGTACCCCTTGTAGTGCCATTGCCTACCCCTAGGGGTACACATACCCCCATTTGAGAAAGACTGTTTTAGAGCATACAATTCGGCCTGGGGGAGAAAATAAAACTGACAGAGAAACCATTAATCATTGTGTGTAAATTACCAACAAATGACAGAGATGGTAATAGTTAAGATGATCAACAGTTGTTGAAAAGTCAAAAACATGGCAGATTAGCACTAATTGTGACATTGATGCTACTGTGCTGATGTTTTTCCCAACACTGCCACCTCTGTACACTAATACTATGTCATTATATTTTATTAATTGCAATGTGGTCGTACCAGATTTAGCAGCTAGCTTATTTCTAGCTCACCTAAAGCGGCCACTTTAGGCTTGACTCAACAAAGAGTATGCCCACTGCCTTGCATAATCCCGTGGGCTGCGCCAATAAAACAACCAGGCTTCTCATGATTGGGAATGGGACAGGTGTCACTGAAGAGGTTGGTATAACCGCAGAAATGCCGGTGGAGGACTCCACCCAGCCATAGAGAACATCAAAGGAAGAGATCAATGAGCAGACACTTCCTAGGGAGAAAAAGATCAAAAGGCTCAGACCGAGTGTTAAGTGGCCCAAAGCTGCAGATAGAGAGTGGCAAATAGTTATGGGACGCAAGCTCATGCTTGATCACCTTGTAGCTGGCCACCTTTGATGCAGGTGTCTACAGTTAAAAAGGCCAAAACACCCCCTGATTCAAAGAAACACTACTAATGATGCGTCCCAAAATTTACATCCTCCCCATATGTGAGACACAGCTCCCACACCACACTCAAAAGATAAAACTCATGTTACTACCATCTTTTGGCACAAAAGACAGTTTAACATCACGGCCCGTGTTTAATGATTCTGATTTTATCTCTAATAATGACTAGTAATGAATAAAAAACATAACATCCAGTCAGTCATACCTAATTATTAACTGTATATCCAATTGATCTTTTTTTCTTTATTGAATGATAACTCCTTTTTTATGGTGAATTTTACTGTGTATTAAATTTGTGAAAATGGATTAAACTCAGGGCAAATTGAACACAGCCCTATAACCTATAGTTTTAAAACATGACCATGTCTGAAGGATCATTATTACTGTTTCTCTTACATTCAACACTATGTTGTTCATCCTTGTGCAGAAAAGACAAATAAAAACCCACTCGTTGTGTGTGGAGCTGTAAAGCTTCAAAGAGTCCTTGAGAGCCCACACGGATGCTCTCGTTCACTGGGATCATTGAGTGATTGGAGGTGATCTCAGCCACTCGCCTCTGATTGAAGAAGGATTCAGTCACGTCCAATCAGAACCTCCCGCCTCGCTGTTTAGCTCTGTAGATATACAGCATAGCATACAAATCATCAATATACTTTCCAGGGGTTCTCAACCTTGGGGTCAGGATCCCACTTGGGGTTGCGAGACACTGGGAGCGGGCCACCAGATGCCTTAAAGAAACTAAGAATAATTTTTTTCAACACTTTGAGGCCAATTTCAGCAACTACACCAAAATCTTTTTTGCTGCATTACTCCTGTTTTTGCCACTTCTCCAATACATTTCAATGCCTTTTCTGAACATTTTTTTTTTCCACTTTCAAGATATTTTCAGCACTTATAAACCCTTTCTACCACTTTGCCCATCTAATGTCACATATGTTGACCCATTATTGTCACTTTTAACCTCTTTTCACCGTTATTTTTTTTTCAGTTTAACCACATTCACGATTTGTCATTCCCATTATTTGCCAGTTTAAACTAATTGTTCTGCAGTTTTTTCACTGACTTTGTCTTGACCCCTTCTCCCACTTTTAAGCCAATACTGACACTTTGAACCCTTTTTACCACTTTTTCTGTCCATATTTGGCCACTCTAATTTGCAACTTTTAACTAATTTCTGCAGTTCTTAAAATCCCATTTCACACCACTTTTTCCACCAATTTTTGGTCATTTTTTACCCATTTTATTTCTGATTAAAACAAGGATTTACATATTTAAGATGACTATATACTAGGGTGAAAATAATAATAAAGTTAAGTATAAGTCATTTATTTATAAAGCGCTTTTTGCAGTTCCTGGATAACAGTGAATATTATTCAGATAAATAAATAAATAAATAAATAAATAAATAAATGTGGTTATTGCTGATTCATAGAACATTGGGCCATCATTTTGCTGACCCTGTCTCCACATGACTGTTCTTCAGTATTCATGTCTGTGTTCAACCACCTTAGGACCACCAATCTCTGTACATTTTGTGTTTTTAGCTTTCAAATCCAACTAAATGAAGCTATTAGAAACTAAATGACATGTTCTCTTCTGTTTGTTGTCCTGCAGCCTCGGACACCGTGGAAGCCCCGAATTTTTCCTTTAGATGTGATTGAGGAAGCCCTTTTGCTGTCAGATGGGTTGCATGAAGCTCCATCAGAAGGTTGGGACTCCATCATGGTTTCCGTACCAAAGAACTCCAGCTCCCACCTCTCCCCAGCTCCCTCGTCTCGTGTTGGACTCGCATCTCAAGGAAAACCAGAGTGAATGTGATCGTTCATGTTCTGCTCAGATTCACATTTAATCACCTGCACGTCTGCTTACAACAGGAAGCACAAATGGAAACCTTACTTGAATGACATAACTTAATCATCCGATTCCATACATGCTTTTATAATAAAATACTTCATAATATTTTTTATATAACTTATGTCTTATAGTAGATCTAAACCTATTTAAGAAGTTCCTTTAGATTTTAAGGTACTGTGTATAGAGTAAAATCTATAGCAAGTCATTCATATTAGTGACACTTATTTTATCTGTTGTTGTACACTATTGTATTAAATTGTTCATTTAGATCAAAGATGTGGCTTTTACGGTAGGTTGCTGTTTTTGTTTGTCTTTTTGTCTTTATATGTAAAAAATAAAGGCGTAATGCTGAGATTTTATAAATATTTTTTTTAAATGGTAATAAACATTAGTAAATAATAATGTCATGAATTGTTATTGTGTTTGACTGACGTAAAACTCAATGCCTATGGGGCCAATTTTGGCCCTTTAGAGCATCCAATTTGGCCCACAGGAAGAAGTCAAAAATAAAAAAAATGACACAAAAAACATGAACAATCAATGTGTAAAACATATATTATCAGCTAAATTGATTTTAGATAATGCAGTACCTCAAAATACACAAATTCAATGAAACTTTACAATATTTGCGAAGGGCTCACATGTTTATATCACATGATGGCAGTCGTCTTTTTTCTTTTTTTTTTTTTTAAAGCAAATTGTTGAAAAGCTAAATTTTTCCCAAATCCTGCTAATTTTGTCCAATTATTCCACAACGTTTCCCCAAAATTATTCACAAAATCAAGTAAATTTAAGTGATCTGTACCATATTGGATATTGTTGTTAAAATTTCTGGTTTTCCTGCCTGTAAACTGTGGCCCATTTGAAATTAATTGGCTCCTTGGTATTTGACCCCTGAATTAAAATGAGTTTGACACCCCATGTAATGAAATCAAAACAGTTACACGACTGACCTCTACTGGTGAAATAGGAAAATTGACCTTAAGGGGGCTGTAATTTAATTTGAGGCATCCTTTATTTATTTATCAAAGGATGTTTATTAGTGTGAAACAAACCAGTTAATAGCAAGTGTAATGTGTAGATAGAAATATAATCAAAATTCCAGCAATATTTTTTGAATAGTATGCTCTCACTTATTCAGACAACTGTTCCTCAGGAAATCCACGTTGATCTGATAGATTTTAACTGACAACTGCCAGTCTTTGTCAGAGGTGTCTGATGATTGCTATGATGTTTCCTTTGAAGTTTCCTTGATTTCCGCGTAGTAATTCCAGCAAGACTATTTTTGTCTTCTTTTTGAATAGTGTGTCAAGGTTTCATTTATTCAGACGACTGTTTCTTCAAAGGAAACATCAAAGTCATCAGCTTAAGCCTCTGATGAAGACTGGCAATTGACAGTCGAAACATGTTAGGCGATCAAACTGGATTAGCTAAGGAGCAGTTGTCTGAATAAATGAAATCTTAACATATAATTTGAAAAAAATGTTGCTGGAATTGCTACTTATATGGGGAAGACAAGGAAACTTCAAAGGAAACATCAAAGCAATCAGCAGACACCTATGACAAAGACTGGCGGTTGACAGTCGAAACATGTCAGGAGATCAAAATGGAAACCTTAACATAAAAATATAATAGTCCCTTCAATTTTATGAATATTTTTTATTTATTTTAGTGGGTGTTTAAATGTTTTAACATTTAATATAAATAAATATATATCCACTAAAAAACCCTTCTCAAAAGTATGTTTCTGGCCTTTCCCTGCATTGCTCTCTCTTCTCCATCCTGGAGCTTCACTGTGAGGTTAAAACAGAGATAAACTGTTGTAATAAACCAGTTCACAGCAGTTTGGTCACTTCTGCTAAAGGTGAATTTATCACAGCTATGTGAAGGGCAGCTGTAGGTCTCTGCTTGTCTGTTTTATTCAGGTGTGATTTATGAATGCATATGAGATGAGCGTATTGTTGCGAGGTCGTTTTAGTGATTTGGGTGATTAACATTAATGGAGGTCAAAGCCATTGAAGGCCTCTTTAAACTGCAGCCACTCAGAATGTGAATGTTAAGTCCTCATTGTATAATGTCCTTCATGGTTTCCAGGAGGCCCAGAGGGACGGATGGTGGCCACGGCCGTCCCTCTCAGTACATGTGTGCCAATTTTGTAAAAAAAAAAAAAAAAGGCTATTGATGTTTAAGATGTGACACTTATCATGTACACAGTTGAAATGAGATATTCTTTAAGTAATTCTTTATAGAATAACAGCAGCTGAACAGTTTCAAGGTCAGTTTCTATTTGCATTCAGATGCTTCACTGATTGTGTGCAGTGACCCAGATCCCCTTTCACAATAAAGGTAAAGCTGAGGCACAGGTTTAAAGCCCTCCTGTTGAGCACGGCCTACAGTTGGACCCATTCCCGCCTGCTTTTTCTAAATGCTCCCGAACACAACTTGCTGGAAGTCAAGGAAACATCAAAAGCAAACAGCAGACGCCTCTGAAGAAGGCTGGCACTTGACAGTCAAAATATGTCAGGAGATCAAAGGAACTTTCCTGAAAAACAGTTGTTTGAATAAATGAAAACTGAACATATTGTTCAAAAAGAAGACAAACAGAACTTGCTGGAATTATTACACGGAAGTCAAGGAAACATCGAAGCGATCAGCATACGCCTCTGGAGAAGACTGGCAGTTAACAGGAGATTAAAGTGAATTTCCTGAAAAAACTGTTGTTTGACTAAATGAAAACTTAACATATTGTTCAAAAAGAAGTTGCTGGAATTATTACGCAGAAGTCATCAAACATCAAAGCGATCGCTATATATATATATATATATATATATATATATATATATATATATATATATATATATATATATATGTATATAAGCCCATGTTGTTTTGTACTCTTACAGTAAATATTAGTCAAATCAATTTTTTTTATTTTTTTAATAATAAAAAAGCATTTTACCAGTATTTGATGGTTTTTTAATTGTACAAACTGAGCTTTCACACTGCAAATCATAGACTTAGACATTTCATTACAGCAATAATAATACAGCCTACATTGCAAGACTATAAATACACACGTGAATAGGCTTCAGCATGAACATTTAGCTGAAATCACATTTGATCTAATACTGAAGGCAAAATTACTAATTCACTGAGGGACAGAAAATAAATGTATTAAATTCAATTCAACACGTAGGCAATTGTTTGTATTATTATAAAAAAGTTATTTTCTCATACTGAAGTAATGAATATAATTTGGTTATGTATACAGAAATGTTATTAATTGATTACAATGAATTATTCATATGTATTATTTTACAGTTCTGGATTTCTCTCATATTTTTTTTTAAACAGGAAGTAAGTATTTTATTGTGAAAAAGCTCTAATTGTCAATAAAGGAAGGAGGGCTTCGGTGAAAACGCTTGTTTTACTTTCGTCCGTGAGTAATGAAGCCCACACAACCAGTAAAAACATTTTAAATGCTAATTGAGAAGCAAACATAGAGTACGTCAGCTTTTCACTAGAGGGCGCTCTCGGTTTTACAATATTTGACAGCTTCTTTGTTACATATAGGACTAAACAGTGGATGCGGGTTTACTCCAAGCATTACGGTCATGTTTTTAATCCTCTGGTTCAACACACCTGAAATCATTAAAAACTGATTGATACCAAGACAGAGACAAACATGGATGCAAAACATGTAAAAACAAGATTTCATTTGACTTCAGGTGAGTTTAATTCTTAAATATTAAGGAGTAAAATACAGCTTTAACAGAAACATTATTCTCTACTAATTGACATTTTGTTAGCCTTTTATTTACCAACGCAGAATGCTTCATACTCTTAAGGAACACTGTACAAATTATTCTTTAAAAAAATATATTTTTGCCAATATCCTTCATGTCGATATTGTCCAACACTAAATTTCTGATATTAATTGATACCGATATATACGTAGACGCCTACAACCATAATTTTAGGTAAAATATTAAGAAAATAACAGGTTATGGCTACTTTTAATGTGATGCAACACGGGATATTTTCAACAAATACACATGATCTGTGCAAAAATAACAATACTTAATCAATTTTAGTGATGGAAAAGAGCGATATTTGTTAATGTGTTGTCTCAAACAACAGCACAAAACAGTTTTTCAATATGGGTGGACAAACTAATACCGATGTAGACTGATATTACATTTTTAGGCCATGAGTCAAATTCTTGGCCCGGCAAAAGCAACAAAACAGTCAGAGAAACGATGAATTATTGTGCTAATTAAACTAAATCAGTTGTAGATATCTCCAAATTAATATTCGAATTCAATGAAACGCCACAATATTAGCAGGGCTCACATTTCTCCACGCTTATATCACATGATGGCAGTTGTTTTTAATCTGAAATTGTTAAAAGAACTCTCAATTTATCCACAACCTTGCATCTTTCTTCAAAGAATTCCACAAAATTTCCCCGAATTACATAAAATGGGGTCACAAAATCAAATAAATTGAAAGTGAACACCCTGCAGGGACTGACATATATCACTTTATTGCTTTGACATTATCAGTGCCTTACACACCTTAATATATCTTTTATTTATACGTGGAAGTGCAAACTAGAGCACCTTAAAGATTAAATTACTCATTTTCCACCTAAAGTCTGTGGCCCACTGCTCCGTATTTGGCCCCTGAAATAAAAGGAGTTTGACACCCCAGTTTTAGGCAATTATCGGCCGATAATATTGCCTGTCACTAAATAAATAGATACTTTATTCATCAAAAGGGATCATTTATATGAATTAATAATTTCACTGCAGAATTTTACACAGCATTATCAAACATGTATTTATACAATCGACCTATGACTGTCTTTTTTTTAACCTATTTGATCCCGTAGTTTTCCTTTTCTATGATAGATGAGAGTCACCACGTCACCGTAAACACTAGTTCAGAGGTGTTTTCTGGTGTATGCGCGGCAGCTCCAGGCATTACGGTATGCGCATGCTGCGGAGCCTCTGTGTCCACTGACTGAAGCCGGTGTTGCGCTGGAAGACGCTGCGCTGAACAGGTAATAAAAACCCATTGTTACTGCTTTTTATTTCACCCTAACGTTACAACCAACTTGTTTTCACATCAGGGTTTAGATGTAGATCGAATGTCTGGGTGATGTTAGGTTGTAATAGACAGAGATTGGAATGATGAGGTGCTCCTCTGTGTGTGTGCGGATGCATGGGAAAGGGACGCATTGTTTGCGCCCAGGACTAAAGCAGGGTGTTGGGGTGTCAGTCTGGTTCTGAGGCGCAGTGTTGAGGAATGAGACTCCGGGGAAATCTTCCACTGCAGCACGCAAATGACCCCCAAAGGGAATAGCTGGAGGAAACCCACTTAATTGCGTTCATCGTAATTGTTCTTCTTGGGTTTTCAAGGGCTTGAACCATTGATGTCTGCAATGTGCTGGTTACTACTGCGGAAAACCTTGTTGTTTTCTGTGGCAATGTGTTGCCATCTGGCTTTAGTGGTCTATTAAAACTGTTACAGACAGGTTTGCATTAGAAATCAGCAAAACAGAATTATAAAAATATCTATTTTATAGATAGATGATGTGTTTCCCTGCATAGATCTGATGGTCATATTCAATGTTCCTGATCTGAGGGGGTGCTCCTCCTGCTGCTGAGTCATATTCCCTCATTCCTGATCTAAAAAATCAAAACAAATACATTGTATTTGTTTATTTTACACTAAATTTCCTTCAGTTTAATCTGTTTACTGATTTATCTTTCCCCTTGAACCCTGTCCCTACCCTTAACTTATGTTCTCCACCTTTTACTGAATGGCTTCTAAGTGAACCCCCACATTGGATTTCCTACACACCCCGTCCATGCTTCTGTGGTGTGATTAGCATATACTGTAGCTGCCATTGAATCCCATGTAAAGAACCCAGTAACCCCAGCAGCGTGTGCACCTACAGATTTGAGGTTTTCCTGCTGCATCCAGGATGAGGCTGAGTTTATTGAGTCATGCACAGGGTGGAAGTGAAGGAAAGGAAAGGGAAGGGAAGGAGGAAAGGGAGGAAATAAAAGGAAGGAAGGAAGGAGTGCCTCTTTTGATGAAGGATTGAACTGAAGCAGCAGGAGAAAAGATGCTGACAGCTTTGCATTATACAGTTAGTTGAGCCACACGGTGCAGATTCAGCTGTCGCACAACACAATTCTTTCGCGTTATCAATCTCAGTAAAAAAAAAACAAAAATGAAATGGGTGCGTGCTATAGTGTCTTGGGTTGCTACTCTACTCTTATGTTTTTGACCTACATCAGGGGTGTCAGACTCATCTTAGTTCAGGGGACAAATATGGACCAGTTTGATCTCAATTGGACCTCAGATTTTAGATGTCCCAGTTTTTAATATCAGTCCCTGCAGAATCAAAAAAATCTTCATTTTGTAACCAGTTTTTGAAGAATTGTGTGGAATTGTTTGTGAGAAAATGCAAGATTCATGTTCTTTCCACAATTTGCAATTAAAAATGACTTTATTCTTGTGATATAAACAAAGGAAAATTGCAAGCCCCGAAAGATATTGTAGTTTTATTGAATTGGTGAATTTGAAATATCTACAAATGGATTATTTGGTAATTTACTCAATAGTTAATGTTTTTTCTGTTCTTTTACTGTCTCCTGTGGGCCAAATTGGATGTTCTAAAGGGCCGGATTTGGCCCCCAGGCCTTGGGTTTGACGCATGGTTCCCTATGTATTTCCAAAGGCTGTAATGAAAAAAGCTCTAGAGTGAAAGGCTATTTTGTGAAGCTAAAAATGTAAAGTGCTACAACTGACCTGCTACAAAACTCCAGACAAGGTGAAGGAGTCTCAGTCCACCTAAATGTTTATGTATGTCTCTACTCTTAACTTCCTTAGTTCCTTCTCTTTCGAAAGCCCGTTTTATAACGTTTTGCTTGTTCGCTGTGGTTAGTGGTGTCCCATTACAACTTTTTCTCTTACAATATTACACCGATATTACTGCCTTGAGGATTTGTGACGATATCAAAACAATATTGGCACAAATCATGCATACGTTTAGTACTTATTTTTTACTGTGTAATGTTAGAAAAGGCTTGATCAAGTGATATTATTTAAAAAACTTGAAACATAGCCTCAATAAATCCAATAAACACTATGTATTAGAGTTCTTAAAACATTGGTTCCCAACCTTTTTTTGGGTCCTGACCCCATTTTTATATCTCAAATTTCTGGCGACCCCAGAGCCTTTTTTTCCTTCTAGAATTAGTTTGTTCACATTTTATTTTAATGAGATTTTTTTTTTTTTTTTTTTGTGTAAGTGTAGAATACAGTTGTTTGAGTTTCTGTTGTGGTATTTTATTTTAAATCAGAATAGTAATTTGGGAAAAAATATATATACATATCGTTTTAATCTGTCTTGAAAAAGCAATGGTTTAAATGGTACATTTTATATGCAAGCAGATACATTAATATTGGACAGTTATTAATATTGGATCAATTTCCCAAATAAACTGTCATCAATCATCAGATCATTGATTTATGATAGTGTTGCTTAAATTGAAAACTTTGACCTTAAGACGAGGCATTGTCCCACTATTTTAGTTAAAAAAAAAAAACCAAACCAAAATAAAACAGAATAAGGCAGGTAAAGATACCAAGTGGTTACCAAGGTGATTGCTCATGTAACGTTCCACAGTGGTTGTGAATGGTTTGAGTATTAAACGTCACCTGTTCCTCCAGCTCTTAGTATCTTAGTAAGATCATTAGGATAATTAGGTCAGAGCGAGCGTTTGTTCACTGACATGAGCAGTTTGCACTAATGATCTCTGATACGGACTCTTCAAAGGGAGACGGGATTCTTGTCTCAGCAGTAACGGTAATAATGTGTATGCCTAAAATAAAACTAAAGCTGACGGTTCAATTCAGAAAATGTATTTTACAGTTTTTAAAAAACGACTTTGTGTGTGTGTTTAAAATGGGAGAACATTAATCCAACTGAGAGAGGATGGTTCACACTGTCCGCTGCCAGTTCAAGGTGTAGTGCCACATCCTGCTGCTGCCCAGCTTTAGTTAAGCCAACGAGAGAGTCTAATCCTATTGATTCCCACAAACACAGTCAGCTGGACAACAGAATCACCACCACTTGGACAGTGTGTAATGCTTAGTGTGTGTGTGAAAGAGAGAGAGAGGTACTTTGAAAGGATGACATCAGAGTCTCTCAGATGTTGCTTTGGCAGTAGCACCAAATGCATTTGATAGAGCTTGGTGCCAACTGACTGTCAGTCCTGTCTTTCTCTGCCTTTCCTGGTTCATGCAGACTTTGGACCAATGAGCCTATGGACAGATTGTATGAATGTGCTTTGTCAAGAAAGTTGGTAAGACCTTAAATGTTTTTAAAAATTTTAACGGTATACAACGGTATTTTTTTTAATGCATAATCAGATGTTCACAGCATTTTTTATTGGTTGAGAGAGGAATTACTGCCGTCGATTGACTTAGGATGGTGTATTTTACTGTCATGATGACTGAATATTATAGAATAATTCCACACTAGTAGAAATACAAGTTTGCAACAACAGCCCAATGACTCTTGCTGTGCTAGCTTAGCTTTAGCATTAGCTTGTTTTCTAGCTTTAAATGCTGCATGTTCAGTGGTGTGGTGGTTTCTTATGGTGAATAAGGTAACGTTTTGTTTGCAGCTCCACCAGGACTTATTTCCACATTACAGGAATTACAAATTGCGATCCTATGCTCTCTTTTTTTTGTCTATTATTGCCGACATGCTAAGCTAACCATGCCTCTGTGTCCTTGAGTGTTGTTCTCCTGTAGCAGAGGCATGCGCACGTAGGCACATGCTCACATGTAGCTTCAGAGCTTTTAATTGTGTCTTTCTTATCCATTTACACATACGATTTACACAATAACTAACACCAGAGCACTACTGTTTACCTTCCTGTTTAGAAGTGCATCGTTGAAAAGGGTCCGGTCTGAAACGCGGCGCAGCGTAGCGTTCCGAAAGTTGGGGGAGGGGGGCAAAACGGCCCTTTAGACCATTCGATTTGGCCCACAGCAGAAAGTTAAAAAAAAGTCAGAGAAACCATGAATCATTGTGTAAATTACCAACTAATTCAGTTGTTGATATCTCAACTAGATATATCAAAAATAATGCTTGAATTTGCACAATACATACATTCATAATACACAATATTAGCCGGGCTCACGATTTCCCCACGCTTATATCACATGATGGTGGTAATCTTTTTTTTTTTTTTTTTTCATCTCAAATTGTTAAAAAAAAACTCTAAATGTTTCCATAATCCTCTAATTTTCTTGACATTATTCCACAAAAATTCCCCAAATTACAAAAAATTGGAGACCAAATCCAAAAATTTCACTTGTTGCTTTGATAGCGTCAGTGTTATACATATTTTATCATTTATTTATGCATGGAAGTGAAAACTAGAGCACAATATCGTTCGAATTACTCATTTTCCTGCCTAAAATCTGTAGCCCACTTGAGATGAACTGCTCCGTATTTGGCTCCTGAGCTAAAATGAGTTTGACACATGTAAGTTAGGGCCTCCGATGTTCCATTTCAAAATTTCTCAAATCAATTCCGCATCATATTAATCTTTTCCATTTCAAGATCTTTCCCTATTTAGATTACTTTACTGGTTATAGCAGTTCCTGAAATCATAATCAAACATGCTAATCAGGGTTAATAGCTTAATTTTATATGGTTCAGATGGTTTACAGAATCGTGAATTAGGCTGAAATCATGCAAGATTACGTCACAATAGTATATTAGCTACACTGCTAAACCCTCGGCCACCTGTTTACCTAAAAAAAATACCATGGAAATGTGTGATATGGTCGCAAAACATTATTTATGAAGCTTTTAATCACCACCAACCTGCGAATTTACGCTCACGTTTTGCACGTAACTCGTAGCCGTGTGATTGGAGAGGCTTCTGCCTTGACGTTTCACCAGGTAAACTCATTACCAGTTCAGCTTATACACCATCAGATAGACCTGTCTTTCTACCAGTTCCTTTTCAGATTTGAATGCAGTCAATAATCTGAACCACTCGTTGATCACAATAAAAAAACACTTCACATGAAGCTCTGCGTGTATTTCCAATCACAGGATTACACGATTACCATTCGATCTGTTACACCTATCGTGAGATTTTGAACGGGATAATCAGGGGGAGTGGACATTTTTCACAAAGGACAATCGTTCCGATCAATCACATGTTTTTTGGTGTAAAAATGGCATATTAATGTGTGATGTGTTTCCAAAACCCTAATGATGGTGAGGATGTGCTGTAGTCTGGACCACGGCTCTGTTTTGTGCTCAGACATGTCAGTATGATAGATGATGGAGTCTCTGTAATGGCTCTCTGACTCCTGGAAAGTAAACCTGACTCATCTCTCTTCCTCTGTCTACTGCTGCTGGCCCCAAGCGGTTCCACAGAGTATTAAAAAGCTGAATATCCATTAACTTAAGCACACTTGAACCGTGTGACAGCTGGACCACAGGCTGAATTTGGCAGGATGGAGTCTGTACCACTTTGGCTTCACATAAACAGAACCTCAGGAGGCTTTTGTGGACCCCCCTGGGATGCTTTTTTTTTTATTCGGGTACTTCATTGTGTCCCAGCATCATCATATGCTTACAGTAACTTTGGTCAGGGCTTGTTTGTGTTTACTTATATGATAGCTGCTTCCCTGACAGAAGGTGAAGAGATGCAGATAGCTGCAGAATGTTGATGCTGAGAGTTTGAACCAACACACCAAAACAAATTCCCCATATTGTACAAACTAACTATACCTGACAATAAGATTGCTTCTCACTCAGATATAAAGAATTCATTTTAAAGGGTTGTCCCCAGAGGTGTGAAGAACTGATATATCCTACTCAAGTAGAAGTATTGTTACTTGATTAAGTAAGTCATACATAAAATACTCAATTAAAAAGTAGCTCAATTAAATTGTTCTCAAACTAAAAGTTACTGGTTACTTTCACCCCATGTTTATTTTTGGTAATAAATCTTGCCGCGGTTCCTTTGCACACAGTAAACATCTCATGTATATACTTAAAAAGGAAAAGATGAGACAATTGGAACCGAATTTATTTTCCATAAAGGCATCTGTATAGAATAAATGGTTTGTCATAATGAATAAAATAACACCAATGACTTGAGACTAAAATAAAAAAATAAAATTCCAAGCTCTACATATAGCTACATTTATGAACTCAGTGCTATACCAAATATGCCATGTGGGTAACAACATATTAGGTTGTTTGTTGTTTATTATAGCGTACAGTTGACCAGCTTTTCTGTGAAAATGACTTGGGTTAAATATTGACTATTTCTGCTTTTTTAAATCAAACTAAGATTCATCTCACTAACTAAACTTTGATGCTGTAGTTCTACTGATGTCCATCTGTATTCCAGTAGTGAGTGTTCAGTGCTGACTGCAGTATTGTGAAGGACAACAACTGAACCACAGAAGTGGACAGCGTTGGTCCAATCCCATCTTTTCATTTTCTATAAAACGGTGATTTCTTTTGTATAGTGATTCTCTTCTCTCCCAGCTGTGCCCACTACACCTGACAGAAAGCAGATAGAGAGACATGCGTGGGCCCGGCTGTGTCACAAAAACACAAAGGTGACTCATTGCTGCTCACTCTACTCATACTTTTTTCTCGTTCTCATTTTGTTTCTTTTATGCCGTCCTTTGCCATGCTAATGCTTTCCAAAGTGCTGTGTAGTTCATTGCATGATAAGCTGAGCTCAAAGCCACAAGTAGCTCCGCAGTCATGTACGACAGAATCATCACATGATTCCCAAGTTAGAGTTTCTTCTTGAGTGCGTGAACATTCTCTTTGATCAGTGAATTCAAGCCTTTATTTTGTGATATAATGCAGTAATGAAGACGTTATCAGAGTGCATCATTAATTCCTTTGAGTCCGTAGAGCAGTGTGTGGGCACAAACGCCACTGTGTGACCTGGCAGTCGGAGGCATATTGACGTGGGAGGCAAATCTTCTAATTGTGAACGTTTAGTGAGCTACTTCAAAGGTACTGAATAAGTTGTCATGATTTCACTTTAATTAGAAGGTAAGATAATAAAGGGAGATTCACAGTAACTTAAAAAGGTAGGAAATGTTTAAGTTTCATTATTAAAATGTTTTATTTTCATTACATTGCATAGGAAATCTAATATTTTGTTCATAACTTTTATGGACAGAATTTCTAGGCGCAGTCAGGGCGTTGAGGGGGTCCGGTTCGGGGGCCTCAGTATTGCATCACTGCTTTTTGCAGATGATGTGGTCCTGTTGGCTCCAACATACCGTGACCTTCAACTCTCACTGGATCGGTTCGCAGCCGAGTGTGAAGCGGCCGGAATGAGAATCAGCACCTCCAAATCCGAGTCCATGGTTCTCGACCGGAAAAAGGTGGAGTGCCTTCTCCGGGTTGGAGATGAGGTTCTGCCCCAGGTGGAGGAGTTCAAGTACCTCGGGGTCTTGTTCACGAGTGAGGGAAGGATGGAGCGAGAGATCGACAGGCGGATTGGTGCGGCGTCTGCAGTGATGCAGAGTCTGCACCAGTCCGTCATTGTGAAAAGGGAGCTGAGCCAAAAAGCAAAGCTCTCGATTTACAGGTCGGTCTACGTTCCAACCCTCACCTATGGTCATGAACTTTGGGTCATGACCGAAAGAACAAGATCACGGGTACAAGCGGCCGAAATGAGTTTCCTCCGTAGGGTGGCTGGGCTCTCCCTTAGAGATAGGGTGAGAAGCTCAGTCATTCGGGAGGGGCTCAAAGTAGAGTCGCTGCTCCTCCGCATCGAGAAGAGCCAGATGAGGTGGCTCGGGCACCTAATTAGGATACCCCCTGAACGCCTCCCTAGTGAGGCGTTCAGGGCACGTCCCTCCGGAAGGAGGCCCCGGGGAAGACCCAGGACACGCTGGAGAGACTATGTCTCTCGGCTGGCCTGGGAACGTCTCGGGGTCCCCCCGGAAGAGCTGGAGGAAGTGGCCGGGGAGAGGGAAGTCTGGGCCTCCCTACTGAGGATGCTGCCCCCGCGACCCGGAAACGGCTAAGCGGGAGAAGATGGATGGATGGATGGATGCATAGGAAATCATAATGTTCCTGTTTTACAAGCCATTAACAACTTTTAACCAATCTTACAACATTTAATGGTTGTGTAATTTAACAGTTACCGGTACGTCATATTTTACGAAAAAATCTACAAAAAACATATGTAATCACAATGCAAACCTGTCTGTGGCACTTGAACACATTTGTCATGATGTTTGACTGAAAATGAATATTTAAGAAAGTTAATTTATTACAAAAACTTGTCTGAACAGTAGTATGTAACTGCACTAAGGCACTGACTACATTGCCTGTATTTATATTTGTGAGTTTTGAATCAGACTTTAGACAGAACGCATTGGTGGCTAATGAGCTCCATGGTGTCTACGGGCCTCATGTTGGTGACCCTTGCTCCACACACTCTTATTTACGTATTAGTACAAGAGACATAGTTAACAAGATGTATGTTCATAATGAACTTCAACAAACATGCACGACTCGCTGGCATTATAGCCTCCATCACGATGACTGCTCTCTACATTATTTTTAGTTTAACTCTTACTTTTTGTTTAATTTTTTATTCGAATTTGTTAAAAAAAAAAAAAACCTACAAGAAAATATTCAAAAAGCTCAGGAAGAATTTTACGAGACAACTCTATTACCAATATGAAGTGTTAATACAACTTATCTAGTGCCACCCCCCATTGTTGCTTTTCCTCTTCCTCCCCCAATATAAACAGTCGGAGCTTGTATAGGATAACAAAACAAAAGAAAATGTGTATAAGCACAAAAGGCTCATCGTTATAAGTTCACGTTTCTTACTTTTATTTTTTAGACTGAGTGTGAAGTGGCCCAAAGCTGCAGGTAGGAGAGAGTGGGAAACAGTTATGAGACGCAAGCCCAGGCTTGACCACCCTGTAGCTGGCCACCATTGATGAGGGTGTCTAGTGTATAAAAGGCCGCAACACCCCCTGATTCAAAGGAACACTACTGATGATGCGTCCCAAAATGAACATCCTCCCCATATTTGAGACAAAACTTCCACACTCACATGATAAAACATGTTACTACCATCTTTTGGCACAAAGGATGGTTTAACATCGCGTCCCATTTTCAGGAGATACTAAATAACAGTAACACATTAAATGAAAAGATTGGTAGAGCGATCATAAATAAAACATAATTGCACAATATTATTCAACCTGCTTGACCACACAAGTGTAGTTACAGTATAATAGGTGATTGTTTTACTTTTCTATCTCTGTACTTCTAATTTAATTTATGCAGAAACCTATTTACTGGGGCTGAAAACCTTTAGGCCTAGTCTGGCTACATCATTCACTCATCCCTGTTACTGATGTCAGTAAAGTAATTTTAGAAAGACAAACCATTAAAAAAAGAAAGATGAATGATTAATGATTAATCTAAGTCTTTAAAAGTAATTTAAAGAGTTTCAAAGCTTTAATTATTAAGCAGAAATATTCAAGTAACCCAAGTCTTAGCTCTGTGGTTTCAGTTTGGCCTAGAACTGGAAACATATTTAAATGTGGCTAATGTAGCTAAACCCATTTGTCTGTTGTACACACTCTCAAAATATAAAAAGTTAACTAAACGCTGAGTCACCATTTGGCTGCAGCTAACATCAGATCATTGTTTCTCTTCTTCCTCCTGGCAGTCTCCGTTTCCCACCATATTGTCGGAGGTGTCTCCACCAGACACTTTGTAAGTTGTTTGCGATATCCGTGCTTTTGAACTCACTGAAGATCTGTGGGAGCCCACAAGGTAAACGCTTACAAGTGATGACGGCAAAAAAGAGCATGAATTATTCTCTGTGCTTGGAGTGGTTGAGTTTGATCCTTTTGGGAAGGGCTCTTCTCTCTGTTATGTAATAAATACCCATGCTTGGTGTGAAATTACACTCACAAAGAAAACGCACACATACACAAACACCTTCACACAAACACAAACTCCAAGTACTTATTATAACAGATGATTTGTTTATTATTTTAGTCTGGTTAGTGTTCTTGACGCTAATTATTAAATTCAAACTTAAATCAGCCTATAATTAAATAAATCATCTAGTTAAGAACAGAACTACCAAATAAAGATATCGAAATCAATTGTTTCACAAAATTAAAAACCAAGATGGCCAGGAATTGAATATTAACAGCAGTAGCGTGTGATATGGTAGATATATCACAAACAGAAATAAAGCTCTACTCTGACAATGCAAGCGTGCAGTGAAACGTGTGAAAAGTCAGATTGTCTATGTTTCAGTAAAAACAAATCCGGCTTTAGGTATTCTGTCACTTTCTTGTGTCGAGTCCTTTTTCCTTTCCTTCCTTTTTGGGAAAGCAGCCTTCATACCTTCATGTGGTAGCGGTCCCTGTGAATCCTCCCAATTACCACGAGTGGGTCCAGTGTGACCACAGAGACTCCCCTTCTAACAAGTTTTTCTCATTATCTGCTTGGATACAGAAGACTCAAAGTTAACCATATACTGTATTTGTGGCTGTAAGCAATCACAAGGCAATTTATCTTCTTTAGAAATTAACCTAACTAATGATGCTTATTGCTCATAAGACATGAAAATGGCTTAAATGCACTCCTTTATCATCCCTATAGCTGCTTTAATTCTGTGCTATCTACGGTTTTCACACACAATGGGGGGTTAAGGAATGGAGAGAACACATAAAATCCTGCACACACACACAGCAGGATCAACAATGAAACTATGAGATTAATGGAGATTAAAGGGAAAACCTTCTAACTAAAGAACATTACAGGATTACAAAAATATGAGATTACTACACATCTCCCTCCGAACTCACACACAGACACATGTGATAAGGAAAGAGGAAGCAGATGTCATTCTCATTCAGACTTTCACTACATTCTTAGTCGTGAGAGCTAAACACAATGACTCCGTGCTATACACTACAAACTCGATGAGTATATACTGTCGACTATATACTATACATTTGATTAGGATGATGAGTGTTCCCACTGAAGTATACTTCAAAGTTTCCCAAGATGAATTTCGAACAAAAACCTGAAGCGCACTGACTAAATATCTCCGTTGATTCTCCACCTTTGAAAGTTCTGAAAACAATCTAAGTGAGAAAGTGACCAAGTAGAATATCAACATGTGGTCATTTGATCCATGACACTCGCGTGAACACATTTCATGCCGACATTTTGGAGGTTTTCGGAGACTCGCTATTGTACTATTTACAACTTCCGGTTAACTGCAAAACAAGAGCACTTTTTTACAAAAGTGTTAAAAACTAATAGAAGGCATGAAGAGATGCTTTTGTTTTGAAAAGAGGATGTTTGACACTTAGATTAAAGCCGGTCCCAAGGATGATTTTACATTACATACTCGCAAAGCATCATGGGGCGGTTGAGTATGACCACTTTTCACTGTGCATTCTTAAAAAGTGTCCCAATATAGTATACATCTGGGTTTTTCTTGCATACTCAATCTTTCCATACTATCTAATGTGAACGCACTACATAATCATTTTTACGTCAGACTTAGTATGAGTAGTTAATTGATATGTGATTTTGAACACGAGTCAATGTAGATGTTGATCAAAATTGATCTGCAGTCAAGTACATAAACAAGAAGGCGATAGGTTCAGAATCATTGCCACGTAAATATTTTAGATATGAGTTATTTGTATATATTCAGTTAAAGTCACACCACTTTGATTTTAAATACATTTTTACTTGGCCCTGTACCTCCATAACAACAACTGCAAATGACTAACATTTGTGAGGACTCTGATTTTCCTTTTCATATTCACCCAAATTCCATTTCAAGGTAAGCCTAGGCAATATATAGAGCCAAGATGTATCGAGTTTTGTATTTTGGTGATATTTAAAATTACAATATTGATTATAACGATATATTTTTGTTTTATAGCTTATTTTGTATTAAAATACTTGTTTTAGGAGTCGCTGCTTTTGCTACTTCTCAGAACAGCATAGAAAGCACAGATAGATGGATTAACAAAACTTACTTACACATGCTGTCCCATATAAGAGAAAAAGCCATAAGTGGCCAATTTGGTAATAAATGTACATCAGCAAATTTAGCCTCAAATCGTCTTTCTGGTAAAACTTTGAGTTAAAATGTTGTTTTATATTGTATATCACCATTTTGTGAAAAATAAATATTGATATTAATTTTTGTCCTTATCACCCAGCCCTTTTTCAGGGTTCATCCATTTCTGCGTCATTTCACCCATTGCCTTTTAGATGACTTTATAGGCTCTTAAACTACCTTTAGACAAGTATTCAGCATATCTTCTGCCATGTGTATTAGCAGGTATGCCTCGTCCTAGATAATCTGCGGTGTCTGCCCATGGTGCGGTACATGATTTTATGAGCCTCGTCGCAGCTTCATGCTGATGCTGCACGTGTGAGGATGAATGAAAGAATAATAAAAAGTAAAAACCCTTCCTCTCTGCTTGCATCCTCGTGTTCTGTATGAAGTGAGTAGCCTTGACAACCAATAATAGATCATTCTTACCCTGTCTTGCTTTCTCTTTTCTCCAATTATCCATTAACATTATAATAATTCTCTGTTGAATAATGTCAGAATCGACTGTGGTTCACAATAACATGCGATTATTATGATAGAAGGGCACGAAAACCAGGAGCAGAAGAAGAAGCAACAGTTTTTGAATGGGGGTGTTTTAGATGAGGCACATGAGCAGTGCCCTGCCTTGGGCTCCATTTAAAAAGCTAAAGCTGTGTCCAGATAATCAAAAAAAGTGGCTGTGTTATTTACATGTAGACAGCAATAATACTGTATTAATTACAAGACCTCCTCCACGTGCCAAATATCCTCTTTACCAGATATTTACATTTATCTGGATCAGTGATCCTGATCATGGTTTCATTATCATTCACACTTTAAAAGCTTGGAAGAAACTTCTATCCCCATTAATAACGATGCAGTAGGTCCAAATGTATATGGACACCCCCATTTTTTTTGGAAAAATTGCACTGAAATGTACTTTGTGGAGTAATTGAGGAACCATCCCGACAAGACTGAGTCAGTTTTCATAAAGATCTGTCAATTAGGAACAGAGATATTAATCTTTTGGAATTTCATCAATGATGATTTTTTTTAAATTCAGAATATTGATTTGGACCCCCTTCAAAATGTAATGGTATCCTCTATGGCAAAAGTGTCAAACTGATTTTAGTTCCGGGGCCAAATAAGGAGCAGTTTGATCTCAAATGGGCCACAGCTTTAATGCGGGAAAACAAGTAATTTCAACTATTTTATGCTTTAGTTTACACTTCTATGTATACATAAAATACAAAATATGTAAGAAACCAACCATATCCAAGCAATAAGTGAATATCAGTCCCATCAGGATCTTCACTTTAAATTCCCAAGATTTTGTGACAAATTTCTATTTAATTTGAGGAAAATTTAAGGATTTTTTTCAACTGTTTAACATTAAAAATGACTGTAATCATGGGATGTAAGCACGGAGAAAACTGTGAGTCCCTGCAAATATTGTCATTTTTATTTTATCCTGTGGGCCAAATTGGATTCTCCAAAGGGCCGGATTTGGCTTCCGGGCCTTCTTTGACTCGCTCTATGACATAAGATCAACCTTTGGTTAAATTTAGGGATGTAACGATTCACTCAACTCCTGATACGATTCGATTCACGATACTGGGTTCACGATACGATTCTCTCACGATTTTTTTTACAAAATGGGACTGTAGACCAATTTTTTTTTTTGAGAAAAAAACTAGAAAATACTGTACTATTTTCCTTTTATTTTTCATTGTCAAAAGCATTCCTTGATAAACTATTCAAAACAATGCAATTTAACTAAAAATAAATCTTGAATTAAATAAAGGAATAATACAAATGAAAATGAAGCCTATTAATTTAAATTCTGGTTCTATAATAAACAATGCAAAACTACATAATAGTTATTTTTCTTTTTAAAAGTGTAACTGAAAATGTATTTTGTGCCTTAACAATTGGACTTTAAAAAAAAAAAAAACCGTGATTACACTGATTTACGTCATATTTGTTTGGACCAGCAGAGGGCGCTGGTAACACAGTGGTTGGTTGGCATGCAGATATCTTGCAGTGAAGAAGAGAAGCTATGCTAGCAGACAGAGATAATAGAAAAACGTGACTTTTACAGATATTCAAGTAATATTACAGATGTTCTGTCGGTGCTAAAGGGGTAATGAATCATTTATTAACATATTTAAGAGTAGAAGGCGGCCAGAAAGAAAGTATTAGCAGACTCCGCCCGCCGCCTACACTTGTGGATAGCGCCCTCTGCTGGTTAAAAAGTACTGCGATTCAATTTTCAGAAAATCGATATCAACCGTGATACCTATTAATGGATTTTTAACTGCCTTGCGATTAATCGTTACATCCCTAGTTAAATTATATTTTTCAAAATCCGTTAAGTAATTTTGACCTAATCCTGCACACAAACAAATAAAAAAGATGCTGTAACAGTAGCAGGATGAATATGAATGAAGTCCATTCCACCCACACAAGGTATTTTTTTTCTTCCATGAGAACCTTGGTTTAATAATGATATGAAGACATTATTAATATTTACAGCTCATGATTGGTTGCTTTGATTTATTTCTCACAGGGAGCTAATCAACACTGATGCCTTTATAACATGCCTTTCAGCATGTTTTAAACGTCTCCTTGAATCTAATGAATGTCATCATCTTGCTCAGCAGAAATCCTGATAATGAGCTCATCTCTACCATCAGGTGTGTTGGACCACGGTAGCATCTAAAACACCGGCGCTGTAGATCATAACTCTAGTTAGCATATGAAAATGAGCACTAATGTTATAATGTTCTCATTTTTCTTTTCTTAGAATATTTATTATGAGTTAAAGAGTTGAGCTACAGTAATGAAGTCACCATTCAGTTTCTTAATACAGTTAATTGACGACATTAAGTTGTACAGATCGTGCAGGCTTGCATAAGCGTTGATCCCTTTGGGCTTTTTATGTTATTAAACCAGCTCATCACCCACAACAAAGGACTACCAAAGGTATTTACAGGCTTTATGATTAAAAAAGATTTGCGCCGTCCTGCATTCATCTCAACTGTTAGAGCGTAACAGCGTAAGCATAAACCTTATGTTTGTGGTTCTGTGTGAACGATGCTAGTCGAGATCCAAGGTCAAATACCTGCTTTTTTAGCATCTGTGTTAATGTTAATTAAGGGTTTCCCGATTCGATATCAATATCGGTCCGATATCAGCCTGAAAACAAATATCAGTTGTCGGATTCAAATTTCAAACTCATTTTTTTAATTTATTTTATTCAATTGTAGAATAATGTAAATATGTTGAATTTTAAAATGTATGTAACCAATTGATTAATAATAAATGAGTCAGTTTTTCTCATATCTACTGTTGCTGACTATTTTTCTCTGTTTGAATAACATCACTTGATCAAGCCTTTTCTAACATTCCACACTACAAAATAAGAATTTATTTTTTTTCTTAAAGAGAGAGAAAAAAAGTGATAAAAGTATGCATGATTCATGTTTATCGGATCCATATCGGTGTCATATCGGAAATGAAAAAGTTGTATCGGGACATCCCTTATATTAATAAACTAGTGTTTTTTGACCTTTTTTGAGTCAAGGTTGGGGCTGCACAATTTATTGAATTTTAATTGTAATCATGATTTTGGTCGCCATGATTAAATTAACCTGATCGTCGGCAATATTTAGATTTAAAATGCGGGCTCTGCACTCTGTAATAGTGTATTTATTTTTCAGTTTATCCTTTACAATTTATAATCTTGGATAAATGTTTTTTTGTTGTCATATTTCTTATTTAAAGCATCATTTTGCTGTGTGTAATAAAAACACAGATTTTTTTTCTTCCTAAAACGATAAATAATTGTGATTGTAATTGTGATTACAATATTGATCAAAAATAATCGTGATTATTGCTTTGACCATAATCGTGCAGCCCTAGTCAAGGTGTATCTTTTCATTAAAAAAAACCCAAGGTGCACCACCAACCAAAAATGTTTAAAAATGTTACTTTGTAGCCTATATTAACAATATACAGTCATTCTTATCAAAGTGGCTTGAATAGGGATCAAATAAATGCAAAAAGTGTTTTTTTAAATAGAAATCAAATGACAACAGAAGAAAATAATTTATTATGATTTTGTGCATTTTTGTTCAAATAAAAAGTGAAAGTGTAATGAAGAATATGCAGTAATTCTTATCAAAGTGTATTGAACACAAATAAAACAAATAAAATATTTTATCATCTTTAATATTTTGCATACTTGATACATGTCGTGGGAGAGATAACAGTAATTTAAGAATATATTAAATATGATTAGAACTAGAATTGAACTTGATTCTGTTAAATATTGTTTGTTTTATATGATTTTAAAAAAAAAAATATTATATAATTTTATTCTTATATAATGTGTGATATATATAAATATATAATTTTTTCTATTATGTTTGTGCGCTAGGCTGGTTTACAAAATTATTTTTCACCAAATTTTGCCAGATTGCTTTTTTCTATGTTCACATTGACATTGTAAGCATCAGTTCCAAAAAATGGAGTAAAACGCTGCATATTAGGGGTGGTACACTTTTTCATAATGTTGATGTGTTTTTTTTTTTTTTTTTTTCAATTTTCAGGAATAGTATTTGAACTGTTCTAATGTTCTTCCTCATTTGGTATAAATACAGGGAGAAACTATTAATGACCATAATTACCTTTATATCGTTCAAGTTTCTGATATCTGTGAATTCTTTGGTTGAGAAACAGAAATTGTGAAAAAGTGTGCCACCCTTTTATATATGACTGTATATTGGCTACATTTTTGGTAAATATGTTATCAAAATATCACTAGCAACAAAGCGAAATGCGATCTGGCAAAATTTGGATAACTCTATTTTTTTTTTTTTTTCTACCATTATATTATGAACCACCCTACTGTGCGCTTTGGGATGGGGAGGGGCTCACAGCAGCACAATGGCATATTTGCAGAAAATAATTTATTAATTTTCAAAAATGATTTTTATACCAATTAAGCAAATTCGAATAATTTCCGGCACAGTGGTTGAAAATCCCTGTAAATAACCATCCACAGACTACGTAAAAGGAAACAGTCCAAACAGTTATCAAGCTATTGGTTTACCACAAAATCTATGCAATACATATCATGCATTGTCCACAAATTGTAGCAAATCCTGCAGCTTTAGTTGATGTACTGAGCTTGTCTGACTGCACACACTCCCTTCACTACTTATCATTAGCAACCTTTGTATAAAAAAAACAAAAAACAAACTAAAATCTATTACCTTCCCCCTGTCATGAACCTTCACATTGGCTGAATCAGCTAATGCTGTTATCAGTTGCCATAGAGACTGAGTTAGGATGTTGCCGTGGAAACTGCATAGCTGCTCATTACCACCCACAGCATCCCTCCTCCTCCTCTCTCCCTTTAGCAGCTCCTCAACACACATACCTATTAATGCAGCGTTTAAACATCGCACTCTGAAGATTAATTAAATATGTTTTTTGTAATACAATTGGATTTGTATTAATACATTAGAAGATTGGTAATTGACTGCTGATTTAACATGATTTATACTGTATTTGGTGTAGTTGGATGCTAAAATAATGTTCGACTGATGCGTGACTATGATAATTCCCATATTTTTTAAAAATGTATTCTTAAATGTATATGGTTTTAAATGGTGCAGTGTGCCGCCTTCAGGTGTGGTCCAAATGATGTGGCTGGAATCTACGATGCAGTATTTCTAATTAATCCACGCAGTGTCAGGGTAAAACCTCAATCAATCAATCAATCTTTTATTTGTATAGCGCCAAATCATAACCAATGGTATCTCAAGACACTTTACAGTAGAGCAGTCTTAAGGACGGCATATATATGTATATACACATACATATGTATCCCACACCCAACATGAATTCATCATGGCAAACCTAACATCTAATACCAGACACTAGCAGCACTATTTTCACAACATATTGCATTGTGTGTTCACAAATCAGGACATTAAGGGATCCTTAAATGTTGCCCCAAATGTTTCATTGTACTTACTAAAAGCTATGTGCTTAAATACTGTACATGCCTTGGTTAGAAACATATAATTTTTGTCTACTAAAGATAGAAAGTCAAAGATGCTAGAGGCCACCATCTTAATTGGTATACAAAGCATTGTGGGTAAATGAAGTGTTTCAGCAGACATTTGCTAGACATTTAGCAAATAAATAAAATAAATTTAATCACTTTGGTCAAAATAATGGAGCTATTTAGTGTTTTCAGCCGAATGTCAATCGAATGCCCACCTATCAATCTACACCAGTGGTTCCCAAATCGTGTGCCGTGAGGCAAGTCCGGATGTGCCATGGGATTTTGTGACAACCATACATAACTTATTGCACTATACAACTATACAAAAATAATTATTCTTTAGTTTACTACTTTGTATGCACTCATTTCACAATACAGAGGCAAACTCTATAGGTACAATTTTTTTAATAAATATTTCATGAGTAATATAGTATGTAGTATAGTCTTAAATAATTATGCACAGATACAGATATTGTACATGATATGAGTGATAACGTGTTATAAAGGCTTTTTAGCACAATAGGTGTGCCTTCACATTTGTTACTTGTCCTTTGGTGTACCTTGGGCATGAAAAGTTTGGGAACCACTGAACTTCTCCAAGTTTTGGTTTCTGTGTTCGTGCATTCCTTTCAGTTAAATATTTTTTGTAGTTGATATACAGTACGTTCCCAAATGTGATCATGCAGTTTTAGGCAGTCTAAAAGCAGCAAGTTGTTGTATTCATGGTTAGCAGCTTTCCATAAACTGTAAATTCTCATTTAAAGAAAATTAAAACAATTTCTTCCACTTTTTAGTTCTTGAAATTGCTGATAGTTGGTCTTTCTTGTTTACCTTGCACGTATTTTGGTTACTCTGAAACTGAACCCACAATGCAGTGCGTGGCCCAGATGTTAAATTGGTTGGCTATTCATGATACTTTCTCAAACTCTGATCTGAGCACCTTTTGTTGCATGCAGCAAAAAATAATAATAATAAAAAAAAACATGTATTAGTTTTGGGATCATAAATAAAAGATGAACTGAATATTCAGGATTTTCCAGCATTTCCTTTCTGGCAACCTTTTTCTTAAGTTGTTTCCCATGAAAGACAAAATGCAGAAATAAAATTATTCACATTATTTTTGAAGAATGTAATATCCTCTGTACTCTTTCTATTGTTTGACATATCTTTACTGTGTTTAAACATAGCACTAAAAGTAACAGCCATTGCAACAAAGGCATGAGGTCAAGTGACTGAAGACACAAAGTGCCTCTCCAGGAAGAGAGAGTGCAGTGACAGAAGATAATTGAACATTCCATTGAGTTCATGATACTCACAAGCTCTACCGATAGCATTTCATCACATCCTGGTAAAAGAGGTAGAACAGATTGTCATGGCAACCACCGTAACAACATATAAATATGAACCAGGAAGGTTTCAAGCTACTTGCAGAATCTCTTTAGAGGTGTTACTGGGGATCTAATTGAATAGTAACCACTTAATCACTGTTTTTTATCAGAAAGAGCAACACTATCCACAGCTATTGAACATCTGAGACAACATGGAGAAGTCGTTGGGTTTATATTGGGGGTTTTTTTCAATTAAACTACACTTTTTCATCTCCCAGCTGAGTTACTGCCCCAGTTCTTATTTGCAGTAGGAAATTTTTAGCTACTTTGGTCCACAGTGTTGATGAAAATAACCCCCAATGCATCAGCATATCTTTATGTTCCCCAAACACTGTCCACTCATTACGCATATTGACTAAGGTATTTACTGGAGTAATATATCTTTTATTTGCAAATAACAGTCTGCTAATAGTTGTGGACAGCCTTTTTAGTATATTTATTGGTAAATAACCACATTTAATGCTTCTGTAAAGTTCCAACCACAGTTGTTTCATAAGGTTTTGTTTAAACTTACCAAATATAGGGGGTTGATTATTGTTTAGGTTTTCTTTGTGTCCTTTTGTGCAAACAAACACCTCATCCCCCCCCCTTTTTTTTTTTGCAATCGTGTCACTTATTCAAGATAAGGAGGATGTTAGATAAACCCATTCCTTGCTAAAGATGACCAAGCTTCATTTTTTGGACTGAACTATTATCTTTTTTTGTCTTCATTAATCAAAAACATACTAAATTATGTTTTAAAAAACATTTTTTGGGAGAGGTTTGGGGGGAGGGGGATATATTTTTGTTGTTCTGCAAATAACTACATTCTTGGACTGATTACCAACTATATGTATATGTATGTATATATGTATATGTATATGTATGTATATGTATGTACAGTATATGTATATGTAAATATATATAAGTTTTAATTTTGTATTTTGTTTTTGATTTTCAATTATTATTTCATTCAATATATTTCCTCATACAGTAAAGTTTAATTGTGTATTTTGTCTCCTGATGTTATTAATGTTCATTTGTTAGCCCTAATTTAATTTTTTTTTGTTTGTGTTTATTACATAGTCTTTGGGCTTTGTTCCGTCCTTGCACCTTTAAAGTAGTTTTTTCTTTAATGTGTAAGAAATGAATAAATGAAATCTAACATTTTAGCAGTCTTGGCTAATAAAGCTAAAGCACAGTTCAACAACTAGCATATAGCATATGCAAAGTAAAAAAAATGTTTTAAATGATTCTCTAATAAAACATATTTTAAAATCTATTTGATATTTTTCAGAAAAATATATCATGGCTCCACGGCACATTCTGTGTCCTGTGTTGCAGGACAGGATATTGAATTTATTACAATCTTTGGTAACGCTCTCCCTTCCAGACCAATCTTTAAATATTAGCATAATTTGCTAACTGTCATCCATGACATGTTGTTGCTGCACTACTCTAGCAGCTGTAGCAGGTGCATGCTAGACAAAATGTGTGGATCATTTGTTTCATATTTATGTTGTGTATCGTGACTCAAAACTGCGTAATCAATCATATTTATCTTGTAACTGCTGATTGTTCAGAGCCTGCAGCGAATAAGAACCAGCTGTGTGTCCACAAGAAGAGAAAAGTAAACAACTTCTAGAATGAGAGTTTTATGTGAAGAATTCAATTTGGTTACATTTTCTTCATTGATAAAGAAACAAAATAAAAAAAAACACTCATATGATCACGACAATTAGGAAATGGAAACATGAAGTGTAAAGGGCAAACTTAAAGGAGGACAATCTTGCTTTTAGCCTTTTTTTTTTTTATCTTTATTTACACACCAGCCTTTACTCCACTTCTGCCTCCCAGTGTGTATAGTGTATTCTGTGGACGGAAGAGGCTTAAGCTGCTATTTTCAGCTTTCCCCAAAGTGTTTTGCACTGCAGGATGATTTTTAAAATCTGAACTTTTTTAATCGGATTAACACATTTTCGAGCCAAAATTTGACTGTACATATTTTCATGCAGTCTCTCTAATTATAAATCCTATTGGTAAACAGACCTATTTTGTGCCCAAATTGATCAAAAGAAAATATTTATTGTTCAATAGGAGTAAAGTAATGTATACGTTCAATTTTCTTAATGGAATTAGTATTTAATTTTTGGGATTTAACATGGATCAATCTTTTGTGTTTTTCTTTTTGATTACATATGTAGATCTAGTCCAATCATATCAGCAATGCATGCCACATTTTGCCTCTTCAATGAATAGATTTATCTGGAATGAGATTGGATAGATAGCTTATTTTTTCTTACGGTTGAAAGAGAGAAACAATAAACTTTGGAAATCCCCAATAAATAAAGCATAAGTCATATAACATTTGGTGCTTTCAGTTTGTTATTCACTTGGTTTTTGACGTTGATTGTCAATTTGATTAAAAAAACAAAAAAAAAAAACAAAACACAGAACTAACAAAACAACAACAAAACTTTATCAACAATTAATCAACCAATGAATTCCCCATTTAAAGGCCTTCACTGCTGGTTTACAAGGTAGGAGCAAGTGGTGTTTATCCGCCTACATCACCCAGCCATAGTTCACGTCCTGGGACCAAACTGGAAAGATTGCAAATGTTTAATGAAGATTATGATTTCGTTTTTTCCTTTACTGAATAACTGTTGGTTGAATTCTAACTTTTACCCAAGCTGCCGTTTGATAAATGAAGCTGTGAAACAACCACAGACAGTGAATATATTAGTGGCTCATAGCTTGGCTAGCACAGTGTGTGGCAGACCCTTTGTCATGACTGTGAACAAAATTACAATATTTTCTTCTTTGCTAGAAAGACCTGTCTTACATAATTTCTCAGAATGCTCAGTTTTATACTAAAACATTGACATGCATCCTAATATTTCATTATTATCAGCCCGAGTTGTTTACTGGACAGCATGGTGAGTGTGTAAATGTTGATTATTGTTAAAATAAAAGGAAATCTTCTTCACGCTTCCTTCAGTCGTCAGGAATGTCAAAATCTGAAAATGTAATAAAATGTTTCTGTTCACCCAGCATTTCAAAAGGAAAACACTTTGTTGGTATACATTATTGGTCTCATTTCCAGAGGCGCCGCAACCCTTCAACAGCATGTCCTTATGGGACAATTTCAACATCCAACATTTTCTGAGTAAATGCAGTTTGTCTAGTTATTTAATTCACCAGGTGGCAATGAACTGGGTACATTCAACTTTTTATAGCTACTTCGTTTCTTTGTCAATAAATTCAGGGATTAAGAAAAAACTTGAACCTTTGATCTGGTAACAAGACACATTAACAACTTCAACATCTCAGCAAAAGAGCAATACATTTATCTTGGTGTTAGATTGAATGAGTGTTCTAAATTTACAAAAGCAAGCACAAGTTTTGGTCACCTTATGGTTTTTTTTGCCTCTTTCTACTACTGCGTTACTACTACCAACCAAATCTAATTCCCCCCCCTCTCTCTCTCCCCTCCTGCCTTTTTTGTCCCCTTCTTCACTGTCTGTCCCTGCTGTCCTCTTCCTTCCTTTAGGTTCTGGATGTTCTCCTTCCATCCAAATCGCAGACAACAGTGTATCCAGCCAGGTGAGACTCTACATCTCTTTCTCTGTGTCTGTTTTGTCATCTCATCCTCCCTCTCTTTTTCCTCACTGTAAATGCTTTTGGATGCTGCTGCAAAGATGCTGCGTCACTGTGCAGCTTTAAATGGTAGTTGCTCGACTGTAAAGCAATCATTAAAAAAACCCAAATTAAATCAAACTAATGCATTTCCTTTATGTCCAAATAGTTTCTTTCTCTTTTTGACTCAGTTTGTGTAACTGAATTTCTAAATCTGCCGTTTTAAAGGAGAATTATGAAGCCGGAGCACTCAGTCTGTAGGCAGCCCCCAATCACTCATGCTGTTGACAGTATGTGTAATAAGACAGCTGACGTTATTAAAGGTGATTGAGTGTCTGGATATGTCTTGTTGCCGACATGCAGTAATTCTTTGGAAACCTCCTGTCTGGCAAAAATGACTATGCGTTGTCAAATCTGGTCGCCTCACTTTCTACTGAAAGTGACAAATTGAAAGAGTGGAGGTTTAAACCATCTCACATGCGAGGAGATGAACTCAATAACCTTGGCTCAGTTGAGTTTTATACTTTTGCATGGATGAATGTAAACCATTTCATGACTTTCATTTAATTTCCTTTATTTAACAGAATATTATACTTGATCATTAGGGCCACAAAAACCTTCCTATTATTTTAAAATCGGTGTCGCATGTAGGTACTTCTGATATCTGTACCTTTAAAAGACCAAAATGGTTCCATTTAACTCAATGAGTGCCATTCACGTCTATAGACGTGAATTGTGTTTTTCGGCTGGGGTTGCTAGGAGACAGTGTGACGAAGCTCTCCGGTGAATATCTAACTTGTACAATGATGTAGTGACCAACTGGTGCCATGTAGGTGGCAGCAGCGCACCTTTGGATGAGAGATCACCCGTTATGGGCAGAGCTCAGAGGGAGAGGAAAGGAGTTTACAAGACAGAAAATGGCGCTACGAGAGTTGATGGTGAAGTTCCCACCAGATCAAAAAAACGGGGCAAGCGGTGACACTCGGCATGTCTGGGATGAGGAGGAAGTTGCGTGTGTAGAGACTGACGGGGGGAGAAACTTGGAGGACGGCCAAAATACAGTAAGGAATCCATTCAACTCTGACATAGATAGCAGATGGTGTTGTTTTTGTAGTTTTATGGAAGGAAACCAATGTTGAAGTGTCACTAAAGCAAAAAAAAATGCTTCAAAGTCACTCAGATTTTTTTCAGAAAAAGCTGTTTTTCTCAGCTTTTTGTCACAAACTAACGATTTGTGTGAAACTTGCCTCCACATTCAACTGCTGATTACAGAAGAACGAAACAAGCTAGAAACAAAATTATTTTTTCTGATGAAATTAGAGACTTTAAGCTTTCAGAATCTGGTGTCATAGTATAAAATATTCTGTGGTTGTTTACAAATGAGTCATGACTGGCACTGAGGGGGTAGAAATTTTGTAAAATGGCTGGCACTGAATGAGTTAAAGTTAAAGTAATTCTGGTGGTGTTGGGATTGTATAATTACTGGTTCTAAAAGAATTTAATGCAACTGGCCCTATGCCAACCACACTATATGTAGAGGCAATACAGTACAACAGTGTGGAGTCATAAAAAAGCTAAAATGTAGTTTTTTTTTGTCATCAAGTGCTAACGATTTTGAATAAATTTGCTTACAGTATTTTTTTATTTATTTATTTAGAGCAATTTAACGCAAACAAAAATCTTTAGTAGTATGCGTACATGTTTCCATTATTAGCCTAAATGGCTAATGTCATATGTATTGAAATATTGTAAATAACATAAATAAATACACTGATCGAAAGGGAGTGGGATGAAGTATTACTTATTATCTCTCACCCCCATTTTTCATTCAGTTTTCAAAGCTTATGTTGGTGACATTTTCAACTTTACATACATCAGTTAAGGTTATATACAGTACATACACAAGGCTGATAAACATTCATACTTCCACAACATCTTTGATGATAAACATGTTAGATCACTGCTCTTCCTCAGCTCTATATATTTTGAGAAAATAGATTGATTGTACTTCGATTTAAATATATGAAAAGTCACAGACACGCAAAAACTTGTCCTTGTTGTTCTGATAGTTTTAATTTTGAAATTCCCTTAGGAATAGATATATTCCTAAGGAATAGATATATTCCTAAGGGAATGGATAGATGCTGCTGATGTATGTAATCCATATTGTTTTTGAAGCAGAATTTGCCTAGATCAACAGGTTTTTAATCAGGAATCTGAATCATATGGTTTGCTTAGTGTGCAGCAACATAGTCAAATTCATCATACGTAGGTTTATCTAATCAATTGATTACCCGGTACAGAGCTGTCATTGACTGTGGAGTAGGGGTGGGCGATATTTACTGAAAAATTATCCCGATAATTTCTGGTATTGTCAGGATAATGATAAAAATCACGATAAATAAAAACTATAAATAAAAAATTAATAAATAAGAAATTCACAACTTCGTGTAAACTGGTACCTTACAAACACAAATAAATACATAAACACTATAGACACATTAAAAAAAGGCTTCAATAGTTGCTGACTCAAAGAGCTCATGAGCTGATATTTTATGGAATATATTTGTGCATGTGGTTCACTCTATTAGTGTTATTGTATGTAATTATTTTTTTCCTCACTTGAAATGAAATTATAAAAAAAACAAAACAAAAAAAAAACCACATGAAAAGCACAAATAACTCCAATAGTGTTTTTACTGCTGATGAATCTCGTTCATTTCATATTTAGCTTTTATCCTTCCATACAAGTGTTAAATTAACAAATCGGTGGCTCTCTGTGGTTTTATGATAGTAAGACGTGTTCTTTTAATCTTTTTACTTGGTCTATTCCTTATATGGAGTGATTAGCATTAGCTCTTAGACCAGTCTGTGTGCCGGTGTGCTAGCTTAGCATAGTTAGCTTTAGTTGAGTTTCCAGTTCATAATCGTTGCTACAGGTTCATTTCTGTCCCCGTGTTTGTGGAACTTTGAGTGGATCTGACGGACGAACTTGAATTGGTTCCCTTTGTTGGATGGTTGTCTGGTTTTAACCAAGTAGCGGTTTATGATGTATCGCAGCTTCAGGTAGCCGAGACGAAGACCTCACACACTCAGACGGCGGTGGCAGAGCTTCTGTAAACAGCATTCCGGTTCAGAGAATACTAAGTTGTTGACAACAAACGGGCAGTTTTGCCCCGTGGAACAAGGTTTTTGGGGCATTCTTGGCTAAACTGAGGGACAAATGGCCCATGGCCCTGGCTAATTTCCGACATGTGAATTTATCCTTTATATCGTGGGATGACGTATTCTTACTGGTGATAATATTTTTGACAATGAATCATAAATCATAAAAAAATATCGCACATTCACAACTGAGTATTGCACGATTCCAAGAGACTACTTGTTTGTGGTATTAGACTATTTTTGGGGGTAGGCTAATTGTCTCCTTTAGGATTGACCTAGTAAGCTAGGTTCTGTCCACTTTTAGGATGCATTGACCAGTGGTAAGTCTCTTCAACAAGACACACATTCCATTTTCACTAAGAATTATAGCCCGATGCAGAAAAACCCATGTAGCGTTGTGTAGGGATGTGCACTACCAAGTAATTTGGCCACCTCATCCTCCTGCTTCTTTGGTTTGTCTTGATTCCTGATTCATTGGAGCTCTTTTTGCAGAACATACGTATTGGCAGTAAATATGATTTTACTAGTGATTCCTGTGCTGAAAACAAAAGTATTTTACCCATTGGTCATGTCTAGCCCAGCTTTTGAGGTCACTTAACCAGATGCTTGTATCACCTAGACACGCGTTTGCTTTTAAACATCTGTTTTTAGCCGTTGTGCACTTTACCTCTGAATGTAAAGCCTTTTCACTGCCACTCAGGGAAAATGTGTGTGACACTTTCTAGCTGGTCAGCTTGACCTTGTCGTCTTAGTCGAGCTTGTTTTTTATGTTCTCAGACTGGTGACTTGGCAGGAGAGCTAAATCTCTCTCACAGGGAAATGTGTTTCCCTGAACACACTTTTAAAGTAATAGAGCAGTTATTACAGCTCCCAGTAACCACAAAAATTAAAAAGGGATTGCAGTTTGACCTATTTGTAATATCTGTTTCAAAAAAAGGTACTGAATGGTTCTTTGATATTTAAAACAGACTTTCTTTAATGTTTTTATTTCTTTTACAAATGTAGTCTTATTTAACAGTATTGTTCACGTAAGCAGATGATTCATAGGTCAGGTTTGGGGGTGGTTTGGCTTTGTTTTTCAATCTCTTTTTTTTGTTTTTAATCTGTAAAGCATTAAATAACCAAACCAAAATAACCAATTCATAAATAAAGTGATTGATAAATACACTTTTCTTTTTACTGAAAAGGCACATTTTCAGTGAATAGTTGAGTGGGGTTTGGTGTGGTGAGGCCTTTTCTATATCTGTTATTTGGCTGTTTTCTCTCAGCTCAGTGGTTTTTCTAAGGGTGCTTGGTTGTATTTGGTGACGCGTGTTGTGAGACTTGCATAAGAAAGGAATGGTGACCGTTATCTTGCAATGTGTAATTTGTGGTTATCCAAACTGCAGTATATATGCACCTCAATATGTGTGATTTCACCCTGATTTTCATCCTCATCTAGGAAATATGCTTTACAGTCCAGGTACTAAATCATCACACTTTTAAACTTGAGCCAAAAAGGAAACACAGTATGCTTTTTTTTTTTTTTTTTTTTAAAAAATAAAAAACTCCCACCTACAGACTAATATTTACCACAACTGATACTGTGTTTACGCACAGGTCATAGCTTTCTTTGTGCTGCCTAGAATAATTACATAATAAAAGTCCTTTATTCCGTTCTCTACAACACAACTTGTTTATTTCGATCCATTATTGACAGCAACTTTACTGACCAGCCACTTATTATTCAGTGACAGGTGATGTAATGAACATTGATTTTGTCTTTACCCCTCGGGGCACCTTTGGGAAAAAAAATACACCCTTTGAGCTTATAGGTACCAAAACAGCACCCTTCATAAAACTGTTGTAAAAATACTGTATATAATTTCCCCCACGTTTTTTCACATGAAATCTTTCACCAATTTCAGACCTAACCATAGATGTAAAGTTTTCATCATTTTATGTTTTTCTTTATGTTTTTATGCCCTTTCATCATAAAAACACCTTTTTTTTTCTATAAGTAAAACACAAAATATGCATTTATTTTGTAAAATAAAGTGCAAAGTGGAATATTTTGTATGAAGTTATTACAGCCTTGAGTAGGTCAATAATTGATAGGAACATTGATTTTTGAGGCATTTAGAGCTATGAGCATTTATTGAAAAAAAAACAAAACCACACACTGTGAGTGTCGGTACCAAAATGGTACCATTTAAAAGTATCTTCAAAATGGCATGTATGAAAATATTTCGTTCTTTTTTCACATCAGATCTTTTCAACAACTTCAGACCTAACTGTAAATATAAAGTTTTTCATTATATTTTTATCGTTCTTTATTTTTTTTCTCCCCTTTTTGTCATAAAAACACAAATTTTTTTCAATGAGAAAAACACAAATTATAATTGGGAAAGTTACTGTTTTGTCAGGATAACAGTATATCCAAAGTACGCGGTTATAATGGCAGTCAATGGGACCAAATTGGTCCCAAACACAAAGAGTTTCAGTACATTTTATATCTCCTGTTCTATACATCTTCCAATAAAAGTGATCATGGAATTATGCACAGTGTTAAAAGAAAATGCCTGGCCTAGGTTCGTACAATTAGTCTTTAAACTGAATGAGATATTGAGAATTTAAAAAAAAAACTGAACAAGCAGAAGGTACACGTTTGGTGCCCCAAGGGGTTAAATTGACTCCAATCAGGACAGTGATGTGTTGGTTTAAAGAAAAAAGGGGGAAACCATTGCTGGTATAACAGCAGAACTTTGACTCGAGTCATGCTTTGGTCACCTGATGCTACAGAGGAAGTAAAAAAAAAACCCCATTGATCCAGCTCTGATGACCCTCCCACCTCTGTTTGCACCTGCAACACGTAATCATAAAGTAAAAGGTGAGAAGTCTTGTTTAGCTCTTGACTCACAGTGAATGCATTTTGGAAAAAAATGTCTTCAAAACATAAAAAAGTCTGATCAATCCATTAAATGCGTCTTCGGCCTCCAATGGATCGATCTGTGACGCTATCATGGTATGAGTGGCATAACTCATTTTCCACTTTCTATTGTCAAGACGCAGTGATAAAGTTCATAGGTTTCACATTTCCAGTTTGTTTCTGAGAGTCATTACACTTTAAGGCATTTAATTTGCATTTTTATTAGAAAAGCCTCGACCGTAGATAATTGGAAATACACTGGTCGATCCTCCAGGGAAGTGTAGCGCACCTAACAATGAGTCTCTCCACACAGAGTTATTGGTGATTTTACTGCCACTAAGTATTCACTGGAAGAGATTTACTTGCATGTTTGTAATCGTAAAATAAAGGGTCTATTAGGACTAGCCTCTACGTACTCACCTAGCTATATATAGTGCTTGTCTGATTTATTATTATTATGGGACACAGTGTTTTTCTTTATAATGCTGATAACATGCCTTTGTTTGGCATGTTTACAGGTTATCAGATAGAGCAAAAATGTTAATGTATATTATTTATCTTCATAAATCTCACTTTTGCTCTTCAAGTGTTTACATTGGTATGCTGACTCATGTGGAGATGCTTCTGCTCTCACACCTCTCCTCTTTATTCACTGTGATAGAACAGGACATTTCATGATGTATGACACAGAAAAGGTTTATGGCACTGACTCCCGACTTGCTCATCAGTTCAGTGGCAGTCCTTATCAGCATGTACAGCAAGCCCTATCCTCATTAAAGCCACTTTTATATTACTGGATAACTCAACACTTGAGTATGATATACGGTTTTATATGGGTAATGCTGTTGGACATTGTCTCAAAGGATACAATGATTTAATGTGGAATTAATACACTTTTAAAATGTACAGTAGATTCCATTAAAAAAAATTGTTTACAGAATTAGATACTGCCTATGTCCTATAAAAGAAAATTGATCTGTAGTATAAAAAATAATAAATGCAAGTTACAATTCAAAATATTTAGACATTTTGAACAAATGTATGACTTTCAACCAAAGATGGAATTTTATCACACCGAGGCCACCAAAATGTGGTTGTATTGTAATTGTAAGGGGAGGATTAAAAACATTCAGGTCAGCATTTAGAATGACCAATCTGAGCATTAATACAAGAAAGAGAAGATAATTTGTGTGATTTGTTGTCGTTTACTTTGTTGTGTTTCATATATTTTTGTGGTACTTTTGTGCATTTTTGGAGGCATTTGGTGTAATTGTGTTCTCCTTTTGTGCATTTTTATTTTAATTTTGTGTATTTTTCTGTCATTTTGTGTTATTGTAGATTTTTGTGTATATTGTTGTCATTTTGGTATATTTTTCAGTTTTTAGGACTGCACAAAAATAGACATACAGCCACCAGTTGCCCATGTCTACTTTAAGCAATCATGACCTGGAATTTTAAACCAGCTTACAATATTATTAATTAGAAAAGACCAAAAAGTCCACTGAAGATTTGTCATTTGACAGGGACTTTACTGTTGACTTTATGTTTAACAAATGCTTTTCTTACTTTTTTTAATTTATTTATTTTCTATCAGTAATCGCCTTCCTTGCTGTCTGAACCAGATGTCAGATTAGCATCAGCCAATTGCTTTTGTGTGAGAGCAGATCTGCTTATTATGGTAACATCTCTGTGTATGCTTTTGTTTCTTGCTGCTGTTTGTCTTTTCTAAATCTGTGAACAAACAAAGTTGGCAACGTGACGCATGAAACTCATTATCTTAAAAACTCTTGACTGTTGTCATGTGTGGCTACTTTTGTTTGAAATATTAGCAAATGAGCTCGACTTTATGCTCAAATCCAATTAGGCAGCACATGTCGAGAAATAAATAATGTTCTGGTTATTGAGTCATTGCTGCCAAAACTTTAGTGGAAACGTACAGTGCTTGAAATTACTGAACGGCAAGTTTTATTAATGGGTGAACTAAGGAAACAATGTAATCTTGATTTTCCTTAGTTTGTGTTACCAAGAATTAGCATTTCGCACAATCAAATATTTTAAAATTTAATTGTATGGTGCACTACATGGGAAATAGGTAGCATTAGTTCATTATTTACCAGAATTGTGTCATATTTCAACAAATATGCTCCTGAAGATAATTTGTGCAAGCAATGTGAGGAAGTGTGGATATTTGGAATAAATATGAACAATGACAGACATTTGGTCTCATCCATACAAGTATTTTCACAGATGATATACACACTTTAATGGTATCTCCAAACACAGCTCTGCAGGATAAAATGGTCACAAAGCGGAATGGGTACGAGACTAGCAGTTATTTGGATCAATGATCAATGATCATGGTACCATTAATAACGATACAGTTGGTACAAATGTATGGGCACCTCCCATGATGAAGTAAATTAGGAACCAACTTGTCATAACTGAGTCAAATTTCATGAAGATTGGCCAATTATGAACCGAGATATGAATTTTGAAGTTTTGACAATGAGAGATTTTAGAAACTGATCCAGAATCATTATATTGATCCTCCAAAATGTAATGGAATCTTCTATGGCTTAAGGTCTTTGGTTAAAATGTTATCAGCAGGATTATGTCAAAAGTACTTGAAAGATTCTTACAGACAAATAAGTGAAAATATTACCTCCTTGGTGGGGTAATTATTTAAATGTTGGCCCAAGTAGAAGGTAATCAACACTTTCATGTAACCAAACTACAGGGGTCTTAGTTTAATGATGGTATCTGTGCTATCAAATGTAAGTTATATTAAAATGTCTTATTTTTCATTATCAACAGGTGCAACTGGGAATCTGCCTGGCTTCAAGTTTTCTGCTGACAATCTTGTTGAGAGACAAGTTTTTTTGTATTAATCTCGACTCGTCTAAAGGGATCTTAGCACCTAACCAGGTAATGGCACGTTTACAGTAAATGGAAGCTTCTGGGACCTGTAAAAAAAAAAAAAAACAGTTAACTCTAGCAAGAGATAAATCAGTTTTTGGGGGGAGGGGGCATTATTCACGTTTATACAAAGTTAACTCATGCAGCTTAAGTGCTACAGAGTGTCATCTCATAGTTAACAGAGGCTTTAAATGCTGTAATACAGGGGTGTCAAATACAGATAAGTTTGATCTGAAGTGGGCTGCAGGGGTTGGTAATCTAACAATTTCAACAATAGTGCTACTTTGCATTTCCATGTATAGATAATATACAGTAAATGTATGTAGTATATATATATATATACTGACAATATCCAAGAAACAGGTGACAGGTAGTGACTATATTTATTTATTTTGGAGGAATTTTGTCAAATAATTTGAGGATTGAGCAGGATTTTGAAAAAAAAAAAGTTTCTTTCAGCAATTTGATGACTTTCATCGTGTAACACAAGCATGGGAAAACTGGATCCCTGCAAACATTGTAGAATTTCATTGAATTTGTGACAAATTCAATGAAATTCCACTTAAAGCTGGGGTACTCGATTTATTTTCTTTAATAATAATAAAAAAAGAAATCTTATTAGCATCATATTGTATATTGTTTTCTGTCTTGGACTAACTTTGGACTCGAAGAGACTGTTTTCCTTCCAGACAGCTAATCTAATGTTCTATTTTCCTATATTTTGTGTGCATCCTTTTGTATGGCGACATGTTTTTCCGGTAGTGCACATTCAGCTCTTGTGCATGATTTCGTGCACTTCCGTGAGAGGAGACTGTCATGGTTAAAAAATCAGGTAGTGCAGCTTTAAGTAATTGTAAAGTTCTACTTTCAAATAAATCTGTAAAAATGGTTAATTGTAAGCCGGAGATTGGCACCGGCAGACCCCCGCGACCCTGTTAAACGGGAATAAGCGGGTAAGAAAATGGATGGATGGATGGTTAATTGTATTATTTTGCATGGATGCCAATGTTCATGTTTGAATATGACAGTCTCTCCTAATTTCTGCTTAATTTAAATAAATAATTCCCATGAAAAGTCTTATCTTTTTGAATATTGCAAAAATTCCTGAGCTTAAGTTCCTGTGGAAATTTGCCAGATATTTTACGTCCCTTTGCAACCCTACTGATATATCCACAACTAAATTATTTGGTAACGTACACTTTTATCTCAGCCATTTTTACTTTCCCCATGTGGGCCGATTTGGATGTTTTCAAGGGCCGGATTTGGTCCTCGGGCCTTGAGTTTGACACACATGCAGTAATCATTCTGCTTCTGCTTCCATACTCTGAAAATCATAGTTATTCTGATGCTAAATAGAAATACAGTATCATGTGTACCAGGGGCAGCCGGCTGTGCCTAAACAAAACCAAACAAGGGTCTCAAACCAAACGTGTTCACTGTCAAACCTAACAGTCCGAAGCTTTTAAGATTTGATGAATGTGACGGAAAGAAAAAAAAGAAATAATTAGAGCAAAAGAAATGGAATGAATGCCTGTTACCTCCGCAGATGAAATGGCTGTGTGGGTGGATGTACATGTGAGTGCAGGCTGCTGGGAGCCATGAGTGGGATGTGGGTACTGAGTGGGAGGAGAAGAGCTGCTTCACTAAGACAATCCGCAGCGAGACCTGCTGAAAGGCAGTCACGCTTCCATGGCTGCTTTGTTTCCTGATGTGTAGGTAGAAATGGAGGTAATCAGGCAGGTTATACATACAGAAGGAGACTGACTAATGTCTATGCATGGAGGACGGATGTGTTCAGCACCTGTTCTCCATTACACTAGCTTTGTACAAATCATGGTGTATTGGCTGAAGAACAGTGCAACTTTTTTCACAGCAGGGGCCACAAACAGGTGATTTCCTTTAATGTATTGGTTTGTTTAAAAGGGACAGTGTACATTAATTTCAATATTGAAAATATACCAGAATTAGCCAAAATGCTATTTGTCATTTTTCAGAATGTTCAATTGTCAGCCTAAAAGAACACAAATTACACAAATAACAAGAAATATACAATAAAATATACAGTGCAAAATGTAACTACATAATAACATGTAACTCTTCCATTTTGTTTACAAAAAAAAAAAAAAAAACAGTGTTTGAGAAGAGACAATCATCAGATTTTAAAACATACATGTTCATAAGTTACCATTAGGCACACGCAGTCAGGACTGATCCAGCGACCACATTATCAGAATATCATCACAGTGTTTAGAACAATTACCAATGTGAGCATTAATACTGGGAATAAAACAGGGTTTAGTCTTTTTGTTGTCATTTTCGTGTTCATTTTGTGTGTTATCTGAGTCATTTTGTGTATTTTTCTGTTTTTTGTGTATTTATAATCATCTTACGTGATTTTAGAGTCAATTTGTGTGTTTTAAAATAAAGAATAACTTGCTGGAACTACAAGTATTTAGTCAGCCACCAATTGTGCAAGTTTTCCCACTTAAAAAGAAGAGAGAGGTCTGTAATTTTCATCATAGGTATACCTCAACCATGAGAGACAAAATGAGAAAAAAATTCAGAAAATCACATTGTAGGATTTTTAATGAATTTATTTGCAAATTATGGTGGAAAACAAGCATTTGGTCAATAACAAAAGTTCATCCCAATACTTTGTCATTGCCAACAAAGGCTACATTACAGAGGTCAAATGTTTTCTGTAAGTCTTCACACACTGTTGCTGGTATTTTGGCCTAGTATCTTGGAGGTTTTCACTCAAAATCTCACGATACATGGCCCCATTCATTCTTTCCTTTACACGGATCAGTTGTCCTGGTCCCTTTGCAGCGAAACAGCCCCAAAGCATGATGTTACCACTACCAGTAGTGGGGGCAACTCAGCATTCTCTCTTCTCCAAACACGACCAATTGAGTTTTTACCTAAAAGTTCTATTTTGGTTTCATCTGACCATATGACTATTTTTGAGATATGACCTGTCAAAGAAGAAGTTACCGGTCTGTGAGAGCCAGAAATCTTGCTTCTTTGTAGGTGATCAAATACCTATTTTAATTAATTCATTAAAAATCCTACAATGTGATTTTCTGGATATTTTTTTTTCTCATTTTGTCTGTCATAGTTGAGGTATACCTATGATGAAAATTACAGGCCTCTCTCATCTTTTAAGCGGGAGAACTTGCACAATTGGTGGCTGACTAAATACTTTTTTGCCCCACTGTATTACGAGGCCCATTGGTTGCTTTTGTCTGATCGTGTGAACCAACTGAGCTCAGCAGTTATTTTAAATGGTCCAGAGGAAGACCTGTTTCTGCATTTGCACACTAGTGTCTGTTCTGATTTACACAAAACAGATTTAGAGAAAGTGTAAAAGAATGTGTTGTTTAGGTTATTCATTCAGCTTCTGTACACACTTTATTCTGTACAGGGCTGCGAGGCTCTGCTGGTAAATATATCTGCTCCCATTTGGCACAAGGTGGGACTCACCCTGGAGCTCACTTTGATTCTTGCATGTCTTTGTTAAATAAAACAAACTATGCATATAATGGACTGGGTTGATGGGAAGAATCCCTGCCTCACAGTTGTGTGCTTGTCCTGTTCTTTCTAAATTAGGATCTCCCAAATCTGCCATACTTTCATAGTACAAGGGTTAGGGGACAGTGTATGATGCTTTTTTTAATTCTCTTAATTGGTCATATGAATAATTATAATAAATCAAATTTGTATAGCGCTTTTTTGGACACTCAAAGACGCTTTACATGGGGATAAGACATAACAAAACTAAACAAAAGGGGTTTATGGAAAAGCCAGTTTGAAGGTGGGTTTTGAGTAATGATTTGAAGTTTAGTAGTGAGTCCGAGTTTCTAACGGGCGGTGGGAGTGAGTTCCAAAGGGCAGCGATGTCGAAGGCTTTGATAAATAGAATGCAATAGGTCTGTCAAACTGTAAAATTCATATAGACTGTTGGTTTTAAACTCTATGACAGCCCTTGTATAGGCCTGAATATAAACAAATAATAAGTTACTAATCATTTTGTGTTTACTACTCTGGTATTTGCTTTTAAAGCAGATTCTGTATTTCTCACTCAAAAGTGTATCAATGCATTTAAAGAGTAACTAAACCCCAAGGATTTGGCTGGAAAACCAAAATACTGTCTTGATCATGGGCGGGGCTCCTGGAGAATTTAAGACACCCTCAGTCTATACTATAAAATCTCTAAAGAACAATCTAGGCTACGCTAACTCCCTACTCATTAATCACTATACTTCTCTGTTTACAATTATCTCGTCCAACCTACTCGCCACACATTTCCGTTTTTATAGAAGGGGCGGGGCTAACACTGCTGGTTTATGACGTAAGAAGCCACCAAAACCTCACAAGCTATTATTCTCAGTCAATAGCAAAATTAATTTGTAATAGCCAGGTTTCAACCCATGGAGGGCAGTCACTCTTTGATTTATAAAATGCCAATAGTTAGACAAGAACCACTTAACAACACTACTTCATACCCAAATAAGGGGTTTTGGCATTTTAAATCATTCAGGTCATCAATTGTAAGACAGTGAAACTTGAGGCAAACCAAAAATATTTTTTATTGAGCTACAAATGATCCATAAGTGTCAGGGGGGTTTAAATGTAATGTCAGAACAATAGTGGAAATGTTTTTTTTTTTTTTTTATTATTATATTATTTACATCTACTTAATTTCATAGCCATAGACATTCTGCTCTAATTCCTATTTTCTTTGCAAACACTACCTGCCAAACAACCTCTCATTTGTCGAGGAGGATGAATTTAGGATTTCAGTAACCATAGCAATACCCATAATTATATTTGGATACAATTTTTTTAGCATTTTGCATGTGCACATTAGGCAAAATCCTACACCGTTGTTTACACACAACTTTATTACATGACGACAGGAAGGACGAACGCGTTCACACTTCATGATGAAGCTCTCACCTCCTTAGCCTCTCCTGCTCTTCAACTGAGTGATGGCCCTCGGAGGAGAGCCCTGCAATGCAGCATCTGTATGACTCAGTCACACACATGCATAAACACACAAACATACGCACACACAGTGAAAATGGCAGCATTTGAAAAAGCTCAGATTGTGGGAGGAAGATGAGGGATACAGTGCTGCTAGGCCAAGCCGAAAAAGCAGAGGTGTTGGAGGAAGAGGAGGTGGAAGTAGGTGGAAGAACAATTATAGTCGGAGGTGGAGGGAAGTAAAGAGATGGAACAAGTAATAGTTCAAAGAAATATCACAGTATAAGGTGGAAAGGGACTGCGAAGAAAAAAAGGCAAAATGCAAATAGGAGTCTGGTAAAAGACCAAGGAGATGATGAATGACCTTGCTTGTAGTTCTATTTTTTTTATGGAGGAATGTACCCATTCTCTCTTGCAGTCAAGGATTGAACATGTACGAGATATTGAATACAAGCGTCATTCATTCATTCACTCATTGATTTATTCATTGAACATATTTCCACAAACTGCAACCTGCCAAACTTTATATACTGTATATGTTAAAGGTGGGCCTCGATTTAAAGAAAAAGAAAAATCTAAATCAGGGGTTTTTAACATTTTGCCACGGTCATTAAATCGCGACCCACTTTTTTTTTTTTAAAGAATTCCACCAACCAAATTTAGTTTTTCAAAAATAGCTGTTGAATATGCATAATTTTCTTCTTTTTTTTAATTTTTAATATGTTTTCCTGTGCAACATGCATTTCACAGCATGTCTGTCAAAATAAAAGACAAATCCAACATGAGAGACAGTAAGTATTTATTTATTTTTGACTAGCTGTCTGTGACCCACCTAGTACAGGTCCACGACTCACCCGAATCGCTGATCTAATTAATTAGAGAATGTGTAATGAATCACGATTAATCTAAATTAATCTCAGTATTTGACACGAGAAGCAATGTTTTACAATTTAAATGTAATTGGTATCTGACTGAATCAATGGAATGAAAACGACAAATGAGCTTAAACAACAAAATTGTGTTTATTATTTTCATCGCTGAGTGCTGACATAATGTGCAATATGAAGTAAGCTACATTTTTTGTAAACTTTCTATTACAAATGTGTTTTTGTTTATTGAAATAAAAAACATCACTTAGTATAGAACATTTCAAAGAAGTGGATGCAGTTCCGCACTGTTTGTAGTGCGAAGAAGAAGAAGAAAAGGTGATTAAGTCCATTATTTTTCTATACTTAATCGTGTTTGACGCATTCAAATCCCATCTCTTATATATGTTTATTTAAAATATATAATATGAAAAATGATAAATGTATGAATGAAAAAAGCTCGACCTTAACTAATCCTTTTCCCCAAAAACCTACATTTTGCCACAAAGATCATGTTTCTATGTCAAACAGAACCAAAGTTATGGTGAGATTGGGTAATTCTCAAATCCAGATGGCGGCCATCTTGGATCTTGCTCTGAGCACAATTTTATGGTCTTTGACCCTGAAAACCTATAATTCACCACTAAGATCATGCTTCTATGTCAAATAGAACCATAGTTATGACAAAATATCCAAATTGGCAATACTGTACATATGGTGACCATCTTGGATTTCTACATTTTGAGTGGGAACCATTGGTTTCCCTGTGTGGATCCCATTAAAAAAGAAAAAAGAAAAAGGATTGTATCTTAGCCTAATATTTCTACATATCTGCCAGGCTAAGTGCTTTCAGTTGAATAAAGAACATTTGAGATGAGCCTGGTTGGTTTCGTACTGAGAACAAATAAACGTGATAAGAAGTGTAAGAAAGTAGTATTTTCTTCTTTTTCCAGATAAGTCTTTCTTGTCCTTTCTCTCCCGAATCATTACAGACATGCTTCCTGGCAACCAATCAGCTTCATCATGTCGTGTCTGGAAATTTGCCACGGAGGTCAATGTGACCCTCAGCCTCAGACAGACAGCATGTGGATGTGGATGCAGCATCAATTCGGCTTTTTACGAGCCTTAATATTGGAAGTGCTCGTTAGCGAGGGCTGGAAAAGTGACACAGTAGATTAACAAGCGATGGAACAGGCAGGTTTTATTAAGGCAGTCGCTGGAGTGGAGCGTGGCGTTTCTGTGGAGTTCTCATTCACATTGATGTTCCCTTCAGAGCTGAGTCATTGCCTTTTGACTCTGATCCGTTCAGGCTGCAGGGGCTTACAGATGTCACATATTCAAATCGTTTCAGTTCTACTTCTGGGTTTAGGGCCCCCTGTTTTTCTGTGATTCACCATTAATATTTTTTGTGCTATTTCTTTGTTTATAGCTTTATTTAGATTAAATATAATAATTTCAATGTGAGAATAAGAAATTGGCAACATTTTTCGAACAATTTTTGTTATTGTCAGGGTTGGCCAACTCACGCTCACATGGAATAACTTGAATTTATATACATAATGTTGACATTACACTGTCATTATTATGACACATCTGTCATTAGCATGAATAAGGTGTCATGAAGGCTGTCATTAAGTGTTGTTCGTTATCCTAACATTAACCCTACCTCACCCACTAGATCCCTCCACCTAACCCAACATAGCTCCAAAGGTGTCATAATTTAGCGAACGACACTTAATGACAGCCTTCATGACACCTTATTAATGCTAATGACAGCATAATGTGAGCCTCATGTATAAAACTTCAAGTAAAGTGTAATGATACATGTGTTAAATGCTTGCAGAAAAAATAACTACAGTAGTACCAAAAAATGGAATAAGGAACCGCAAATATGTTGAAATGCTCCAGTGTGTTAAAGACTTACCTATTGTCCAGGTAGAACACTTTGCTCGCAGTCTGATGGTTTGCTGGATGATATTAGCATATCTAAAAGTCAAACGGGAGATGGAGCATTCAGCTATCAGGCTCCTCGCTTATGGACCTAGTTCCCAGTCTCAGTGTAGGATGTTGGTACTGTCTTTACCTTTAAAGAAAAAACATAAAACTTACTTTAAAAAGTGTATAATTTGGTCCTGCTGATCTTTGTATTCCTCCCCGATCTCGGCTCTGTCTTATCCTACTTGGGTTGGGATACAGGGCCATGTCTAGCCTAGACACTGGCTGTGTTTGAAATGGCATACTAACTTACTACTTACTAATACTAATATATTAATACTAAGTCTGATATCAAAATTTGTATCTAGTGTGTTCACATTAGAGAGTTTTGAAAAAATTGAGTATGCGATAAATACCCAGATGTATACTATATGGGGACATTTTTTAAGTATGCACAGGGGGCGCTCTCGTCATACTGAGCTGATGCATTGCAAGTGGAATGCAAAATCCTCCTGGGACCGGGCTCCAGCTAAAAATCAAAACATCCCCTTTTCAAAACAAAAGCATATCTTCTTGTCTTCCATTATTTTTTCAACGGGTTAAAATAGGGCTCTTGTTTTGAAGTTAACCGGAACTTTTGTCAGTAGAACAATGGCGCGTCTCCGAAAATCTCCGAAATGTCGGCGTGAAATGTGTTTCTGCGAGTTTTAAGGATCAAATGACCACATGTTGATATTCTACTTGGTCACTTTCTTGCTTGAAATATTTCCAGAACTTTCAAGGGTTGTGAATCAGCAGAGATATTTAGCCTCGGTGTTTTTCCATATAATTTAGTAATGAGTTTAATGAAATGACTTGATGTTTTTGACGATGTATGGACAAAGTTGATTGCTGATTGCTCTTTTCTTCATCTTCTCTATTTCTTCTCACCTATCAAAGAAGGAGAGGACACGGTAAACGCCGGCGCCTCCTCGGCTGCGTGCGACCATCAGTATGGAAGACAGTCGACAGCCAGAAGACAGTGCCCCCCAGTGGGATTCTTCAGGGGGGCAGGAGCCCAGTGGCACACATGGAGCAAATGGCTACTCGTCCTCAGTTTACAGGACATGCCAGACAGGGGCGGCTCCCATAGGTACAGCCCCTTACTCCACCAGAGAGAACGGCTTTAATGGGGAGCTAATGGGAGCTCACGCTATTACCGCAGGTAATGCTTTTTCACTCATCTGGGATGTCTTTATGCTCTGTGTCAAGAAACTAAACCGTTCTGACAAATGAGGAAGTTATCAAAGGAAAAATCTGCTATGATTACCCAAAAAACTTGCTAAATTTGCTAAACCAAATTTTAAATTACATTCTCCTTAGCACTAGTTTAACAAACGCATTCATAAACACATCCAAACACATTGTGAAAGCAAATACCTTGTTCTCACTCTAGCCAAGTGCTTGAAACGGGTTACTAGCGTACCGTTCCTTTGTCTCGTTTCTTTGCCTCCGTCAATCTTCCCTCTAAAGTACGCACAACAAACTAAAACCTGAAATAATTAAAAATAAAAGCATGGTGCTATAGAGTTAGCAGCAATATGCATAAAACTTACAGGAAGTTGTTGTTTATTGTAATAAATCATTCACAAGTCGTTTACACATTCTGTTTTAGTACCATGTGGTGAATACATTTTTTTTAATGCATTTTTATTTGCACACACATTCTGTTTTGAGGTTGTGAGCATACATGCTTGTTTGTGTATTTGTTTAGTGTATTTAGTCTTGTTATTGTGCAGGCGTTTTCCACACGAGCCGCAGTCACTGGAATCACACGCTATGTTATTACCATTGCTATGATTAACACAGAAAACCTGCCTCGTTCCCCCTGCTGTCCCTCCCACTTCCTTCATTTCCCCACCCTTACTCACACCCTGGAGACAAGACCAATGATGTAACCATAGCAACAGCTCCCCTACAATTTACTGTGCCAGGCCTTTTGTTCTTCTCGACTGTAACTTTCCACAAAAGGAGCCATGTAGCATGCAATGAATGCAGTTTAATTAACCTCCTATCTCATTATTTAGGCGTTATTTGGGATTTTACTGTTCGCAGAAGTGGCCTGTTGCAATAATCGGTGGATTTTTAGATGGATATGAGGATGGAAGTGTTGAAAGGTTAATTTGACCAGGTGGTGTAGTGTTTCTGGGTTAAAATACTGTCATTTGTATGTTCTCCCATTGCTTTTTAATGTAGGTATGAAAAAATTGTGACAAACGCACATTTTTTCTTAGAACTAGTTTCTCACTAAAAGAAACAATACATGGTTGTTTAAATGTTGTTTAAACCAATAAAAGCCAGCACTTTATTGTATGAATGTTTCTGACTAAAAAAATTGTCACTGTCTCAGCCTTTTTTGTGTAATTAAAGCTGTGGTTTTCTAGTTTCTACAAAGCTTTTTGTCAGCATAACTGAGCATTGTTCCAGAGCTGGCCGGGGAATGGAGATAAGTCGGGAATACTTGGTGGCAGAAGGACCACTTTGTGAAAATCACTTCAGACTCAAGAAGAGCTACTGAAGCACATAATTGTCCTGTCGACATTCCTTTAAAAAAAAAAAAAAATGTAGAACGAGAAGGGAAGTTATGCTAGAAATGGTCCAGAGACGGGCAGAAAAAAACTGCTCATCAATGGAAAGAGAATGGAAAGAAAGCAACATTTGAAATTATTCTAAAATTAAAAAATTCTAAGTCACATCAGGCTGAACCAGGTTCAGATGTATTGATGTAAATATACGTCAATTGGATTTTTCAATGGCGGTTGCTAGGAGACACTTTCCCGGACCTCTCCAATGAATATCAGCCTTGTACTATGATGTAGTGACCAACTGGTGCAAGTGTAGGTGGCAGCAGCGCACCTTTGGATGAGAGATTAGCCGTGATGTGAACAATCAACAGGGAGGGAGAAACCGTGGATGATGGATAAAATGAAAGTAGAGTCAATTCTTTCAGGATCTGGTTTCAGATTTTACATGGTCATAGTACAAATATTTTTGTGGGCCTTTAAAAATCAGTCACAATGCTGTAAAAATGGCTGGCAGTGACGGGGGGTAGCTGTTCTGAAAATGGCTGGCAGCCAATGAGCTAAAAACCACAGAAATTGGTAAAAGTTGCAAATTAGAATTTACCTTAAAAGTGGCAATAAAGGGTTGAGAGGTGCTGAAAATGTGAAAAAAGAAAAAAATGTGCAGAAAAGACATTGAAATTTGAAGGAGAAGTGGCAGAAATAGTAATGTATCAAAAACACATGGAAAAAAGCAGAAATATGGCAAGAGAAAGTGGCGAATATAGGTTTGAATAGGGTAAGTTTGATGTAGTTGAGAATCCCTGTGTTAGAGGACAGCAGTGTACAGAGGATATTTACCTTTATTCATGATAACCAGCAATATGTAGGTTTCCTCTATTTTCTGCACAGACCCAAGTGCCACGCCTATGTCAGAGCTGGCCCACTGCCGCGTGTCTCGCTTATTAAGCTTCTGTCTGGATGTCTTTGTAACATCAGTAGTCAGGGTTGGGGTCAATTTTAATTGTAATTGTGTAATTAATAATTACAATAATGACATAAATATAGTGGTAATTGTAATTTTTTAAAAATATTGCTGTTGTAATTGTAATTTAATTGTATTTGAGTTCAGATAATTGACTTTGTAAATGTACCATAATTGTCATGGAAATGCTATCAATTACAATTTAATTAAACTCTCAATTGGGGAACCATGTTACAGTTCTGTTGCTTATACATACAGTATGTAGTTAATAGTTAAGTATGTTTGATATCAAGTTTTCCCTTGACCTGTCAGTTCTCTTGAGGATCATTTTACCATTAAAAAAAAAATTGAAATCAAGGGGTATACCGACAGAAAAAAGGCTCAAATATTAATATCAATATTTTCATTGATTAGGAAGACTAACAAGGTAACCAAGAGATGAGAAACAGATTATATTATAATATTTAGTGTATTTTACAGCTGATACAAGACATGGGTCAAAAATTGTAAGTGAATTTTAGTAATTGAACGTTATTGTAATTGACATTCTGGGGAAATTATTGTAATTTTAATTGTAACTGGAAAAAATGCCGGTCAACGTAATCATAATTTAACACGGATAATTGAAGACGTAATTGAAAAATGTAATTGACCCTACCTGTCGGTAGTCCTCTTACCAACATGATAAAAACAAAAGTATAATGATTGAAAAAAAAAAAAGCAGGCAGGCCTATTAAAACCTAGCCATTACATTTTGATTTTGGACACAGACCAAAAATAAGATTCTGGACCCAAAATCAGTGGGCCACCTTTCTGTTGCTATGGCAACCACTCGCTTTACACATTTCGGACGCCCCACTGGTATCCTATGAATCATCACTTCTGCTGTGTGTGTGTGTGTGTGTGTGTGTGTGTGTGTGTGTGTGTGTGTGTGTGTGTGTGTGTGTGTGTGTGTGTGTGTGTGTGTGTGTGTGTGTGTGTGTGTGTGTGTGTGTGTGTGTGTGTGTGTGTGTGTGTGTTAGTTACATGGGGCAGCCCTATTGGTGCTGTATGATGACTCTGAGCTCCCAGTCGCAGTCTGTTCTGTTCTTAGAAAGGGAGCGTTCTCTGCTGCTGCAGGCTTTTCTTACACACAGGTAACACACGCTTCCACTTTACATGGAAAGTCTGTTTTTGTCTGCTTTTGTTATGATTGGTTACTGATGTTGGTAAAAAGATAAAGGGATGCTGACTTTTCCTTTTTGTAAAAATCAAAGCAGCTCTTTGTGCATGTGATGTATTCTGCTGTCATAGCAGGCCGCCGTGCATTTTGACATCACTCAGAGAAATCCCGATTCAGCACGATAAGGCTTTATTTCATCACTGCCGGTGAGCTTTAGGGATGTCTCAGGGATGTTTTACGGTGCTGTCTGTTGATGTTTTATTGGGTTAACAAGTCTCAGCTTCTCCTATGAATGCTATGCTGCTTTTATCTGTGTCTACAGGAGACTGTCCTGTTGTGCATTTATTTTCGTGCCCATCAAAGATTAATGCAAGCAGCTCATACATACATTAACCCTGAGTTTCTGTTAAGATTTTTCCTTTAGTAGCTACTCAATGTACTTGACTGTAAATGCATTATTGATTTACCAGAATAGGATTATTATCCTGATATACACATTTTTGAGTGTAAAAAATTGCTTTCAATGCTTAATGTGTTGTCTAACCAAACAAATACTTTCAGTAGTGGGATGTGTCATAAAAAGTTTGAGGCGAACAACCACTGTACTAAAATTTTTGATTGATTTTATGTAGCTTTTTTATTTTTAACTTAGCTTAAAGCTGCTGGAAACAATAATTTTGGTCATACAAAAACATAGTGTAGACCTCATAGATCAATAAACCGAATATCATTTGCAAAAAAGTTTGAAGATACCACTCAAAAGTTTGTTTTGATCTCCACTTTAAACGCTCTCTTATCAACATTGACGTTTAGATTTGGCACATTGCATTGTGGGACGTAGAGTCCCGTAATCAGATGCATAGAAGTGTTTTAACTTTTTTCTTTCAGTGATTTCTTGTGTTTGCCCTTAAAACTCTGCGAAAGTGACTTCCTAACACATTTCTGGTGTTTTCACGGACAGATACTGTCGTTGAGGCAAACAATAGCAGATGTTTATTTTTGGCCTTATGCAAAATGATCTGAATTATGCTGAAATTAAATGTCTCACGGAGAGAGGTAATATCACAGGGAATACTGGGAACAAACTAGAAAAATGGTGCTAAGGGAATCCATGTCTTCCTCCTCTGCCAAAGAAAAACAGGAAATCATGGTAAAACTGAAGGGAAAACACGTCTATGCATCAGTTTATAGGACTCCACATCCCACAATGCAACGTGCAAAATTTTTTCGACAGGTCAGTAAACTAGTGTTTACAGTGGAGATCAAAACAAACGAGCAGTAATTTCAACCTTTTTTATCTGAGATTTATTGAAATGAGGCCTACACTATGTCTTTAATTCATATAAAACTAGTAGAGTGCCCGTCAGAAGTTTGTATTCATATAATGGGGCTTAAAAAGAGTTGTCAATTATGACCAAATGAGTATGTGTTTGAAGGTTGGATGTACATAGAGGTGTACATACTTTTTGTACCTTTCTGTTGTGTTTTTGTGCATTTTTTGTATAATTGTTTTTTTTGTTGCCATTATAGTGTGATTCTAGAGTCATTTTGTGTATTTTTGTATTTTTTTTGGTGTAGTTTTGTGCTTTTCTGTTGTCATTTTATGTATTTTTTTGTATAAATATTTACTTAATTGTATTTTGAGTCACTTTAATATTTTTGTGTGTGTGTGAGACTTGCTACTCCATGGAGCACACACATGCACCCACATCAGTGACATCAGGCCCAATAAGTGAGACTTGAGAGCTACGCACACACGCAGAACATTCTTGCATTTATAGGTAGATATATTGTCTCCAGCAGCTTTATGTTTAGTGGACTAAAGGTAAGTGACTTCTTTACATAAAACACCAAAAATGGGCCACTGTCAAAATAAAGCAATGTGCATAAGGTAATAACAAGGGTCTCTCTTGAAATAAATACTTTTATACTTAACCTTCAAACCTCTTCATCGCTTTATTTGACAGTCTGTACAGCTTTTGCAGCATTTCCAGGTGAGCCAAAAAAATAAACTTGAAGCTCTTTTCTTTCCTCTCAAAGTCTTTGTGCTACACATATTGCAGATGGGAAATGTGCTGACAGCAAAGGAACTACCAGATAGATACCTTAGAGCTAAGCTTAGATTAGCATACCGTATACTGTAGCAGCACTGGCTGTGCAGGGAGAAAGGAGTGTGTCTGTTATTGGGTTCAGATTGTCTAATCAGAATGATTAAAGAACTAAATAAATTGCAAATATGTAATTGTTGTGTTCCCAACTGCACAGCTTCTGTTAATGATCCAGCTCGCTAACATAATGGATGGAAAATTAAATCTACCCAATTTGTCACCTGATTAGGTACTGTAATTCACGAGCTGTTAGTACTAAACTAATTTCTGAATGTTTGTTTCTAATTAAGCTAAACAATAATATCTCAATTACATTTGTTTTGTTGTTGATGTTGTTCTCATTGTTGTTAATTGTTTTTCTTTTTTTTTTCCCGTTTTCTGCTGCGTTTCTGTTTTTTTTTTTTTTGGTGCCTTGTCGTTCTTTTTCTGTTAAAATTTAACCAACGACCACATTTTTATTGGTTGAGGTGCCTTTTAAAATGTGTTTGTTTATAGAAACCAAATTAAAAACGGTCTCACGTGATTGAACATCACATCAATCCTCAGTTTCATTTAGTTACTAAACCATTAAACTGGCTCTGCTGACCTTTTCATTGCATTCTGCTACTTCGGTTAATATTCAGAATTAACAGTACATTCTGGATGTGTGCATGCGTGTGTGCCCCCTAGCTCATTGTGATGTTGCACAGTTGGAAAAAAATGCACATTTTTAATCTGCTCCCACAAACAGTGTTTTGATGCAAATGTAGAAGTGGAGGAATGCATTTGGATGCAGTTCTTTATCAACGTTAAATTAATGCACAAAAGTCAGACTAAAAAACATGAACTTGATGTTTTGGAATAATTACCATAAGTCATTCAGCTTCACAACAAATTTGATACAATTCATTATTTGGGGGAAATCTATTATGATTATTTGAGACACCTCTTATTTGGGGTGTCATGCTTATGAAGTTTGGAAAAGAAATGAGTTGGTATGACTTTCATTTTTAGTTCAGCCCCAAGTTTGTGTAAAGTTTGACATGGTGCTTAACTTAATTTTATTCAACTTTCATGAATCCAACACTAATGCTGTGTTTGCATGCAAATCCTTGCTAACTAGCCTTTATACGTTCATCCACCCCAAATCCCAAAACACATGACTTCTCTTTATCTTTAGACGGTTTTTCCTCCTCAGGTTTCCTCATATGCATTTTTTTTATTGCCCCTCATTGATATACCGCAACATTTATTAATGACTTTAAATGCCATTTATCATTGAACGGGAATGATGGGTGTCTGGTAATCATTACCAAATACAATTTTCATTGACAATAAAAAACAAAGAGAGAAAATTAAAAGTTGGGATGTCCCGGTCCTCTGCTAATCTTGGTATTTTTTTAAAAAACAAAACATTTCTTTGTTTTTTATACTTGAAAACTGATTATTTATTCGATTTTTTTTATTTTTATATATATATATTTCCATCAATAAGATACACAATGCAGCTATGAGATATAGATTAGCATTGGTAAGTTAATTTTATTCTGTTTTGTTTTATGTATTGCTTATAATAAATAATATTATTTTAAATAAAATTGGTGTCATCTTAAGCGTCACATGGTAATTTCTGTAGTTATGTACTACTACATAATTTAGAGATTTTCGGTTCATGAATCACACCTTACAACCGTATTTGTCTGCTTTTATTTTTCACCTAAAATCTTTGCACAACAAATAATTCAAAGTAAAATTTATCAGTCTTCAGTTTTCTCAGGCTAGTCAAATTCAAACGATAAAATAAAAGGCGTGCGTTTTGTGACACAAACACTAAAAACTAATGCATATGAGCTTTCCACATTTTAACTCAACTCAACACAACTTTATCTATATAGCGCACATTACAACAAAGTCATCTCAGTGTGCAAAGAACATCTCATTAGGTGTTCTTTGGCCATTTATAACTGGGGCTGCTGCATTGGTTAGCATCAACCTGTCTTGTTTAAATAGACATACATGGTTTGCTCTGCCTTCCTCCTAAAGTTAACTGGGATTGGCTCCAGTAATTCTGTGACGCTGTACAGAATAAGTTGGTACGCAAGATGAGAAAAGTAATTAATATTTCATTTGTGTGTGTATGCATGCTTCAGGGACAAAAAAGATCTGATGCACTAAATAGAATAAATAAGTGGAAAAAAAATTGTATTTATTCACTGTAATTTGTATTCTGCACCGACTGAAGGACAGTGGGTTTCCATGGAGATGTTCAGCGCTTTCACCAGGAGTCCTTGTGTCACTGCAGTTATGGAAACAATCTCAGCCCCCTCACATCGGTTTTTATCTCAGGAAACAGAGGGATGTAAAATTAAGGATTGGGCTGTATTATTTATGTTATATGAAAATTGCATTCAGTGTCGCATAACTTTTTATTTAAACATTACTGCATCATAAACACACTAACCTATTCTCTTGATGCTGCCCCTCAACCTAATTCCGCTTTATCAAATAAAAATCCAAATCACTTATTTACCTTTGTACCAATAATGATGTTTTTCCTTTTCTGTCCATGTGATTTTTCTACTCAGAGCAAGTGTCGGCACGTATTGTGCAGGAAGTGACAGCGGAGGCAGTGGCAGTTCTGAAAGGAGAACAGGAAACTCAAAGACTACCATCAGGTGAGAGCTACAAAGGAGCACGTTTGGGTTTTATAATCACTCTAGATGTTACGGCTCATTCGTACCGTCCATTTAGCAATAATCTTTATACTAACTGGTGCTTGAGGGTTACGGTAACCCAGGAACAGGCTTTAAATATTAAAAAGTTTCAGCATTTCATTTGTTTTTCTTTGGACAGTGGGAGGTGACCACTCCACACCTGGGTCACATCTTTTAATTACACGCACACATGAGTTACAGTGCATCAAAGGAGCAAATAGACATGCTTGCATGCGCAACAACAATCATTGCAACATGTACTCAAGCATGTCCATTAGCAGCAGTTGGACTTTCCACTTTCATGTAAATAATGTAAATTCTAGGCTCCCAAAGTGGCGTACGCAAATTGTGATCGGGGGTATGTGAATAAAAAAAAAAAAAAAAACACGTGACAACATTGGAAACTAGAATATAAATCAACTAGGAGTCAGGAGCCTTCATGCATTGCCACTAATTCCACATTGGCCTCTGTAAAAAAATGGCCAGTCGCCCTGCTCTTGCATAAACTTGTGTGAATTTACACCTGTGATTGACTGTCGCTCATTCATTGAGTGTGACTAACCAATGAAAATGAATAAGATAAATGTCCTTTCACATGGACTGCTACTAGTAGTCAGCCCACAGTTGAAGCGTCTCCTGCCAGCGACAGCTACACGCATTATTCAAGGTGTACGGAGGACAAAGATGCTAGCAGCGGTTCACTAGTTGATAGCCGAGCTACTAGCATGGAAATGGACAGTAGCGAGGAGTCCCCTCATGCAGCCTCAGAAAGAGAAACAATCTCCTCAAAAAAAGCACAAACATAAAATTCAGCCACACATTGCCAGTTTTGTGCATCTTCTCAGCCTCACTCTTCTCACCAAAGTTGTAGAAAGTTGTATTTCACAGTTTCAGGGTGATGAATGTGTTGTATTACTGCTATATGTTCAATCAACTAATGTTTTGTAGATTTTTTTCCAAAAACAAAGATTTTTTTTTACTGAAAATACCAGTGGGATAGTTAATTAAATATAGCAAACAAGTTATAGTTCTGATTACATTTTTATTATATATTATTCCTCAACAGGATAGGTAAAAATTAGGGGGACAGTTTACTCTAGGGCTACATTGTATATGAAATTACATTATGTTTAATTGTGCAGGAGTAGAGGATACATAGCTTCAGGTTAAATGTCTAAAAGTTTACAGGACTGTGAACAGTTTGGGAACCTCTGATGTAAATTGTAGGATTTCTATGAATTTCCTGTGATTTTCTCTACTTCTCATTTTAGTTGAAGATACCACCAACTTACCCCCCTCCCCACCGCCCTCACCAGCTGCAGAGCACTTAGGTCCTGTGGAACGAGGTAGGCTCAGAGTGTCACCTCAACACATCTCCAATGGATGAGGCCTTCTTATTTCCTCATTTTAGTGCATCTTCTGGATTTTTGTATTTCCCAAAACTTTGGTGGTGGAGCATGTCCACACTCATCCACTCACTTTCCCTTCGGACGTGCCCTTTCAATTGCAATGAGATCAAACATAGATAATTCCTGAACAAGAATTTCAACAAAAAACGTTTTTTTCTCTATAATAACTCTTGTTCTAAAGATCCTCATCTACATTGTATTATATAACATCAAACAAGCATTGTTGGAGGTCCTTAAACACCATTACCACATTAAACTAACCATACCTTTTCATCATTCCCCTTATATTCTTTTGGATTTCTGTCTCGTACACACTAAAATGAAAAGTCCTTCAACTTGTTCTTGTTCTTCTTCTTCTTATTATTATTATTATCTCACGGGTGTGTTTGGTTCACGTCTTGAGTTGCATGGGTGTATTGGCCTGTTTCCTCTGTTTGTGTTCGCCTGTGGCCGCAGATCAGAGTCTTACCAATGCAGAGTTACCTTTCAGTTAAACAATAAAAAACACCATATTTATAGATGACACTGAGTTCTAAAACCACAAACAAGAAGTTATACATTGAATACTCTTGTTCCCCTGTTGCGAGTTTTTGTTGAAGCAGGCAGACTAAAATAGTGTAGTGTTTTATCATGTCATGTCATAATTTAGGTCAATACTGAGCAGGAGCTTGCTGACTTAATCAACATAAAAAGCAGGAAGGCCTGTTGGAAAAGGGAATATTGGCTACACAGAACGTTTCAGGGTCTGTATGTATGAAAACATTGTGACTTTGTCTGGGTCAGAATGTGCAAGAAAACAGAGAAATTGTTTAAATTTATTGTTGTCTATTTGTGTTTTATCTTATCGTTCATATCTCCAGCAGACAATCTCCCCGTATGACTCTTTATACTCATAGTTTCTCATACTGTTGGCTCGTGCTCGTCCTGTCTGTGTTACGTGTCAGTTGGTCCCACGCAAGATTTGTCATCCTCTTTTGTCTCTCCATTTTTGTTGCCTTATTTTTTGTTTTTTGCTCCGTTTTAGTTTTTGTATGTCTTTATCCTTAACTTCAAAAATGTCCATCTTAAAGATTTTTATGCATCAATGGGTGGTCCGTCACAATTAGTTGTAATCATATTTTGCAAAAAATAATACAGATGTAGGAATTGCAGAATTTATTGGAGGATCCAATGTACATAAAAAACAAGCAAATAAACGTAAATTTTTAAATGGCAAAATAAAGGACAAACGTACCAAACAAAAAAAACTGATAAAAACTTAACTATCAAAACTCACCCTGATGTAAAACAATAAACAATGCTGTAAGTTAAATTGTCACTAATGGCACATTATAAATATGGATAATTAATTAAGAAGATTTGCTTCACCTGTGAGAGACGAAGCACACGGCCAAATCCATAGTGATAAATCAGCAGGACAGAAACTCTCATTCATCCATGCTCAATGCATCCGCAGCTGACTGATGGATGCAACTTTATAAACAGACTGAAACCCCCCAAAAATGCAGAGTAGGAACCAAAATATAGAAGTAATATTTCATGACAAAACTCAAAATGAAGCCAACAGCTTGAGAGATGCTACCCCAATTTTTTTTTCCTATTTAAATTTTAGATTTGGATATATTTGACAAATTTCAGAGAATTATATTTTCCCAGAGTGAATCTCTGTAGCTCAATGCCAGTGGTCTCCAACCACCGGACCGTGGACCATATGATCCCAGAGTGCAAAGAGAAAATAAACTTTTGAAAAATGATGAAGTTTCACACAAAAGGCCAATTTCTGACTAAAAGCTGAGAAAACAGGCTTTTTCTGTAAAAACATGTCGGTAACTATGAAGCTATTTTTTTTTTTTAGGCTTTAGGGACACCTCAACATTGGTTTCCTTCTTCAAAACAACAAAAACAACACTGAGACTGGGCTTTTGATGGCAATAATATTATTATTTTGCTATCTGGGTCAGAATTGTGTGGTTCGCTTACTGTACCCCGTCTACACACACACAACTTCCTCCTCCTCCCGGACATGCCGAGTGTCGCCGCTTGCCCCGGTTTGTTGATAGGCTTTTCTCACGATCGAGACACTCTCAATAATCCAGTTAGTTCCACACATGCTCTGGTCGAATGTGAGCTGCTGGGAGCTTCACCATCAACTCTCATGGCGCCATTTTCTGTCTCGTAAGCTCTTTTCCTCTTCCTCTGACCTCTGCCCATTATGGCTAATCTCTCATCCAAAGGTGCACTGCTGCTACCTACATGGCACCAGTTGGTCACTACATCATAGTACAAGCCTGATATTCATGGGAGAACTCCGTCACACTGTCTCCCAGCAACCCCAGTTGAAAAACACAATTGATGTACATATACGTCAATGGCAGTGAACGTTCAGATTCGAAATGACACATATATACGTCAATGGCAGTGAGTGACTTAATGTGAAGGAGGCAAGAGCAACACACAAGCACATGAAAGTGCACCCAAAAAACAAATCTCTCAGATTTCCTTTTTCAGTTTCCAAGAACAGATTAGATTTTAAATTGAACATAAATTAAAAGATTGTTTTTAAAGGAAATGCTGCGATCAAAGATCTTTTGGACCTCCTGCTAGATTATTTTATAGTTGAAATGTTGTTTTTTTGCTTCTGATGTTTTGTAGTGCAGCAACCCAAATTCTACTGAAGTGGCTGAAGTAGAGCTTGTTTTAACTTTACTGTCTAGGATTTCATCTGTAACAATGGTGCAAAGAGAGGAACATATGGATTTAAATGTTTACACTAATGTCTAATACTCTGATTTATTAACACAAAGCACAGTGTTGATTTCTCATAATAACATTAAAGCACATGAATCAGCCGTCTTTATAAAAGAAACCTGAACAAAGCACAGATTAAAAAGATCAGGCACAAGGAGACGCTCGGCACCCAACAAAGTTTTCTGGGTTTAAATCGTTATTACAAGAAGGATTGTAACCATATTTGGAAAACTTAGAATATAAAAATGGGGATTTATGGCTTTTTACAAACTGAGAAACAAGTTTAATAAACTTAAAGCTGCTGGAGACAAAAAAAGATCAAATGTTGACCTCATAGATGGATCACTCTTCATTTGCTCGAAAGAATAAAGATATAAAAGACAAAAACAAAAAAAAAAATCAAAGGATCTCTGGAGAAAACTAGCTCCCTTTAATGATGGACGTTTTGAGGTTTAATTGTTTCCCTTTCACTTTTGGTTTTTGTCTTTCTTCCCTTTCACTTTCTCTTTTCCAGTCTGTGCGTCCAGATTTCCCTGCAGTTCTTCTCCTTGTGTCTGTCTTGTTTGTAGATGTAGGGGATGAGGAGGAGGCGGGTCCTCTCCGCCGCTTCCAAAATTCTCGGGAGAGGTGCAAGTTCCTCGCCCCCTCCATCTCTGTTTCCGTGCCCGAGGACGACCCCTACCACTCCGACGAGGAGTACTATGAGCACCCATTGTTCAGCCCAGAGTGGACGCACTCGGGCTCCCGCCCCACAGGGCAGGCCGTGGCCTTTAGACAGATTGAAGGTGAACCACGCACGGTTCCTCTGTGCCATTTCCCCGTCTATCTCTTCTCTATTCCTTTCTGTGATTTGACCTCCGTCCTTTTCGTTCTTTTCTCTCCTCTTCGGTCAATTTGTCTTTTCATCTCTCCATATGTCTTCGTGTTTGTGTGTCTTAGTGATGTATATTCATCCTTACATTAAACACGTATATTTTCTAATCATATTTGTTTTTGCTTTATTATTTCAACTTTAATGTATTCCAATACATTATCATCTGTTGATGCCACAGCAGTAACGTCAAGTTGTTTTAGCACTGGTGTTTCAATTGTGATGCACCTGAAGGACATTAGCAGTCAAACATGACCTGCAAGATTGACTCCCAGGACATGACTTAAGGTACCATCTTTGAGAGGTGTATCCCTGAAGCATACTTCTGATCATTGTAACCATGGTATACTACGTAAAAAGCCCTTATTAGTAGTATTCTTTATCTGGATCCAAGAGAAAGATCTAGCCACAATGTAAAATGCACATCTCCCATTAATAGTATGTGATATGGCAGTTTGTAACAACCTTTAAATGATAATTAATATGCTAAAGCAACTTTTTAAAGTTGGATTTAAAATTGAGCTGCTGGCATTTTTTTTGTGAAAAGCCAACATTTGTAGAGACTCTAAATTAAAGGAACACTGTTATCTCCCCGACACAGTTAGAGGAGGAACAATCTAGGCCTGAAGACACTTCAGAGAGAGAGAGAGAGAGAGAGAGAAAAAAAAAAATCAACTTGTAAGGGTGCAGCGATTGATTATTTTTTTTTTTGTTGGTTCTACATTTTAGCTCCTTCCATCCTCAGTGAGCTAACGTGCTGAAACTGTTCATTCTGCCAACAAGTGTTTGCTTGGCTGTGGAATGCAAAGAAACATGTGCCACCGATTCTTGTGATTTCATTGCTTGACAATAGAAAGTGTTCAGGTGCAATAGAGTGGTTCACAATGCAATGGAAGAAACAAGAGTTTGTCAAGTTTTGCCAGATCACATTTTGCCTTGTTGCTATTGATATATGATATATAATATTGAACAATTGTTCCAAAAATTCAGCCAATATAATGTCCGTAAAGGCTGGAACACTTTTTCACATTTTTTATTGCTCAACCAAATAATTCACATATGTCATAAACTTGAACAATATATAGTTAAGTATCGTCATTAATAGTTTCTCCCTGTATTTATACTAAATGAGTTAGAACATTTGAAGAGTTCAATTACTATACCTGAAAATGAAAAAAAAAAAGTAAACATTGTGAAAAAGTGTTTTCACCCCTAAATGCGCTGTTTTTGGTACAGATGTCAATGTGAACATGGCAAAAAGTGATTTGGCAAAATTTGGTGAAAATGAATTTTGGGGAACCACTCTAAGGTGTAATGGTCTGACAATGTAATACAGTCTACAAAACCCCAAACCAAACCCATACTGGCACAAATGTGTGTGTTGCTCTTCACAAATACCTGTCCTCCAGACTAAACACAGTACATTGATCAGTTTAATTAAGACACTTTTAATAGAAGAGTCAAGACTGAGTAAGAAATACCAGAAAGCAGATAATTGCCTAATTAAATCATTTTAGGACTCATATGACACAGTGGATCGTTTGTTTTACCTTCAACCAATGTCTATGTCGCAAAAACAAGAATTCACTCACTCTCACTTGTTGATACTTTGTGTAAATTTGTGTGTGTGTGTGTGTGTGTGTGTTGGATAGAGTACAGCTCCTGTCAGATCTGAAAGTAACCCATCATGAGTGGTGTTCTCACATGACCCAAGTCTGTGTTGCCTGTAGTCTTAATGTGTACCCCCCTGTCATCCTGTTTTTGTGAAGAAGAGACCATGGAAGCTCTTACAGCTGAATATGAAGAAGAAGTGGAAGAGGAGTCCGAGGGTGCTCTTGATGAGCAGCAGTCGAGTGGGGAAGAGCCTGAGCTGGAGGAGGCAAAGACTATAGCAAAGGCCCAGGATGTTGACCTGGAGCCTCCTGAGGCAGCTAGTGCTTCTGCAGAAAGCTCTGTGGACAGAGAGGAGGAGGAGGAGGAGGAGGAGGAAGCAAAGGGTGAGGAGAGTCCTGAGACAGGTGTGTCCTGCCCTCTGCTCTCCCTGCCTGCATGTGTTTTGCGTCGTCTGCTTTGAGAAGCAACACATTTCTGAAAAAGATGAATAATTTAGGGATTGTATTTCAAGTGGAATGGCAGGAAAGCCTCCCAGCGCTCTGCTGTGGCTGCAAGGCAACACAGGCTTGATGGTGAAAAGTGCCACTTTTGGTTTTTGTATTATTTTTGCTTGCATGTTTAATTTTCTTTTACCTGCTGTGATTTTTATGCAGCCCAATGTTTTGTTTTGGTATGGTAAATTGAAATGCTGCTGAGTGTGTTGAGCTGGAAAGCTTTAAAGTATCTCATTGTTTTATGTACTGTATGTCCTTGGTGCTGGTGTACCAGTGCTATGTAACACTGTATTTGTAAAGCACCTCAACTGTTTTTTGTTTGGTACCTCATGTTCTATGTGTCGCCTAATTGTTAGTGACGCTGAATTCATGATACATCAGGGAGGGTTCCTTGACTTTTTTATTTTTTCTTGCTGGTCACTTCAAGCTGATGATATGTTTCTGTCATTCTACAAAAGACTAATGAAGAAACTTATACATAATTTAGCAAAGCATTTTTAAATCATCAACTCTCGATTCATCATTTTTCAACTAAACCTTTAAAAAAAAAAAAAACATGTATTAGTTGGAAAAAAATCAATACAATTCTATTACTTACCTCCCTTAGAATGACAGGAATTTTTTGTTCGTATTGTGTGTTTTGCTGCATGAATATATTTATCAACATTGTTTCCAGAAATCAGTTTTACAGTTCTCATTACATCATTTCATACTCTCATCTGTCTGTAACTTGCTGGATCTCATTCTCTCGCCGTACTTCACCACTGATGGCTGTATTACTGTGCTGTAAGTTTCACGGGAAAGCTTTGCTTGATATTGCGATAGCTTCCTAAGCCTTTAGTCTAAACGCATTATTCTGTATTGAGCATGCTTACATAGTAGTTTTGTTGCTTTCAGAACACCAAACTCACAGATGTATTTTCAGCTTTGAAGATGGAGTTGGAGAAGCAAGATAGTGGGTCCATAAGCCCAGACAGCATTGGATCGGAGAAACGCCCCGAAGTGATCTTTGAACCGCAGATGCAAGGCTTCTTTGCAGGAGAACGAGTTGTACCAGAGAGCCCCACCATGGATATGCCGTCTTTTGTACTTCAAGACCAAGCCAAAGACTCTGCCAGATCAACCACACTTCAGCCTACTTATGGAGAACCAATCACAGTGTCAGAAAAACAGCCATCAGTGGAGGTGGTAGATTTCAGCAGTATTGGTGGCCCATCTGATTTCTCATCAATAGGTGTCAAAGCCCAAGGTGGGGATTCAACAAAAAATACCCAAGACAGATCTGGAATGTCTGCCTATTTTGAAACGTCAGCTATGGAGGTTGAGGAAGGTTACCAAAGCAAGGGTGAAGGGTATTATGAACTAAGCAGAGCTGGTGAAAAGGAGAGTGCAGTTGATTCCAAGTCTCATGAGATCAGCTTGAACACCATAGCTGAAGATAAAAACAAATGTGAAACCAGATCAAGTATAACAGAAGGCAGTAGCCAGTTTACAGTTCCTGATAAGAGTAATGAGTGCAAGCTGTCACCAGGTAAACTTGCCTTGGATCAAAGAAGTTACTCGCTCAACATTACCATTGGAGCAGTTGATCAGAGTGGCCAAGGCAGACTGAGGAGCCTCTCCCCAATGGCCCCAGATATCCTGTCGTATACAAGTGGAAGTTTAGATGAATCAACTGACCACCATCCAGTTCCAACACCCTCTGTGGACAAGCCTCCACCATTCCCACCTCTAATTATTGAAACTGCTGCATCTATCACTTCGGACACTTCATCTCCACCTAAATCCACTGAACAACCATTGATTACATGTATTGAGCCAGATTCTCCAGAATCACCAGAGCCCACGAAGAACATCTACAAAAATGGGACAACTCAAGATTTGCCTGAAATGCTGGACCTCGCAGGTTCCCATTCATGTCTGACATCTGAAAACAGTCAGCCTGAGATCACCCGGAGAAAGTCCTTCCAAGGTGACATTCCACCCTTTGGGGATGACATGCTGGCTGGATTAATGTCTGGGGAACAGAGTCCTGGGGTTAGAAAGAGTGACAGCCAGCTTGAAGAGGGCTATTGTGTATTCAGTGAATATTCAGGGCCCATGCCTTCCCCTGCAGACGTGTTTAGCCCTACAAACTCTTCTACCAAAGTCTTTACCCCATCTGTTCTGGAAGAGAAAGTGGCTGAACAGGCAAGGAAGATGGCAGTTAGGGATACCTCAGTGGAAGATATAGGTCAGACATTAGTAGAGGTCACTAATGTAGTAGAAGAATTTGACCACAAGCGAGATGACAGAAAAAAGTCTGATAATGAAAATACCAAAGAAGATGGTAAAGATCAGTGTTTAATTTCTGTGAATGATGTGCCGATAATTCAATCAAGTGAGTCCTTTGTGACACCAACTGTAACTGTTACTCTAGAAGGTGGAAGGTCAGCAAGTGAGACTGAACGACAAGCCAGTGGCGATGGCTCAGCATCAGAAACTGAGATTGCTGACTATGAGAGACAAATTCGCAAATTAGAGATGGAGGACAGGCCTCTCAGTATGGAGGAAGAACGTGAGTTACAGGAGCTTCGTGAGAAAGTCAAGTTAGTACATCAGGAAGCCTATGAGGAGGTGGACGCAGAGGATGTGTACCAGTTGACCGGTGTGGCCAAAGACAGAATTGCTCGACCTGTCAAAACATCACCTGCTTCATCAGTGGAGAGCAACATAGAAGATGACAAGCTACTTTCTCCTGTCCTTTCACCTGCCAAACAAAAAGAAATGTATGGTTCCCCCAAGAGGGCAGCATCACCAGTGTTAGGCATAAACATTGAAGGAAGAGAGAAAGCTGAAAGAAAGCTGAAAGAGGAGAAAGAAAAGGAAGCAGCTGAGCAAAAAATTAAAGAGGAAGAGGAGAGAAAAAGCAAGGAAGAAGCAGAGAAGAAAGAAGAAAAGGAAAAACTTGAGAAAGAAATGTTGGAAAAGGAAGAAGCGGAAAGAATATTGAGGGAAGAAAAAGAAAGGAAAGAAAAAGAACAAAAAGAGCAGGAAGTAAGAGACAAATTAGAAAACGAGAAGAAACAAGTGCAAAAGGAGCTTAAGGAAAAAGAAGAGAGAGAAAAGAAAGAGAAAGAGGAGAGGGAGAGGATGGAAAAGGAAGAGCAGGAGAGGAAGGAGAAAGAGGAGATGGAGAGAAGGGAAAAGGAGAGGAAGGAGAAAGAGGACAGGGAAAAGGCAGAACAAGAGGAGAGAACAAGGCAAGAAAAGGAGAGAATAGAGCAGGCTTTGAAGGAGAAGGAAGAAAAAGATATGCAACTGAGAGAGAAAGAAGAGAGTAAGAAACTAGCTAAAATGGACCAAAAAGATTCACAGAAGCCTCTTGTGGAGGGAAAACCATCTGAAGAAGTGCCAATCAGTGGGTCTGCTGAGAATAACGGTGACAATCTAAAGGATGAAAAAGGGGCTATAAACAAAGTAGAGGTACCAGAAACCTGTGCTGTCATTGAGTCTGTGGTGACAGTTGAAGACGACTTTATCACTGTGGTCCAAACCATTGATGAAGCTGAAGAACCCGGGCACAGTGTTCGTTTCTCTGCTCCACCTGAAGCTGCAACCACTGAAGTGGCTGTCCTCAAAGATGAGGAGGAGGAGGAGGAGGAGGAAGATGAAGAGTCAGTGGAGTTGGCTGAGGAGGCAGAAATGGACGCTGCCAATCTAGAGGAAGTGGTGAATGTCCCTGAGAGGAAGGTTCAGCCTGTGGAGACAGAAGGTACAACGGAAAGTTACGATAGAGACGAAACTACAATAGACGACTCCATCCTTGACAGCTCCTGGGTTGACACGCAAGGTTAGATCACTTTAATATTTTACATCCATATCTCTTGTTATCCTTTTTTTCCTTTCTATTAATTACTCCAGCAAACAATGTCTTGTTTCTCTAACAGATGATGATAGAAGTATGGTAACAGAGCCGATTGAGCCTTTGCCCAAGGTGCTTACATCAGTCAAGAAGTCTGCTGGAGTTGAGAACAAACAGACACAACAGCGGAAGACGGAGAAACAAGAAAAGGCAGTTAAGCCCAAAACCAAGAGTGGGCGGGTCAAAGGGCGGCTCTCCACACCTGAACGTAAACCATTTCGCAATGAACCGGTCTTCATCGCCAGAGACGAGGTCAAGAAGAAAAAAGGTTGTCATTTGTTTTGTAAAACTTCTTAAAAGGCTCTTGCTCACACATAAACAAAAATACTTTCTAAGATTATGTTCCATTAATGCAAATCCTTGCATCCCTCTATTTTTCTCTTTCCTTAAAATGAAGTAGCTGTGGTAAGAAAAAGTGAGTTTACTAAAAAGACGGACACTCAGAGTCAATCACCTTCCAAGAGGAACGTAGTGAAAGCAACAGTTCGACAGACGCGACCCGTTCAGCATCACTCCTGCCCCAGAAGGAGATACACAGGTGATCACGTGGCAGAAGGACTGCCACTTCACTGTATCTCCATCAACATCTGAATCTTTAGATTTTTTGTTCATTTGTTTCAAATTTCTCCATCTTGTGGTATTGGTTTTGCATTTAATCACAATAAAAATTGTCACAATTATTTTATTTGTCTTCATTTGTTCATTTGTTCTTTTTTTATTACATTTATTTAAGATGTTTTTCACCTCTCTCAGTTCCTTTAGGGGTTATATTACCAGATTTTTAGATTTCTTTTCTTTTGAAAAAAGAAAATCTTTTAGATTTTAACAAAAACATTTATATAAATAAATTAATATTTTTCATTAAACAATTAAAATAATTTCAAGATGTGGGATATCCTGATTGTGGGTGACATAATCGGCTTTATTTGTTTAAGAAATTCACATGTTTCACTCATTGTATTTATTCTATGTATGTGTGTTTTATTTTACATATGTACGTGTTTTTATTTTGTTCCTTTCACACCAAGGCCTTCTCACCTTAACATACTTGACCTGTGTGGCCTTGCTTTAAATTACATTTCTTCCTCAATGGTTTTCCAACTTACAGTTGCCTAGCAACTAATAAGCTGTTTTTTTTCCACAGATGTGAGATACTACCAAGAATGATGCTTTTTGTTCCCATTGGAAGTTTTAGCTATGTTTTCATCCGAAAGCCAGAATACAGTGTTTAGAATGGATTTTTGGCATTTTCAATGAGTATGAGCTAGCTGGTAATTTACTACCAATCATCCTAGCGTCATCAACAAAGTCCAGGAATAATAAACCATGAGGAAAAAACTGCAGTTGAATCCACGAATTACAATCATACACTCTTGATTTGGTTTTGGGTAACGACATCTGAAAAATTTTGAGGTGATAAAATGTGATTTTTTAAAAAATTATTTTTCAAGAGGGTTAGGGTTACAAATCAATGGTGAATTCAACCGACAAGCCTTTTAGCATTTTCTCTGACCTTATACAAGTGCTATAGCCATAGTTTCCTGTGATACAACTAGCATTTACTACTTCTATACTCTTCTGATTTAATCTTTTAAATATTAGAATGATTATTTTCAGTACACGCTGTTTTGGGAAGACATTTTTTCATGCGATTACAGATTTTTTGTTTGGTGGGGTAACGAGTGCTTAATCACCTTGCACCTTTCCAAACCTTTTACAAAACTGTGATTTTAATAGAATGGAGACTTGAAACCATTGAACATTCAACTTGTCATGTAGCTTTTCATACAACATTTAGGAATACACAACTGGTTCTTTGAAAAAAAAAAAAAAAAAAAAAAGAACATTAGCTTTTTCTACTTGATTAATTTTGAATTATTTTTTTTGTGTATTTCTTTCTTTCTTTTGTTCTCTCCCTCAGAAGCTCTACCAGACAGTCGCCAGCCTCTCACCGTTGCTAGACATTCACGTGACAGAGCATCGGTGAGTATCTACACAACACATATCTAACAATGGCATGACTTCTTTGCCACTTTCTGGTCCCACATATCCTAAAAAGTTTAACATACCCACACCGTGAATCAACAATAGACCCTTGGAACTAAACTTAAGATCAAATACTACAAATAGGAGTACTTACAGAAATGAATCATGTTTGACTGTCATGCTTTCCTCCCGTAAACACCCAATAAACAACCAAGTTCAGACAAAAGTAATTACCGCTAAAGTAAGGATACAAAGCATTTCAGGTATCCCACTGCAAGAAAACCAGACTTTACCTTGATAAAATATTACTAATTGTTGTTTATGTTTATCTCATGCATAAAGCTTCTTAATGGTGGTTTGTTTTATAGATTTTGTGCAAGTAAACAGGACTGATCCCTTTAGAACGTTGGATTTTACTGCGTGGGTGTTAAATCAGCCTGACATTTTTCTCACACGGCTTTGGTCGTGACTCCCCTTTACTCCTCCACAGTGGTAATAACTATTACCATGACAATTGGCAAATTATTGTGTCTAAATGATCACCCCTACTGCATGTCCTAAAATGCCATGTCATTATGGCTCACTGTGAATACCTCCTTTTCATCAACTGCAACGCTCTGCTTTTTAATTCTTAAGAGATGCATAACAGCAAGAATGGTGCAATAAAGTTGATGGATTAGCTTTGAAAAACACACGTAGGCATCCATTTGATTCGTGTGTTAAAAATGAATGTTGAGGACTCATGTTTTTGTCCTACCATTGTGTTCACTGTGAATTCTTTAATTTTGTGTCATGCTTAGTTTCCCATAAGGCTTCATCTTTTGTGTTTTCCATCTCAGTGCTTTATCCATCCACTCACAAAGATCCCCACGCCCATATCTAGACCAGCACTGTCAATAGGTAGGCCTCACCCATGCTCAGCAGAGCTTCCGAGCTCAGCAGAAATGCACAGATCTAGAACAAAGGTACGTAGATATTTGGGTGTAGAGATAAAAAAAAAAAAAAGTCTCTAGATGTAATTTCTTTTTTTTTCTTGATTAAATTATTGCACATTTGTTTCTATGTATAAGCCTGATCACTTTTGGCTTGTCATCCAACAGGATGGTGGATCACGTAGCCCTGCCAAAAGGGCATCTGTACCACGGCACGCCTCCATTCTGAGTCGTCGAGTGTGCCACGACCACGAGGACAGCTCAACCTCCATCACGAGCTCCGGCTCCACGGCTCCTCGCAGACCCACATGTAAGCTGTAGCTGGATTTATAATGTGAAGTAAATGGATTTCACTGAAATAGCACTTGTGCATGGAGGTTGATTTGTGTCTTTATTGTTCAATAAAAAAAAAACACTTTTCAATAAAAAAAAACTCACTTCAAGAAAAAAAAAAACCTTCTCAATCAGAAGGTTTTTGAAAACCTTGATTTTTTTTTAAGGTTCCTTTGAAAAATTTTTATTGAAAATTAAGACACAAATCTACCTCCATACTCATGTAGTCTCAAAGCACTTTCATTCACACACATTAATAAACCGATGGTGACTAAGCTGGCATGCAAAACACTAGCCCTCCGTCAGAAGCAACTGGTTCAGTGTTTTGCTCAAGGACACATGACAGACACAGTTTGGGATTAAACTGCCAACTGAACAAATGCCAGCGTATCAGTAGATAAATTAACAAAATCTAATAAGACATGTTAAAGGTCAATCTTTTTTATGTTTTCTTCAGCAATTATTGGATGTAAAGAGCTCAATTTCTGCAGTGGGAGGCATTGTACAGGCTGAGAAAATGTGCTAGTTTTTAGTTAGACTTTCTACTGTATGCACACATTTAAAAAAAGAACACTTTTTTTGTGGTGTGTGAGCGAGGTTTAGAATGAGTTTAACATTGGTGCAAGGGGCCCAAGAACATGTTAGACAAGAGGTAGTTAGAATAGTGAATAGAATAGTTATATGTGGAGGATTAAATTAATAAAAGATCAAAGAAGAATTCAGGGTTGATGTAAAAAAAAAGAAAAGAAAAAAAAGACATGAAATTAGAAGAAAATCAGGGTCTAAAAAGACATTTGGGGATAAAACACAACGTATTCTTACTCCAGTGATGAAAACTAGTTCCCTGTCAAGAAAGCGATAACTTGGAAGATGTAAATTCTGCCCACATTCTCTGCTTTGATGTTTGCACTTTTTATTTCTAAGGTTGAACCTTCGACACTCTTTGTAAAAAAAAAAAAAAAAAAAAAAAAAAAAAATACATATAAACAATGCATTTTGGAACAAGACTTAAACCTTTTGTTATTCTACTCCATTTGTTTTTATTCTTAGCATTTCGCTCTGAAATGAGGGCAGAGCATCGAACAGGACGAGCCCCAAGTATGACAGGTATGAGAACGTCACCAAACATGTTCATAACAGTTATTGTTAAAAGGTCCCATATCATGCATTTTTCACCCATCTCCATTTGTTCAAAGAACCCAAAACATAGTATTTGAGGTTTATTTTCACAAACTTGCCTGTTTTCCAGAGTTTTGGCCTCTGAAAAGTGACTTTCTGACCAACGGGCAGTTTCCTGCCTGCTTATGCATATTCATGAGTGGGCGTGTCTATACACTGACTTGCCAGCATGACTTGCTCTGAGGCAGATCAGTGATCACCAAAGCAATTTTCTCTTGCTGTCCACACACTGTTTTTGTTTTCAGCCAAAAAACTGCACATTACAGTAAAACACATGGATATTTAAGCGGCTATTGTGTGAGTCCGTCTTCATGCTGTGTGTGTTCATCCAGCAGCAGCAGCAGCAGCTTCAAACACTCACTAGAGTATTAAGCTGCTAATTCACTTTCTTCTCCTCCTCCTCATCTTTATTAAATACAGGAATAGTGCTTTTAAGGTGATAATCATTTGTTTATCACCTCAACCGTTGCGTCGCATTGGGTCACAAACACGTCAGATCAAGTCAAAGGCGATACGATGTCTGCTCCCTTGGTGCCTACACTGCAGTGTTCACCGTGGAGGCGTGGCAGAAGGCACTTCCTGGAGGGGGCGGTTCATAATTCTAGTGACATCACTAGAATTTGAACTGCTCGTGTTTCAGAACAGGGCAGAGAAGCTGCTCAGAGAGCAGGATTATTGAGGATTTCTCAGAGATGCAGGAAGGAAGCCCAATAATACTTTGGGGGTGTTATTGATAAGGAATTAACATTGTATCAAGGTTAAAAGCTAAAAAAAAAAAAGTCGATTTGCATGAATAGGACCTTTAAATCTTATAAATATTTTTGATTTCACTTGCAAATTTCATTTTTATGTACTCAGGTCTGATGAAACTACATGACTGGAAAATGATTTCCTAATTCCAAACCTGTAAACTTTCCCACCAGCTACAGAATCGGTGCGCTCCCGCTCAGCTCGCAGTGGCCACTCCACCCCCCGCACTCCAGGCTCCACAGCCATAACCCCAGGAAGTCCACCCAGCTATTCTTCATCCTCTAGGACCCGGACGCCACGCTCTCTGAGTTTGATTTCTCAGGAGAGAAAGGTGGCCATGGTTCACACTCCACCCAAATCACCGGCCACCACGCCCAAGCTGCTGCGTATCATCAGCGAACCTCTGCCTGATTACAAAAATGTCAAGTCCAAGATCGGCTCCACAGAGAATATCAAGTATCAGCCCAAAGGAGGACAGGTGACATTCTTCATTTATACATCTTTCCTAAACTTGGTTAAAGGGTTACTCATTGTAAAAGCAGCAGCTTTCCAACGTTCTTATTTTTTCTCTTTTCTTTAAGAACATATTATCATATATTAGCCATTGTTATTGCTATGGGATCATTCCATATCACAAACGCCCACATGCTTTGGTCTTAAGAAATTCTACCAATTGTTACCTGATTATTCAGTAGGCACAATGTAAATTTGTCGTTCGATCGGATGAATACTTTTTATGATTTGGCCAATTTAGTGTGGGGAGTATGTGTCGATTTTTGCCTCCTTATTTTTCTTCCATTTTTAGCTTCCAATATCTCAGTAACTACACCACACAGGAAATTGAAATTTTGTAAAGTAATACAGCTCCACCTACTCTCTCAGAATACATAAAAAGATCTGCTATACATCCTATCTGCTGGACATGCCAGCCCCTCAAAATTGGAAAATAGTATGCTGGGGTTCTCAGCTGGAGCATGTTTGGTCCTTCAGTAAACAACTTTACATATTCCTCAGCTCTCTGTAATTTGATCAGCTTTGAGTTATGTACATAGACTGTTCACATAACTAATGATTAGTCAGATAAAAAATAGTTTTGTTTTTTTTAACTATTTTCATTTGTCTACATATTAATCTGATCTTTGTTTTAATTTATAGTATAAATGTTTCTCTTTCTTGGGATATTAAACAATTTTTCTTTATGCAATTTCTTCATTTTTATTTTGGACCCCAACTTTGGGTTATTTCACCACACGTTAATATTGAAAATCCTTTACATGAGGTCATGTATCTTGGCTCTGTGTCATATAATAATTTGCTGTTTATTAGTTTTTCACTAGTAACATAAAAAATATATGAATTATTAAGGAAGAATTGATAAAAAACAAAAATGTTTAGAATTCTTTGAGACCAAAGAGTGTGGGATGTCCTGAAAATTTGTTGAAATGACATGGATTGACCCTAGTGTGAGTGTGAGTGTGTGTGCGTGTGCGTGTCCCTAATAACTTTACGATTTTGAATGAGACACATTTGGGTCGTGGGAGGTTTTTTCTGAACTCTTGTTCTTTCTGATCAGAGTGATTGATCCGATTTTTGATGCCATGTTGGCTTCAATCTGCTTTATCTGTCTCTAATAAAAGTACATACGCTACATCTTGAGTTTATAAAAGAAAATGAAGAAGATTTGGTAAGACATGTTTCTTTTGGAACAGATGCATTATAATTATCATATCTGATTTTTTTTTTTTTATTTGTATGGAAGCTTAACTGAACAGAATCAATTACTACTGATCACAGATTATTTAAAACAGTGTCCTCCTGTCCTGATCCTGTGCAGTTATAGAAGAACCAGGTCTTGATAGTCCTTTTGCTGCTGTAGAGAACCTCCCCCAACCCACCCTCCGTCCATCACTGACCGTTCACTGACTGTTCTCGTAGAAACAAAAGGAACAAAATGTGTCAACAGAGGCCAAACGCAGAAGCTCTTTAATCTGGAAGTCCTTGCTGCGCTTCATCTCCGTTACTCTGTGTCTGTCCGGGGCCCACAGTGTGACCTGGACTCAGGATCTGCTGGTATTTCATCACTGTTAGTTCTAGTACTTTTTCCTGTGAATCTCAAGACAGTGAAAACCCAAAAAAGTTTAGATTTTACTAATATTTTAAATTGAACACAGTTGGATGACCACAGATTTTTGGTTGCATAAATAATTTGGTTTTTTAATTAAATTAAGATGATTTATAATACCTTTATGGCAGTGGAGCAAAATATGTTTTCTCCTCTGTAAGTTAAGTCTGGACTTACAGTTTTCCACTCCTAAACCTAACTAGAGGAAAAAAAACTCTTGATTAATTCACTTTTTCAAAAAAGACAAAAGAAGGAATTGCTGGTGGTAGACTAGGATATCGTAGAAAAATACTTTTGATGCACATTTTTTTAAATTGCAAATTTGACACTTAAGACAAAGATTTTGTTAAATACTCTAATATTCAACTCACAAAATTTTTAGAGAAATGTTACAAAAACCATTAAAAAATTATAATAACCAGTTATGTTGTGCTCAGCTTTTTAGAAAAAATACAAAATATTTTTAAATAAGACACATGATGAAAAAATATTAACATGGATACTTTTTGTTTATTGCATCTTGTAACTTTTGAACCATTGTTTTGTCGATTGATTTTATTTTCACTTTTTTAATTGTCACAAATAATATAAAATCAGCATATTGTACTTGCTTTTGGCATATGTAGTACATTAAAAATTGCAGTCATATGCCCCTTAATGATGAATAAGTAGGTAAAAAAACAACCTATTTATGTATCAGTACAGTTTAATAAATACACATTTATTTATATATTCAACAACTTGTGTCGATCGAAATGACATAAAATGAATAAATCAGGTGCATAATGAGGATCAGGATACAGGATATCTCTCAATACACACAATTCTAAAATTTGTGCATTATCTACCGTCCATTTGGGACACACTTATGTTTGTTGCATTTCTCCTTAGATTGATATTTTCAAAAAGAAGCTGGACTTGAGTACCTTTCTGTCAAAGTGCAGAACCAAGAAGAATCTGCAGCCTTCTCCCTGTGGAGCAACTGTATGTACCCATTAGCCTAGCGTAGCCTAGCCTGGCTGTTCATCAAATCAAAGTTTGCTTTAAGGCTAGTTTAATGCAGTAGTCATGTAGCATAAATGTGTTGTATTCGGCAGAACTTTTAGCGGTATTGTAGTTATTTTCTTGGATGTTGAAATGGGAATTTCTTTCATTTACATGGTTTATTACTGACGCACTTGTGCACTGACAGTAATGGCTGGTCTTTGAGCTTCTGGTTAAATCTTACACGCTGCTGTCAGAGCTAAAAGCCAAAAGTTACAAATGTGGGCCATTACAAAGCCCCCTTAGGTAAACACTTCTGCAGCTAAATATTCTTCTTCAGAGAGACATGCCTAAAGGAGCATAACAGAGTTAGTCAAATGCTATGCTAAATATGGGCTACAGATTTGACCTGTCACTCAATTTTTGTGATTTCTCAGTGTGTCTTAAGGTGAGGATGGATAATAAAGTAGTTTTGTCATTTATCACTAAGGGCCTGTACTATGAAGCTGGATTTCCTCTAATTTCACTAACTTCCAGGATTTATTCAATGTGTGGCGTACTACGGCGCTCGCTAACATCTTACAGGGCTAAATCACTGTGGTAACTGAACACCTAACCTAGTCAGGACCAGGTTATGAAGTTGATAGGATCCAAGCTAGTACAAAAGTCCCATTTCCTGACCAATCAGATCTCTTGGAAAATGACCTGCCCATTGTTAGAAGATCCTGGTTGGTGCGTAGATTTGACAGCTGCATTTAAGAAAGAAAGATTGTTATTGGATAAATGCAATTCTTTCATTTACCGATGACACCCTTTAAGAAAGGGATGGATTTATATCATTAATTGTGATGTAAGTTGCTCCACAGTTTCCCCGTGATTGTGATTGGTCTGTTGTTGTAATCTCCAACCCTTGTCCAAGTAGTGCACATATATTCTGGCTGAAATCACCTCGCTTAAATGAACGCACTTACATCCAGCTTCGTAGGACTGGTGGTCTCTGACAGAGAATGATTGGTTAGGTCAGGGGTCACCAACCTTTCTGAAACTGTGAGCTACTTCATTGGTACATGGTCCAAAGGGCTACCAGTTTGAATAATTACTACATTTTCACGGTTTCACTTTAATTAGAGGCTAAGCTAATAAGAAAGGCTAGCAGTAACTTAAAAAGATAGTCAATGTTGAGGTTTCCACATGAAACACTTTATTTCTCCTAATTTATGCAATTGTTTCATGTTCTTAACATTTCATCGAAAATCATCATGTTCCTCTTTCACTAGCTAACAAACAACTTTTTGTGAAACATGTCAAATTGAACCAATTATCTCATATTTTATGATTATATATCACATATCACAAGTCATACACTAATTAGCAACACTTTAAAACATTTGTCACAATGTTTCAATGAAAATAAACAAAGTTTTAGGATTAAATCAACCATCTTTATCAGGTGCAGCAGTATTTAACTCTGCTAAGTACTAACTACACATCTCATATGTATTTATCTTTGTGAGTTTGAATCCTGGAAAATAAATCAGATTTTAGATGGCGCTCATTGGTGACTAGAGCTCCTGAGGGCCCCTCACGTGGTCCATGCGAGCTACCTGGTGCCCGCGATCACCGTGTTGGTGACCCCTGGGTTAGGTGAAGCAAACGGAGAGATATCCAAGATATACTTATCCAGCTTTGTAGTACAGTCCCCAAATGTAATAATGAAGGCGTGATGAGTTTTTGGCAAAGCTTTATAAATGCACAGAGTTGAGCAGTTAATGCTATGTAGTGTGTGTCTTGCGTTTTTGTCTTTGATGTATTTCCCATTTGCTTTTACTGTGCTTTTTCTGGTCCTACGCGGCACACATTCCCCCGCCTACAGTTCCACAGTCATTAACAGCAAACCTACATGTTTTATAACACCTGCATCATGCACTGATTGTCTGTTACTGGCAGAATCATTAATCTGCTTGATGACCCACTGCAGAGATTTCAGGTTTTCTAGGTTTTCTACTCTTTCCGTTACCAAACAAAGTAATTGCCACTGGCCTGAACCTGAATCACACAAACAGGCATAACTACCTTCAACATATTCAACATTAGACATGTTTTTACACCTAAAATCTGCACTTGTACAAATCACATTTTACTGCAATAACAATGCAGAAGTCCATAATCTACTTAGGTTGTTGTTACATTAACATTAAGTAATGACCAACCCCTCCCACAGGTTCTCATCCCCAGTGTTAGGCTGGACTATAGCCATGTTCAGGCTAGGTGTGGCTCCTTGGACAGGCGAGGCTACTCAGCCAAAGGTGGAAACGTGAGTCTTGTGTCGCAAACACATCGTCTCAGTGTTCTGTATGTGTCGTGTTGTGCTTTTGGTGATGCTGTTTTTCTCCCTTCGGTGTCATGGTTTATAAAAGTCAGGCTTTCTTAGCTTTAGCCACAAAGAGGACTTCTGTGTCTTGAGAAAACCCCTGCTCATCTATTATAGGAGTCTCTCATTCATAAGAGCATTTAGCATTAGTCTTTTAATGGTTGCAGACACACTGTGTTCTCCATATGCTGGTTCAAAGTTGACTCATGCTGTGTTACATAAGCTGGACATAAATGAGATGATCCAAAGCCCTTTCTTCTTTGATTTCACTCTTTCAGCAGGTAGAGGTTGCTAGGAAACAGCCTCATACAACTTAAAATGGCTAACATATTCTCCCAAAGGCTGGTATATGCTGACTTTCTGCAGTTCTGATGCCTTGTTTATGCTCTGTGGCTTTAATCTCAGGATGTGTCAGTTTTTCAACTGTAACCCGGTATCCTATCTATCCTTGACCTCCTCGGATTTATTCTTCCTTATTTTGTTGTCTTTGCTCTTTTTATATTATCAATTAAAAACTAATTTCGCTCAGTTCTATTTGCATTGAATCACATTTAGTGATTTTATTGCCACTCTTTTATTGCTCACAATGAAATGCATGTAGATTTTAACTGTATAGATTAGTAGGAAGTTACATGTCACTCTTTGTTGATACACAATTGCCATACTTCCTGCAAATTGGAGCATTACTTACCTGGCACAATGGAGGTCAGATGAAACCATAATCTGCAGTTTGAGCGCTGGGGTCAGTTGCTGTGTTTACGTTCAGTTTGAGCTCACGTTTCTTCTTGTTTTCTCTCCTTTCAGGTACAAATACAAAACAAGAAAATTGACCTGCGCCACGTCACCTCCAAATGTGGCTCTTTGGACAACATTCATCATCGACCAGGTACAAAGTTGTCATTGCATCTTGTTAGGACAATCAAATACTAATACCTTAGATTATTTTACGTCTCGTGTGCTTGGTTATTGTTGGTTTTTTTTGGTTTTTTACAAATACATTTGCAGACATGTATGTATATTGACTATAAAAGGTGTAAAATCAATACAGGCAAGACCACAAAAATCATCAGATGTTGCCAAAGGAAAAACCTGCTACAGTGAAGTGTGGAATATTACACATGAAATTTGTATTTATGTTGACTTTGGAACTAAATCTATTGCTAAAAATAATTAAATGCATAAAAAAAATAGATGTCAACAGAAAGAACCAGGCACATTTTACAAGGAGAGGCGACAGTAAATGCAAACTGGCATCTTTAAACCTTTAAGTTGCATCCACATGTTCAACTAATCCTAACATCCATATACTCAGCACTGGCAGCGAATAAATTAAAGTAGCGAGAGAGATTGTCTAAGTATTTAATACATAAATTATGAGATTCTCACACTTTAGCATCTTCACCAGAGAGATAGAAAAGGAGAAAATATCCTTTTCCGATCATTTCTCTCAGTACATGCACACTACCTTGTTTATAACCAGAGGTAAGAGGAGATTTGCCAGGCTGGGTTTAAAAAGTCAATAATACCCGCTCTTACAACATGGTATGCTGAGGATTATAACTGACTTCACGTCACATAAAGCCTGAACCAGATGGGTTTCCATTGAATCAACCAGACAGAGCAAAGTAAAGTAGTAAGGAGATGTCAAGTGTTAAATAGTCGATCTTAGACGGAGTTAATAAAAATAAAAAACATTAACCTGGGTTTGCAGTTACAGCTGCCAAATATACCTAATTAAAAGTTCCAAGTATTGATAAACCATCTCAAATCAATTCCAATAAGATTAAATGAAATTATAATACAATACAGTAACCATTCATATACTGTATGTATATAAGCTTTTTCACATTCTCGGAAATCTCGCTCTGTTCTTGTGCGAGTTCAATGGTCAAGAGGGATAAATTCGTCTTGGCTGACAACGAGTCTGACAGAGATTTAGATTATTTTACCTGTTAGAGCATTGATTGCTTGAAAGATTTTTTGCAGAACCATGGTATCGGTCTCCAAGACAGAAATGCTGCACACAAGCTGAAAAATCTGTTTTTTTCTGGCTTTTTAAACAGTGACCAACCAGCTAAACAGTGCTGTTTCACTTATTGGTCTGTTTAACGTCTATCCTGTGCACTTCCTTCAAATTTGTAAATATGATTAAAATAATAGCTTAATAAAAATAATTATGGACCTGGTTAGTGCAGGTGTACCTTGTAAATTTACCTTTTCAAAGTGTCCTTTTCATACAGAAATCTTGCTTTTCCCATCAATAATAATTTATTTTATTTATAAGCGCATTTCAAGTATTTAGAGGAAGTATTTAATCTAATAAACAGCTTCTCTAAATTATCAGACTATTCCATTAACTGGACAAAATCATCAATCCTCCCTTTGACAAAAAACTCTTGGAATCCTGCACACCAAAATCCACAACACCCCTCCACCACAAATACAATTAAATATCTAGGCTTAAATATATCACCAAACTTAAATGAATTAATTAAACTAAATCATGATCCGATGTTGGACAAAGTCACAGAAGATCTGCGGAGATGGAACAATCTCCCCATCTCACTACTTGGCAGGATAGCCTCAGTTAAAATGAAAATCTTACCAAAAATAAACTACTTGTTCTCAATGATACCACTAAAACCACCAAAACAATGGTTTCAAAGATTAGATTCTACAACTACAAAATTCTATACTAGAAATAAAAAACCTAAAATAAGCCTTTCTACCCTTCAAAAAAACAAAGACGAGGGTGGTTTAGAAGCCCCTAATTTCATGCATTATTACTTAGCAAACCAAATACTATATTTAACAGAATGGCTAAATCCAAAAGAATACTACAACACCTGGCTAGAAATAGAACAGTTAGACTGCAAACACATTAAACTCTCTGATCTCCCTTTTATCACTGCGACCCTCAAACATCACAACTGCTTTAAAAACCCACTAATTGCCTCCACACTGACTGCATGGTGGAAAGCCCTGGACATCACAAATGGCCAATTAAAAACTAGTATACTCTCTCCAATCTGGCACAACCCCGACTTTAAAAATAAAAAAACACCACTCTATCTGAAGACATGGGAAGAGAGTGGAATCACTCATCTCCAAGACCTTTTTGAAAATGACAAGATCAGGTCATATAACAATCTAACCCAAGCATTCGATATAAATAAAAGTAACTTTCTACAGTACTTACAAGTAACAGAGACAATAAAGAAAACCACTCCACTAGACTTAACTACGTTACAACCTCCAGAACTGGCTATATATATGAAAAAAATCTCAACAAAATCAAAAAAACTCTCAAAAATATACAGAGCGCTTTCGAACACTAACTGTAATTACTTACCAATCGCGAAGTGGGAGGCCGAACTCTCAATCACCCCGAGCACTGATTTCTGGGCAGAAATTTGTTGTAATACTTTTAAGATGACAAAAAACACAAACCTTCAGCTAATTCAATACAAGGTCCTCCACAGATCCCACATTACCCAACAGAAAATGCATAAAATGGGCTTCTCAGCAACAGACATCTGCTCTCAGTGCACCCAGAATACAGCGGATTCCTATTTACATGCCTTATGGCTTTGCTCCCCAGTTCAACACTTTTGGATTCTAATCACTGAAAAACTGTCCTCCATTTTGGACTACAGAATTCCTTTATCTCCAAATCTTTGTTTGATTGGAGACCTGACAATGCTTCAACCTCCAGCAAACCAATCACAATCAATCCTTGCGGCACTAGCCATAGCAAAAAAAACAATATTACTAAATTGGAAAGACAAAAAATCCTTAAACATAAACCAATGGCAAAATCTCCTCACAGAATTTATTTCCATGGAAAAGATGTCTGCTCTCAGAAAACAAAAAAAAATAACGTGCTTTGAGGAGCGTTGGACTCCTTTTTTAATTGCATTAAATCTAAATTTTTAAAAGCCTGATGATCTAGCCTGCAAGCGACTGCCAGCACCACTCTTTACTAACGCACTAGCCCAACTGTAGGCCGGGGCCGCCTTGGGCCTCTGGGGTGGTCTTGGTCAGGATGGCTGGGGTGGGTTGCCGGGGTGCCTTGTTGCCTCAGCACGGGTGTGCATTCCTTCTGGGTGTTCACGGGGTCCCGGGGCTGTTTGATTTGGCGCCGTTGCCCCTTGCATGCGCATCTGGTTGGTCTCTGGGGCTGGGGCCCTGCGTGCTCCCCTGCCGCTCCTTCCCCTTGCTCCCTGTCCCCCTGTCTCGTCCTCCCCCCCTCCTCCTCCTTTGCTCTTGCGCCCGCCATCCTGTGGGGTTGGGTTTGGGGGGCTCCCGTTGGCCTGGGGCGCTGGTGGGGGGGCTGTGGCTCCCGCCTGGGGGGCGGGCGGTGCCGTGCCGGGTGGGTTGGCTGGGGGGTGGTCTCGTTGGGGGGCCTGGGGTGGTGGGGTCCTTGGCTCCGGTCCGGGGGGATCCGGGGTGGGGGTAGCTTTGGGGGTGGCTGCTGCCCGGGGTCGGCGATTGCCTCCTGGGTTGCTGGGTGGCGGGGTGTGGCTGTGGGTTGCTCCGTCGGCCCTTGCGGGTCCTTGGCTTGGCTCCCTGGGGCGCACCTTTGCTAGGGATGTCGCTTGCGCGACGAGCTAGGCGGGGCCCCCTCGGGGGCTTTTTGTACGACCGCAATGGCCGGGGTGTGGACGTTATGGCTAGGGGGTGGGGTGAGGGGTGCTATGGGGCCTCCCCGGGGGTCGTATTGGGCGGGTGTGCGGGGGCGCGGCGCGTGGTTCCTGGCCCGGTGGATCCGCGTTGGGATTGGCTGGTCTGCTGGCTGGGTGCACCGGGCGCCGTGGGCGCGATTCCGGGGCGGGGGTGCCCCGGGGGCGGATCCTTGGGCTACGTGTCCGGGGAGGTGCTCTCCGGCCATCTGCCCGGGGACCGGCCGCGGCTCGTGGCGGCGCTGCGCAGCCTTGGGCGGGGCGGGGCTGGTGGCCTTGGGCCCGCTGTTGTTTGGGGTGTGCTGGCGTCGGGGGGGTGTCTCGTGCCGGTGCGTGGGTCGTCGGGGATTGCCTCCGTGTGGGGGGGGGGGGCTCTATTGGCGCCGTTGGTGTGGGGGGGCGGTTCCGGGCTGGGGGTGCTTCGGTACTCTGGCTTGCCGGTCCGTGGCTGGCGGGATGGCCCTGCTTGGCGGTGGATGGCGTCCTCTCTCGTCGGGGGGGCCGGGGCCGCCTCCCGGTGGAGAGTGTTGTATCGTGGCGCCGGGTGGGCCTGTGCTGGCCCTGGTGCGGGCATGGGCCTCCCCCCCGCTCGGCCGCTCCCCTTGGTGGCGGGGTGGCGTTGCTCCGGGCCGGCGGGCGGCGGGGGGTCGCCCCCTGGGGCGCCGGGGGATGTTGTTGGTGCCTGGCTGTGCCCGGGGGTGGGGGGTGTCGCCGTGCTCCGCGGGGCCGGCGCGGTCTGGGGGGTGCCGTGGGGGGGGGTCTCCGGCTGTGCTGTTCCGGGGCCCGCAGTGCCACTTGCCCGTCTGCGCCATCTACCCTCTCGCGTGGCCCGCCACGCGGACGGGCCCGGCTCACACTGGACAGGCCTCCTACATGTTCACTTCACCCCACTCCCAGCTGGTCTGGCTCACTCACAAAATGCACCACACACCAATACCCAACCCTTGGGGGGCTGGATGGTGGGGCTGGGGGTGGAGGGGGCCGCCACCTGTGTTACTATGTAGTGGCGTGGGGGCGGCCCTCCCACCTCTAGTTGCCCTACTAATCCCTCCAATTTTAATCGCATCTCAACATGTCACCCCCCGGAGGGTGTATCATCTTTTACACCCTCCGGCCTATTACACCACATACACATAAATCCACAGAGGCTGGAGGGGGAGCACCGCTCCCCTCCATCCCCCTTCTTTTAATTACACCCCATACATTCACCAAACACACACATTCACACAGGGGATCGGGAAGTGCCTCTCCATTGGGGAATGGAGAGGCACCATAACAGGGTGGTGGGTTGGTACACATATTTGGGCCTCTCCGGTGGGGGCCTGGCCCCTCTGTTGGTGGCTGGGCCACTGCATAGAGCAAAAGCACATCAAGATGGTGCGGTCGGGCGTGGCGGTGGGTCTCGGGGGGGCTTTGCCGGGGTCTCTCCTTGCGGGGTCTTTCCGGGCTGTGTCGGCCGGGTGGGGCGCGGGGGTGCCTCTCCCCCTTGGGTGTGGCTTGGTGCTTGCTTTGTCTCCTGGTGGCCTTGGGGGCGGGCCCCGCGGTGTGCGGGCCCGGGGCGGCCTGCCTCGCCGGTTTGGGGGGTGGGTGTGCTGGGGGGGTGCTGGTGTCCTCGCCGGGGTTGGGGCGGGGTTGCTTGGCGCCTCGGGGTGATGCTGTTTACTGGGGGGCGGCGCTAGCTGTTCCGGTGGTGGAGGTTGCTGTCGGCCGCCTGGTGGGTCTGTCCTGCCGTTTGCGGACTGGTGGGTGGGTCCGGGGCATCTTTGGCTGGGGGCTGCTGTCCCGCACTTGATGTGTGCCGTTGGGGTGCCTCCGTCCCCGCGGTGGGGATCGCCGGTTGCTCGCGGGCCGGCGGGGGGCGCTGCTCCGTGGCTGGCGCTGTCCGGGGGGCGGCGGGCCCTGGGCTGCTGGCCGTGGGCTGTCCGGGGCTGTGCGGTCCTGCTGGGCCGTGGCCGGGTCCCGGGCGGGGGTGGGGGATGCGTCCCGGGGGGCTTGGCCCGGGGGCTTGCCCTTGGGGGGTCCTGGTCCCGGGGGGTGCTCCTGGGGCCCGGGGTGCTTGGCCTGCTGGCCGGGCCGGTCCTGGCGGGGGTCTTTCGGGGCGGGTGGCGCGTGCCGCGCCCTTGCGTACCTACTGGTACGGCCCCTGCTTGGGCAGTGCCCCGTGAGGTAGGGTGTCGGGGACCGGAATAGGGGGCCACATCCCGGCGGGGCGGTCTGGCTTGGCCCTTGGAGGGGGCCCTGGCTTTAAAAAAAAAAAAAAAAAGAACTGAAGCTCGTGGCGCGGGCGGCATCAGTGAAGGGTGATCTGGGGCGCCGTGGGGGGCTAGGTTGGGGTGCCTGGGGGCCGGCGGGGAGACTCCCAGCGGCCCCCTGGTGCCTTATGCGGCTTGGGGTGTGGTCGTCCTCCCTGGGCGGGCTGCTCCTGGTGCTGCATCCGTTCCGGGTCCTTCTGGCCTGGGGTCGGGCCCCTGCTGGCTCTGGGCTCGCCGGCGGGTGCCCACTGGCTGCCTGTTCGGCGCGGTTCTGGTCGTCTGCTGGGTGTGGGCTTCGGCTCCTCCGCTGGGGCCTCGGGCAGGGAGTTCTCTGGGCCCTCCCCTCGGGGGGTTAGGCGCGGGGGTGGGGTGGGGGGGTGGGGGGGTCGATGGGGTGGGGGGTCTGGGGGTTGGGGGTGGGATCGGTGGCGTGGTGCGCTGGGTCCTTGGCTCCTTGGGGCTTTCTCGGGTGTGTATGGGGGGGCGATGGCTGCCTCTCGGCTTGGGATCTTGGGGGCGTTCGGGGGACTGCTTGGCCGTGGGGTGGTCGCCGGGGGCCCTTAGGCTGCCTGCTCTTGCTGCTGGCCTGACTGCTTCTTCGGGCCCGGGGGCGGCTCTTGGGTTTTGCAGTGGCGGTACTTGGAAATACATTTGTCATGGATGCACTGGCCTTGGGCTGTGGGATAACACTCATACTGGGCTCAACCTTAGACACGTTGTTCCCAAATACCTGTTTTATGGAATTTCCACTCACCTCTTCCTCTGTTCACAGCCACCACCATTATTCCTAAACCACACACTGGTCACCAAACTGGCTTGACAACACAACAATAAACACAATATACACAACCACAATTTCACATCGCATCACTTAAAACTATTCCTCACCCATTCCATATCCTATCTTGTATCCCTCTTCCCTGCTAACTTCCCCACCCCCCTCCAACCCCTCACCTTGGTGTAACACTGCCCTCTCTTTTTTACATCCTCCCTTTAATAAAGTATTTCTTACCCTTCCCTAGGGAGGGCTGGTGACGGTCACAATTATGCAATGAAATAAATAAATTTATTTAATTGCAATAATAAAATATGCATTGCTGTCAAAAGATTGCACTTCTTGTAGTGTTAACCTTCGAAAGCATGTGCAGACAAGGTAGAAAAAAAAAAAAAAAAAAAAAAAAAAAAAAAAAAAAAAAAAAAAAAAAAAGAAAAAAAAAAATATAAGCGCATTTCAAAAACTCCAAGACACTATACAGTTGTTAAAACCGTTACACAAAAAAAACAAAAAAACTAACAATAATAAAGGTAAATACAGAAAAAAATACATAACAATCACAAGTTAAAAGCTTGGGAGAAGGAATGTGGAAACAGAGGAGCCTGTCGCTTTAATACTGCTTCTCTCATCGGTTTTACAAAAGTGCTCAAATATGTGCATCATTCCCGGGTAGAGTCCAAATTCCACCTGCTGGAGACCCAGGTAGTCTGTGTTTTCTTCAGCGAAAGTGCCTGGTCCCTCCTCGAGTTCAAATATGTGTAATAATAATAATATAAACACTATTAAAACACTACAAATCTCTGGAATAAAATGACAAATGCTGTTAGGTTGGAAATATCAACAGAGTGAACGAGCTTGTTTACGTTTATATTCATCTCAACCTATGACCCCCCCCAGGTCGCGCATGCGCAGTTCCAGAGTATGAAAAGGCTTATTAAATTGTATTTTCAATCACTGTTTGTTCTTTGCATTGGCTAAAATGTATTAAAGGTGCCTTTGTAACTCCAAGGTCTTTTTCTCTGCTCATTGTAGCTAAATTAATGCAAATCACAGCTCATGGATTATGACTGTGCATTTCAGTCAATGACATCATGTAGTGCAGCGCCACCTGGTGGTCAGCAGGACAGCAGGTTACCACATATTGTAGGACGCATAGGACGCCAAGGTTTATGTAAGCTTTGTTCACAACCGTGTTCTGACTAAGGAGCACGGACGGAGGCTGTCTAGAAGCATCACGTTTTAATCTGGTCATAAAGAAATAAAGTTTAAAATGACTTTCTCTCCTGTGATTTCCAGGAGGGGGTAACGTGCGTATTGAAAATGTGAAGTTGGACTTCAAAGACAAAGCCCAAGCCAAGGTGGGTTCCCTGGAAAAAGCTCACCATATTCCTGGTGGAGGTCGCATCATGGTGAGTGTCAGCTTCCAGCCTTGGATTCATGACGTACAGGAACACAGCAAGGTTTTGTCAGTTTGTCTTAGTCCCAAATTTAGAAGAATGCACACATACACATGAATGCACACACGCACAATATAATCACCTGATTAATTTAGCACTTAATCTTAACTTATGAAGAAGTTAAATTAATAGAATATCTGCATTACAGTGTAGATTTTAGGACATCCTCAGGTCTCAGAGTGAGATATCAGGAAAACCTCTGACATTTGTCAAACTAAACATGCTCATGTCTCAGCAAAACCTTTGTCAAATGATACACCGTCAAATGACACGGCCTCTGGCTTCAAAATAATAGTCATCAGACTCAACGGCCTCAGGACATAAAACATGACAGGCCGTCGTATTTTGAAGAAACCGGAAATATACATGACGTCATCAATATGTGCTGATTTGGATATGAGAGTAAGTTGAAAGCTGTCATTTTCTATTTATTGTTAAAAGTTAAGATCTTTAATATATCAAATTTAATTAATCTGCATATTTATTTATCAAATAATACGTTGCTATAGCTTAACTATTAAAAATAAAAGAAAGAACTTACCTTTTCATGTGTACTTCCGGTTCCTTTAAAAAAACAACAAAAAAACGGCATTTCGTTTTTTACTGACTGAGGTTCAGACTTTTATTTTGAAGCCTGAGGCTGTGCCATTTTATGGAGGTTTTTCTGAAACATGAGTCAGTTTAGTTTGATAAGTGACAGAGGGTTTTCTGATACCTGAAACCTCACTCTGAGACCTGAGGATGTCCTAAAATCTACACCGTACTGCATTGAATAAAGCCAATCTTCCAAAAACTTGTTTTATTTTTTTTATCATCACTTGTAGGTGGCAGTGACGTGCCGTGAGCACTAGGGTTGGGTAGGCAGGGCGTTGCAAATCGAGACCACCACTGTTGACACCAATGACAATTTCATATGTTTCTTATGGCAAGTGTTAATCTAACAAAATCAACATCTTAAAACACCATTAAAGAAAAATATACAATTATTCAATAGCAGCCTCCATACTCTCCCAACAAGATATATCTCATGACATGGCAGTGCATCCGTTGTTTGTGCTGGAAACACAGAAACACGGAGGAAATGACAACAACAACAACTCAGAACAGCCTCAGTGAGGCGTGTTCCACAAAGCCAATCCTTCCTTTTGTACCATTCACTGTGGAAAGTACCAACAATGTTCTGACCTTGCGTTTGCTGAAGGTCTGGTAGCTCAGGTGTTGGTCTCCATCTTTTAAAAATTCAAATCAATTCACTAATGCACTGTGAACCTACGTATAGCATTTAGCATAGCACGGTTACATCCAAAGGCAGCGTAGAGAGCTGCCTTTTTACGAAAATGGTTTTCATCTTGGGGAACTGATTGCGCATGCGCAAACACATAAAAACACACTATGGGAACAGAGGCAGAGCAGCAATGTGCTTTTGGGAGGGGGCGTGGCCTCCTCCTGCCTTACAGAGAAGTGAGACTGTGCAGCGTCTCTGCCGTGCCAGGAAATAGCGATGTTTTGTCATTTGGGCTATGAAAAGCACAAAATACGGACACTTTCAAACTTATAGGTACTGTGGGCTATCAGAAATTGAAGAATAAATTATTTATAATTTTATTATAATTAAAACAAATGATCAAAATATCAATTCACCCTTGGGTAGGCACTGCCTACCTTGCCTACCCTGACTGCACGTCACTGGTGAACATATTACAAGCTGTAACAATCCCTCATTCATACTCAGAAACACACGTTTGAATGATATAAACTGACATGCAAGAAGTCAGACATTGTCCTAAAAGGGTGAGTGATTGTGACGTTCTTGCATTTCTGTGTAGAATAATGCCTGTTTCCTTACACCGTGTCGTTATCAGATCGAGAGCCACAGGCTGGCGTTCCGTGACCAGGCCAGGGCTCGGGTGGACCACGGGGCCGAGATCGTACTCCAGTCCCCGGGCTTCTCTGGCATTGTCTCTCCTCACCAACAGCAGGACAGCCACCTTTCATCCTGCGGCAGCATCAACGCCACAGAGTCGGAGCAGTTAGCCAACCTGGCTGAGGACGTGACCGCAGCTCTGACCAAGCAGGGTTTGTGAATGATGGACCCTTAAATCTGATCTCCTCAAACTTTTCTGCCCTCTCGTGGCTCCCAGAGGAAGCGTCATCTTAGTAGTCAGTTAGACAACATCTTTGTCATCACTACATTTTAATGTCAAGACTCCAAATAGAAACGACTGCAGACTTTGATCTCCTTCCATCTGTTTATTGATTTAAAACTGTCACCTCATAGTTCTGATTCTTCCCCTTTTTAGAGCGATGTTGCATAGAATAGTTCACTCTGACACTGCTTCTCGTGTGGGGAGTTTACACACATAATGTGGGGGAACTACTTGCAACAACATTTTTCTACCTAAAATAAGGAAAAAAATTGACAAGCAACCCATATTGCACGTCTCGTTTCTCGCTTAGTAAACGTGCATGGAAGCCACCAACCCTCTAACTAAACATGCAACCCTTCTGCAAGACATTTCTATCACTCAGTATATATTATACTTACTAAATATATGAAAAAAACATGTATAAAATACAAGTTTTTTGCTATCCACTTGTCCTCAAAACATTTGAAAAGAAGTGAGCAAATGGATACAAAGCATAGCTGTAAAACTGCATTTAAGTAACAACTAGGTCATGTTCTGACACGCATGTATGGATTCTACTATTTATTTGGCTATTTTGTAATTAAGAAAAAAAAAGTTTTACGACATTAAGTTCTCATTTTATCGGATATGAATTGAACAAGTTCATGTTTTGTAGTTCATAGGTGTTTACAGTGAAATGCTTGGTGATGATGTGTCAAACAGCTGACGTTGGTGATGCTGAGGAGTACGTTTCAGTCCCGTCATAGAAGCATCACACGTGTATCTGCTAAGAAAGGATGCAGAAGCTTGTTTATATGAAATGTCAAACACCGGAATTCATTTGAGGATAAAAATCCCTCCTGAAAGGTGAGAAACGGATGTATTTTACCTTTTACCTGTTCATAATCATAAACAGTGCAGACAAGCCTCCACGTTGAAAACAGGCTGATGACGCACTCATCAGGTCCATCCTCAGAGGAAAGGGCTGATGTGTGGCTTGTGTTTAGAACAGGGGTTCTCAACCTTGGGGTCGCGAGACACTAATATGGGTTTGCCCAATGCCTTCAAGAATATTATTTGAACTATTTGAGCCCATTTTTGCCTAATTTTACCATTTTCCGCAACTACATCAAACTTGCCATATTTTAACCTTTTTTCATCACTTTTTCTTGCTATGTTTTTTCTCATTTTAATGCATTTTTGCGACATAACTCCCATATCTTCCACTTCTCCATCACCTTTTCTGCACATTTTGTCCACTTTCAAGACATTTAGGTACCGATAAACCCTTTCCACCACTTTTCCCACCTAATTTTGCATATGTTGACCCATTATTGCCACTGTTAATCTATTTTCACCATTATTCATGTTTATTTTTGCCAATTTAACTACATTCATGATTTGTCATGCCCATTATTTGCCAGTTTAAACTAATTGTTCCCACTTTTTAAATTACATTACCCCAACCTCCTTCTCCCCATTTCTGCCACTTTTAAGCCAATATTGACACTTTGAACCCTTTTTACCACTTTTTCTGTCAGTTTTTAACCACTCTGACTTGCAACTTTCAACCATTTTTTGTGGTTTTTAAAATCCCATTTCACCACCTAATCCACAATAATTGGTCATTTTTAATCAATTTTATTTCTGATGAAATCAATAATTTACATTTTTAATGACTGTATTATGAAGCAAATAATAATAAACTTCCTGGTTAACAGTGGCTATTATTCAGAAAAAAAAATAAACGTGGTTATCACGGATTCATAGACTTTATGGATGGACCCTAAAAAACGATCCCTTTATCCCCCTTATAGATGGCCCTGTCTCCATATGACTGCTCTTCGATGTTCTTGTGTGTGTTCAACCACCTTCAGATACAGTGGGGGTCCCCGGTCTCTGGCACCTTTATTGTGGGGGTCGCGGGCTGAAAAGGTTGAGAACCACTGGTTTAGAAGAGGACGCAGTTCCTGGGAAACCTGTGTGTGTGTGTGTTTGCAGACCATTCTGCTTTGCTATGGAAATTTATCTTAATGTTTTCTTGTGTGGACCAATATTTTGGAGGGAAAATAAAGCAACCGCTGAGGAGCAAAGGACACGCTTTGGAAGATACGCAGTCAATCTGTTGAAATACATGTTAGGGATAAGTATATGAGTAGTTCTGTTTCTTTTTTGGACTCAATTTGTGGTATGACATCTTCTCTATTTCCTGTTCTACCCTTACCTGTTAGTTTGCTTCTGTATTTTTTCAGCATTCCTCATCTTCGTGCCCCCTTTCCCAACCTCCTCCTCCACCTCCCTACGGCAAATGTCAATGTATTTAAAAGGTCAAGTAGATGTTTGCAGTTTTTCTTTTGTTGATATGACACCAGTTATATTAATTAAAGCCAATAAAATTAACAATAAGTGACACCAGAGTGGCATTTTTCCTCTCTTTTAGAAGTTAGAATGCTCACCGCCTTCTGTGCCACTACAAAAATGAGATTAAAGAGCTGTTGTTTATCAAGAAATAAGTATATGTTTTAAGAGCAACCGTTTAATATGTCACATGTACTCTGGTTCTACTGGTTTTGTTGTTTAGTTGCAACTGATGGTAAATTATAATATTAGATTAGATGTTCTCCTTTCTTAATCTGACATTTGGGAATGTTGTAGTTCTTTTTAAGGAAAGCGTTGTATCAGATGAGTCATTAAAAACGTGCAGGATTGCATCTCTCCACGACTGAATAGAGGAGAATGAGTGAATATTAGCTAATCATCAAATGCATATACAGTATAATTTAAAAACTCACATTCCTGTTTTGTTTTTATTGCGTGTTAAAGTTTGTTTCAATTAAGTCCAGGTGCAAAACTGTACACGTTTAACAAATATTATTTAAATTTTATAATTTAATTTAAATAATGTATTTCAATCAATTCATCACCTTTGTGGCCTCCTGAAGAAGTCATGTTGAGTGTTTTTGTTGTTGTATGTGTGTTCTTGGTATTGTTTAGTACATTTTCTATAATTTTTTGTGATTCTGTTGTTCTTTTGTATGTTTCTGGTCTTATTTAATATCATTTTCTCTCATTTTTGTTGTCTTTTGTCTTTGTTTTAGTTGTAATTTTGTATATTGTTTGTTGTTTTTGTGAATTTTAGTTTTGTATTTCTTAGTCTTTTTGGGTTTTTTGCAGTCATTTTGCGTGTTTACACTAAATTAGACCCAGGGTTCAAATGTGGCCTCCAGTTACCTATGTCTGCTGTAGAGCCTGACCTGTCTTTGCTGAAAATTAATCCATTGAATCAAATATTCTTTTGAGGAGGAAAAAAAAATGGGTGTGTGAAAAATTTATTTTGAAACGGCAGAGGATACAATAAGTTAAGACTTGGGAATGGGATAGGTGAGGAGTGCATTTATTTTGATGGCCAGTCCCGGGCCAACTAGTAGATAGAGAACCAGTCAGACAGAAAGTGAGAGGGGGATGATAATTGTTTTCCCACCCTCCTCTTCATCACTGCTCCTCCAGAGAGCTTGGATGAAGATGAGGGAAGAAGCACCTTGTGCAACATCGGGACAGCTTCCTCAATAGCAGGAAGAGAGATGAAAACAAAAAAAGCACCAGTTGATGTTGGACAAAAGAGAAAAAAGATGGAACATAATAAAAGACGGGATTAGGAAAAGACATCTCATAGTCCTTTGTTCCCCCGCTTCCACCGATGGTTTATGGGAAACAGCGAGTAGATGTCCTGACTCCATGATGTCTGCACATATAGTTTTCCATGGTCACCACCACTGTGGAAGGGTCCTTACACAGACATGATGTGCTTTACAAAGGCTGCAGAGCCATGAGCCAATCGGAAAAGAGAAAAAACAGAGGAAAAGGAGATGAGTCAAATTAGACTATGACACATTATTGTTAATAATTCCATCAAGCTCAGTTTTTAAAGATATGTTAAGGTTTCATTTATTCAAACATTTTTTCAGGAAATTTGATCTTCTGACATGTTTTGACTGCCAAGCAATCATTCCAGCACGATTAATTTTGTCTACTTATTGAACAGCATGTTAAGTTGAGATTTTGTTTATTCAGACAAGGTGTTTCAGGATTTTTTTTATCTCCTGACATGTTTTGACTGCCAGTCTTCATCAGAGGAGTTCTGCTTATCGCCTTTGATGATTCCTTTGATGCCTCACTGGGTGTTAACGTAACAGTATGTCTGATGAAGACTGGCAGTTGACAGTCAAAACATGTCAGGAGAAAAACTATTCCTGAACATACTGTTATAAAAGAAGACAAAATGAATATCGCAGGAATTATCACATGGTAGTCAAATAAAACTTCAAAGGAACCATCAAAGGCACTCAGCATGAATAAACGAAACCACAGCTTAACATGCCAAGCAATCACTAGATGCCTCTGTGGAAGACTGTCAGTTGGCAGTCAGAACATGTCAGGAGATCAAATTCCTGAAAAAAAAAGTTGTCTGAATAAATGAAACCTTAATATATTATAAGACATTATTGTTCCTGAAATACAAAAATGTTAGTTAATAATAATAATTAAAAAAAAATAATATTTTAAACATTTTTATGCTGAAAAAAAAGCAAACTTTAACAACACTTGTAATTGTATACATAAGGCTGTCATTAGCATGAGTAAGGTGTCATGAAGGCTGTCATTATGTGTCATTCACTATATTATGACACTTTTGGAGCTATGTTGGCATGTTTTAAGTTAGGTGAAGGGATCTAATGGGGCTATGTAGGGTCAGGGTAACGAAGGACACTTGATGACAGCCTTCATGACGACACTTTATTCATGCTAATGACAGGTGTCATGTCATAATAATGACAGCGTAATGTCAGCCTTTACGTAGAAAGTGTTACTCAAACTTTATATGATAGTATATTAGACCAATATCATAGAAGCATTGACAATATTTTACAAATTTCATGTGTTTCAAGCTCATGGGGCTTTTTTTTCACTTCCTGATAAAAATATAAATTCTAAGTAAGTGAAATTTATGTCTTACCCTCGTAGTTGATACAGCCATTCTCGTCCTCCTGTCCTGCCATAAGTGCATCAATCTCAGCCTCATTCATCTTCTCTCCTGTAATAGCAGATGGTGGACATGGTGTGAAGAAGGATATGGTATGAAAAACAACAAAGTGGTCTTCATGGCCTAGCCATGCCTGACTCACCCAGTGTTGACAGCACAATACGCAGCTCAGCACCCATCACTGTGCCGTTGCCCTCCTTGTCAAAGACACGCAGACCCTCAACGTAGTCCTCAAATCCTGCCTTGTTTGGGCTGTTGATGATGGTCTGGAGCATGGGCAGGAATGCCTCAAACTCTATTCTCTTGTTGGCCATTTCTGATTGGAAAAGAAGTGCAAATGATAATTGGATATATTCAAAAGGTGAATAAACTCTTTGTCCTACAATGCCCAAATGCAGACCAGTATAAGGTAAAATGCTTTTAAAAAATGATTAAACGTATTGCTTACCATCAGCCGAGGGGTTGCCCAAGATAGTCTTCACCTCCTTGTTGGTGGGGTTCTGTCCCAGAGCACGCATGATGTCGGCAATCTGGTTATAAGCCACCTTGTTATCTCCCACTCTGTCAAACAGACCAAAGGCCTCCCTGTAGTCTGCCAATGACAAGTGTTAAATGTTAAAAAAAAAAGCTAATAGATTCACTGGTTTAAAATAGTGTGTATTACTGCATACAGCCTATAGAGTATAGTGTGTGTGAGAGAGAGGAGATTTAAGCCTTTATTGTGCATGCAAGTAATTCTAACAAAAATAATGAACATGAATCATTTTCTAGGAATAGTTTAGTTTATTTTCACAGTTTTCTCAATTGTTTTCTATAGTTATTGAGCTTTCATAATGCTTAAGTAAATTTTTCCATGTTTTTTAAAATTTTTATTTAAATATCAAATACTTGAATACATCTTTAAATATAACAATAATTGCAATTGTTTAAAATATTTAATTTCTTGTCCTTTAGTTTTCTTTGTGTAAAATTCATCCTTTTAATAGTTAAAATTAGTGTTTTTCAACCTTGGGGTCACCTGAAATGTCTAGTAATTGATAAAAGCAAATTACTGATTAAACATTTATTTTTGACATTTTTTAATTATGATTCTTGTACATATTTAAACACACAATCCAACTGTATTCTGTACTTTCACTTTGTTCAATTTAAATCTAGTTATTATTAATGATACTAATATAATGCTGTATAAAAATATCTGAGCTGGCACAACTTGTTACTAATACTGGCAATTCTGTATTTGTAATACAGCATAAGAAACAGCCATCCATCCATTTTCAAACCCACTTGCTCCTGTTTTACAGGGTCGCAGGGGTCTGCCGGTGCCAATCTCCGGCTCTCATTGGGCGCTGGGCGGGGGTACACCCTGGACGGGGCGCCAGTCCATCGCAGGGCAACACAGACAAACAACCACTCTCTCATTCACTACTATGGGCAATTTTAGAGACCCCAATCAACCTTACAGTCATGTTTTTGGATTGTAGGAGGAAGCCCACGCAGCACAGGGAGATCATGCAAACTCCACACAGAAAGGACCCAGGTAATCAGAAACATGATTAAAAAAATTATAATTCTAGAAAAAAAAATAATAACGTCTTTAGGGTCGCCAGAAAGTCTTGATATTAAAATAGGGTCACGATCCAAAAAATTTTGGGAACCACTGGTTAAAAATCATCTGCATTTTACAATGAGGAGCTGATGGTCAGCCATCCACTAGGTGGCAGCGACTGCAAATGAATTTTCTATACAAAGGCCAAGACAATCTTCAATGTGTGTGGTATCAGTGCACATAGCCTACTATTTCTATCCTATCTCTCTTCCTCTTCCTCTCTCTCTCTTGGGGCAATGGGCTCTTTTAAAAGACCACCTTGGAATTGATAAACATAGCTGAGAATATGAGACCCTCCTTTTAAAGGCAAGAGCCCTCCATGGGTGAGTAAAAGTAGGGAATGCTGACTGTAGTGTAACAAGTAGCCGCTCTGCAGATCCTGAGGTGTTTGATTCATGAGTTCACCTTAGTCCCCCTACCTCGTTCCGTAACCCCTTAGTCCCCTACCTGGTAACCGTTGAACTGTTGAAGGAGCTTGTCCTGATCTGGGTATTCCCAGATCAAGACATTCACAATTTGGAGTAAATTCCAAATTACTCTAATGTACGATCTAAAGTAAACCTTTATGATTTAATGCAATTTAGCACACTTACATTTTAGTGGCAGCTGTTAAGTTTATTGTGATCTGGATTTGAGCTATTTCCATTTTTTTGTTTTTGGAACAAAACGTTATATCAACAGTGGACAGACATTAACAGAAATCATTACACTTTAGGGGCACGCCAGGGAAAACCCAAAAAACCCTCGAGGGGCTTGAAGAAGAGGGCTCCATGTAACATTTTAAACTTTACCTGAAGAGAAAAATAATAATAATAATAATAATAAAATAAAGTCAAGAAAAAATAATGAATAGCGCTTTGTTGTTGTCAGGATGTCAAGTTGTATGGTCTATTGTGCATTGTCACTGAAAGCAAAAATGTAACGTGGGCCACATACCGTCAATCTGGTCTCCGCTGAATTCAATCTGCAAGCCAATACAAAGCAGCGTAATGAGGATTGATCACAGAAAGTAAACACATACAAAGACCTACATAACAAAACACGGATTCTTCACTTTTTTTAAATCTGCATTCAAATTGTTTCTTTGCCAATTTTAGCCTGGGATGGGGGCACCTTTTCTGCGGAGGTCCATCTTTAGCTACATTAACATGTCCACATTTGGTGTCACCCACTGCCCTCATGTATCAGTCACCGCTGTGATGGTCCAATCCAGAGAGGCCGGGGTGTGGTCTAAGTCATGGTGAGCTATCCAAGGTTCTACTCATTCACCCTCAGATTCTTGCTCCCCTCACAGTGAGAAGCTTGAAACGGTCACTTCCATCTGTTTTTAGGACTAAACTCTAAGTGAAAATGAATTCTGTTGATAAACTGACTTGTAGCCATCTGTATTTTTCATCCTACCTACTATTCAAGAAAATATGAGGAAAACATTGGTAACTGTTATAAGTTTTGTTCCAGTTGGGGAATCTGTTAATGAAGTTCTAAGTAAAAGTTGAAATCCCAGCTTTTTCCAAACCCTCCCCAAAAGCAGTTCAGGTTGGCATTCATTGTACCTTGACAGCGGACAGGTCAACTGCAGGAGTCTTAGCAGGTGCAGGTGCAGGAGCTGGTGCTGGTGCTGCTGCTGGTGCTGGTGCTGCTGCTGCTGCGGGTTCGGCCTTCTTGGCGGGTGCCTTAACGTCCTTCTTTGGTGCCATTTCAGCTGATTGTAAAAAAAAAACTACTTTGGCCCTGAAGCACAGACAAATTCCAGTATGGGTGGCACACAAGTAGTGCAGCACAGAATGGAGGGGACTCGAAGCAAGACACCCCCCTTTGGGTGTATATATATGAGGCTATTTTTCTTCTTCACCCTCGTCAGAGCTGCTCGTACGTACGGATTGGATAGCTGGTGGGAGGGGTTTGTGTTTTTTTGTGAGCATGTGGTGGGCTTCTCTCTTAACATGGAATACAAGGCTGTCGGCCCGAAAGTGTTTATTCATGCCATATAGCTATAATCAAAAACGAAAACACCACTGACGTGTGAAAGGTCATGTGAGGCCACAGGAGAAACTCTACACTTTCACTCACAACGGCCCGCTTTCTTATGCACTATCTACTTCAGGGGTCACTGAAGTACTTCATACTTAGTGAATAGTCTGAAGGGCTACCAGTTTAAAGAGAACTTTTAAATCCTAAATGTTCACAGTTTCACTTTAATTAGAGGGTAAGATAATAAGGAAGGCTAGCAGTAACTTAAAGAAAATGTTGAGGTTTCAAAATCAGATTTTAGATGGAGTTCATTGATGACTAGAGCTCCTGAGGGCCCCTCAGGTGGTCCATGCAGGCTGCCTGGAGCCCGCAGGCACCATGTTGGTGACCATTGATCTACATCATTTTAGGAGGAATCCTTGGCCAATGCTAAATAGGACAACACATTTAAAAACAATCTCTGTGTGTATTATTCAAGAAACACTATTTTAATCCATTATCATACACCTTATAGAATATATACAGTAGTTTATTATGCATTATATAAAAAGCTAGAGTATAAAGTAACATGCATATCATATGTCACACACATGCTGTAAATCAGTGAATGAATATAAATAAGACACTGGAAAGAAGTCAAGTAGGGCTTCCCAGAACATAATTATATCCATTCCCAGCATTAAAGTTTTTTTTTTTTTTGTGGTCTCATGGGACACGTCTCTACTTACCATACAGGGGTCTAGTGTGATGGGTGTTCAGTGTGACACAGGGTGAATTAACCTGATTGGGCACCCCAGGGGATTGACAGGTACCCATGTTACTGTAAATATACGATTCACTTAAGCACAGAGTGCAGAGCAAACATCTATCAAATGACTGGGCTGGTGTGGGTTAAGTGACTTACAGGTATGTTATAAACATTAGGAAAGGCTAGAAGATAACAGCTATGCAGCTATGTAGTGCTATAGGAACAAATTAATGCAGTTAGTGGAGCATAGGGTAGTGATGTGCTCAAGACCACAGTATCCAAGATCAAGACTTGACCTAGAACAAGACAAAGACCAAGACAAACCAAGACAAGACCAAGACTATACCACTAACATAGGGCTTACACTTGAGCTATACATCACTCTCTTCTTCTCTGGACAGTTTGGTCTCCTCCAGGTTCTTTTTGACACTTTGTCGCCATATCACCTTTGGCCGCGACCATACAACGTCAGTAATGGTTGCGATGGGCTCCTGGTTGGTCTTCTTTCACAGGTTGTCATTGGACATTTGTCACACCCCCATGATGTAGCGCAGCTGGCGCTTGACGAAGCATTGTAGATGTTGGGTCATCTTTGTTTTTGTTCTCCAGGTTTTGTTGTTGAAGGTGTGAGTCTTCATTGTTTTTAATTGTGCACTGTTTGGTTTAGGGGTTTCACGATTCGTTACAGATATGAGATTTCGGTCCGATATGGGCAAAAAGCCAAAAATCTGTATATATCAGTCTACATCTAAAATCTCCAATATATGCATTTGGATAGAAGTGGTACGTTCTAGAACTCCAGCACTTCTATTGAATGAGTTTTTGTCATACCTACTCTTGCTAGCGATTGTAAATTCACTCTACAGAATAAGTTATACAAATATGTAAGATCCGCGCTGATATAATATCGGATCAATGTCATGATCGGCCGAATACTTAAGGTTGTAGAATCGGTATCGAATCGGCCGTGAAAGAGTTGTATCTGGCGACTCCTTGATTTAATTTATCTTCCATCTGAATGTTTCACTTTCAATCATGTAAAGCACATTAAGTTACCTTGTGTATAAAATGCGGGATATAACTAAATCTGCCTTGCCTTTAAGGAGATGTGCTCGGACCTCCAAATGCAGTGGAGTGCTGAGAATGCCACTTGGGCTTTTCCGCATCAGGTCTTGATGTCTTGCTTGGCCCATCCCTACTTCTACATCAACAACGCTGCTAATACAGGTGAACTTGTCGAGATGTTCCAATGGTCCGACATTAAATACTAAAGGAAAGACCATTTAGGGACTCAAAACTCAACTGATTACTTTATTGTCACATAAATATGGGTAAATACATGAAATAATTTCTCTGTTTTTAACTCATCTCTGAGGAGCACTTGGCAGCAACAGGGTTGTTCTAGGAAGCAATTGGCAGGGAATGGCTTTACTAATGCGCCCACAGTAGATTAGAAACTATGTCCCTCAATGTACGAGTCGCTTCTTCAACCATTAGCCACTACTGCTCTGCAATATTGGTGAATTAAGTGTTGGCTGCCCCTATATGAAAGTCTGCTTAGTCACTGTTTAATATTAGACTCAAACAGCTGTTGGTTTCTTCCCTTCTCTGAATCTGTAAACCTGAGTTTTCTTGAAATATTGCTCAAACATGCAAGTGTACAAAAACAACATTTGTTATGAAGATAGTAGAGATACTGCAGAAAGGTCTCTGTGTAGACAGGTGGTGGAAGTGGCGTCATCTTAATCTAATATTGCGCCTTTGTTTATTTTCTGGTCACTAACTATTGGGGTTTGAAGAAGCAGCACCTGTGTTCAGATTGAGAAGGATGTGACGTAAAAGCCCAGGGAGATGGAGATCTAGTGGAGCTCTCAGCTGCCAATGCCAGTAACCCAGACAAGGCCAAGAGTGCAAATTCTGTCTCCTTAATTCTAGTCTATATCTGTCTCTCAGGGCCAGCGGTGCAGCCCTGCCCCCACCACCATCACAGGGCCCGGTGACGAAGGAACTACATACATTCTTCTACCTCCCATAGCCCCCTTACCCAATGCACACACACACACACACACACACACACACACACACACACGCCCTGCCCTCTTGCTTTCGCTGACCCCATCTCCATGAGGGTAAGCTAGAGAAAGCCTCAGTCCCTCAGCTGTCATCCAGGCTCACTTGGGGCTCTCTGTTGTACCTTCTCCCAGTCTGACTTCTCCTCACTCGCCTCCCTATAGAAACTCTGCCCCGTCCTTGCACCTGTGCTGCAGTACAAGCTGAGCTGAATTCTAGAATATTAATGGATTTTCCAGCACCGTAGAGTTGGGCTTTATTAAGAAGTGATGGCAGGTCAGCTTAGGAAAAGAGAGAGTGAGAAGAGACAGCTCAAGTTTATTTGATGATGAATTGGAACAGATTTTCTAGAATAATTACCCCACAAATAATCCTTATGTGACTGATCAATGACAGATGCAACTAATATGACTTCCCCTGAGTTAATTCCAACTGACTTCTAAACAACATATTTCAATATACCGTTACCAATTTTCAGCATCAGATTAGTGCAGATACACAATCTTCTCTATTGAAATAAACAAATAACCAACCACTGATGTAGTCACAGTGTTCAGGTCTTTTGGGACAATGATTCTAGAGATAGGAGGAATGTGTGGTCAGACCTAAATTAAGGAAAAAAAGAGCTTCAGTAAGTAACAGGTAGCACTGTGTGATTCTTTGCCTATTTTGAGCTGATTTTTCACTTGTGCGTCTATTTTTGGGATCTTGACGAGTCGTGTTGTAAACAAGGGCTCACAAGAACATGACCACCTCCCGATCAGCAATCGTATGGTCGCAAGAAAACCTGTTTGAAATCCTGGTCACCCCTCATGAGGGTATTGCACTGTTGAAGCAGTGCCATGGACCGGCTTACCTCAAACTCTCACACTGGGCATGCGCGCACAGTGTTGGACCGCTGTAGAATTGACAGACCATACTGCCCATGTCTGCTCAGCCTGTTCCACATCGCCGCCGCCTTTTTAAAAGCAGAGAATGGCACAAATTGCCAATTCAATGCTTTTATTTTTGCTTATCATTGCGAGTGTCTATCTACTTCCGGGTTCTTCTTTTATTTTCTATTTTAATGACTATGCTTCAGAGTTCTTCTTCTTTTTCTAATTTTTATGTTGCATTTCCAGATACAAGACTCCGACGTGTCGTGTATGGACGTGCAGTCTGGTTGAGTCAGAGTGTCGGTCCGTATAGTGTGGGAACATGAATCGTGAGCTGCGAACATTTGGACTCTTCGCACAATTTGTGCTGGAGCTGAGTACAACTATTGAAAAAAAGTGCACAGTGTATGCCTACCTTAAACCAGCTCAAGGACATACAAGATGCAAGCAAACATGATTGAAAATGAATGGCTGCTTGATCTTGCCATATAGATCTCAGATATTTTAAATGCTTTTAAAGATTATCTATATATAAAGAAACAATCAAAAGTTGTTATTGAATCTTAGATGATGCATTTGCACCATTGTGATTTGGAATCTAATAAATTCTATGAATGTGCTTCAAAAACACTTGATGATCACAAATTGTTCCTATTAGACTTGCAGAAGAGTTTTTTGACAATTGAGAATTTGGTTCTTTTTTCATCTTTTTTTACAACTTATATTCAGCGGTTTACACCCTAAGCAGAATGTCAGAACACACTCGATAACACAGATATACAACCACAGCCATATTAACAGACTTCACTGAACCTCACATAGATGTTTTTGAACTGCGGGAAAGAAATCAGAGTCCTTAGTGTAAGCTCATATACCCTGGGTAGGTACATAGAGCAACCACGGTCAGAGCAGCTTCAAGGCTAAAAATGGGTAGCAGGTCATTTGGACATATTTGACCTAAAGTTTCTGCAGATGTCTTTAATATGATTTAATGTAGCATTACAAAGTGGAGTCAAGGTGCCAAGATAAAAAAGACTGCATGATCTTTCATTATAGATCATTTTGATTGATTACTTTTATTGCTACGTGCACATACAGACGTGGCTCACATTGTTAGTGTCAGAACAAGGCTTTGAAAATCAATAGGTCAAGCTTCAGGTTTGCTGTAAATGCATGATTTAATGATCAAGAAGCAATAAATAATGAGTCATGTTACTGTTCTTTTCATTTCACTTAATTTTATGTTATTTCATATATATGCAGTATACATATATTTTTAAATACATGACTTTACTTTTTCCACAGTGTTTAAATTGCATCTTTGGCTGATTTCTAGTGGCTCAGAAGGAACTAGAGAAAAGGTCATCAGCATCAGTGCCATGGACATACTGCACTTTTGGCTTAAAGGGAACATGAGCAGATGTAGAGCAACTAATGGTGTGAGATGGATGATATTAAACCAATTTTGGATGAAGGCAACATTAATAAAAAGAACACCAAAAGGGTTAACATCACATTATTTCTATAAATACACATGATTAGTTATGGGTGATGATTAAATGGTGAATAGGACGCTCATGTGGAATATTATTGCAGAAACTAAAGTCTCTTTGATAACTTTTCTGTGTCGCTTCCTCAGTCCTGAGCGTTGCCCTTGAGACAAACAGTGCATATCATAATATCAGCCACAGGTTTGTTTCAGGACAGACGCTATAACCGTCTCCTCTAAGGAATGACAGTTGTGATGTGTAGTGCTGATGCCTGGTTACACCACTTTATGTTTTTAGTTATCTTACACATTTGGGGTTTACATTTCATGGGTATTTTCCAATTTGTTATTTGCACCATTCAAAGGTTCATGAAGTGTTCAATTAGGAATGGATGCAGATTAAATGGTATCATTGCTGACGTCAAGGTGCAGCAGCTGTCGTCACCTTGGAGTTCTCCAGTGTGGATGATTAATGAAAAGGGTTCGAGTTTATGAAAAGAAATGCCTTCTGTATGGGGCGCTGACTGTAAAGTTGCGCATGCTAAAATAAACAACTTTTTGCAACATTTAGCAACAAACCAACTTTAAAATAACCTGTGTGAATTTTTTTTGTTACTTTTGACCAGATTTACAGCAATGTTTGTGAAATTTCTTTTCTTGTAAAAATACAATGTCAATGTGAAATCTAAATCTAAATGTTAAATTCAAATCTAAATGTTAAATCTAAATTTTAAATCTAAATGCTTAATCTAAATCTTCAATCTTAATTTTAAATCTAAATGTTAAATCTAAATGCCCTGGGTGAAACTACATATTTTGCTAAAATGCGAAATCACCAGTGGTAGCAAAATCAAAGCTCATTCCAGTAAATTTGCACATTAGCTGAATATTTAGTTTTAGTTAACATTTAGCAATTAACAAATTAACAATTAACATTTAGATTTAGATTTAACATTAATATTATATTTTTATGATAAAAGAATATCACAAATTACCCAAATATTGCTGTAAATCTGGTCAAAAGTAACAAACAAATTCACACATTTTTAAATGTGGTTTGTTGTTAAATGTCGCGAAAAGTTGCTGTTTATTTTAGCATGTGCAACTTTATAATTGGCGCTCCATATTTTTGTGATTGGATTTCAACAATGTCAAACTCAAGGGAGAGTGGACAGGCTTCCTTTTCCATAAAACATGCCGGGGGCGATGACCCAGTCAACCCCCAGTGATGGGGGTAGATTTGGGACTCTGGTTTGATTCTAACTCCCCCAACCTCCCTACCCCCGCTCCCCCCCACACACACCCCACCTCCCTGTTCCCTTTTAAACTCCAAGCGCTTCCTTCCCGGACCCCTATCCATGCCAAAAGGAATGAGGCTGTAACTGAGCCTGGGGGGACAGATGGTGCCTATTTATAGTCTCCACAGAGAGGTGTGAAGTTTCTTAGGATTTCTAAGAGCAGGAGCTGTGGCTCCTTAAGGGGACTGATGCTGGCCCCGTGGCCCTCGTTCCTGTCTTTCCCCTCATTTGCTCTCTCCCAATTCTCCTCCCTGGCCAGTCGGGGATTAGATGAGAGTGGGCTAAACAAAGCTACAACTGCCTTTTTTTTTTTTTTTTTTTACCATGGATGCTTCATCATTATGAGGGAGGGAAACTTAATGTCAACTCAAAGGGACATTTATTTTCTCTAGTTGATGCTTTTGTCTCCATCACATCTAATATCTGGAGTCCCAAATTAAATTAGCAGGACACACAATCTTTCATAACATCATGCCACTGATGATGAAGACGATGGAGCCTTTGGTGTATTCCTAAAATCTACCCTAAGATTTGCTCAAAATTTGATTTAACCCCTTTATCAGGATCAATAGTCAAACCAAGGTTATTGCAGCTTGAATGAGGTCCACAAGAGCTACAATTTTTCCACAGTTTGTCTTGTAACTAAGTCTGAAAAACATCTTTAAATAGTTTTTATTTTTAACCAAAGTTAACTGTTCTGTTCTAAAAGACTACACTCAAGGTCATGGTGACCTCAGCTCCACCTGTAGAAGATTCCCCGCTATTAACACGAGCTCATTATTCTATGCTTTTCCTTGAAAACAATGAGAGAAAGTAGAAATGTCACAATTATTTAATGTAATGATGTTGCCCTGAAATGCACATTTATATTTGACATTTAAAGAGGCATTATAAAATAATGAACATGAACATGAACTATAAACCCATGCTAATGCTGAAAAAAAATAAATAAACGAAAGCAGGAAAAACAACAGTTAAAAAAAAAAAAAAAAGAAGGGACTCAAGACTAGATATATTTATTTTTTTATTTAACGCTATACGATATATCAGCCTATAACCAATATATTGCTCAATAGTGGATGTAATATGAATTAAGAACAATAATATACACAGGATATATACTGTATGATTTATTAGAATACATAAAATATGATTTCTAGACAAAGACAAACACTATTTGATTTTTAATTAGAAACACTGTCAACATAAGGACAGTAAAGCCACCAATAAATGAATTAAGGAAAACTGTATTTCCAGAATAAAATATAATAATAATAATAAATATTTTAGTGTTGAGACATAGCTGAACATTTTCAAAGATTACATCACAAACTTTCCTGCAATGTTCTGTGCAAATATAATGCCTATAATTTCCTTTTACCAATAGGTCATGGTATGACTATGAATGACGGTTGGGTTAAACCATAACTCATTTTTTTGGTATACAAATGAAAGCTGCTATAATTAATTAGCATCAACTTACTATAGCTCTACAAACTTTTAATAACTTCCATTAGCGTAGCACATCATCCAAGTAAACAGGCTGCTAAGAGGAATATTTCAATCTATAAAGATTCAACTTTATTGTCAATATTGTTTTTTTTAACACAAACAAATAAAGATGTATGTTTAAAATAAAAATATGAATGTGTGAAGTACTTTAACAGTGCAGTGTTGGATGCAAGATGTATCTCTCTATGAAAGCAAGGAATTTCTGTCTCTGTGATGATGATGTCATCACTGTAGAGTGATGATGTAATCAGAGCCAGCTGGGAGCAAATACAATTTTCAAGGGGGCGCCATTGAGTCATTTTGTCATTCACACGTCCAATTCCCCCATAAAGTTTTTTTAAACCCGTTTAGGCCCTTAAAAAATGTGATCACTTTTTATGTAAGAATAATAATAATAATAATAATAATAATAATGAGGTGCATTACAATAGGATCCTATGCACCGCTGTGCTCGTGCCCTAATACCAATAATATTGATAATAAAAAAATAAAGCTTATAATGCAGAAAGCGCAGCACAAAGCGACTAAAGTTAATTCATCAGTTTCATATGAAATCCTGACCAACTAATCAGCTGAGCTATCAATCAATTATTGATTAACCTGTGATAGCTGTGTCAGGCTCTACACGAGACATGACTTCAAGTACAACAGAGACTGAAACAAACACTATTTGAGCTGCGTCTCCTGATATAGTGGTTGGGTAACAAACACCTGTGGTGAGGGTCTACATTCATGTGCACATACGTATATACAGACAGAACACCCACACAGAACCATGACAGGAAGCGTCTCATCTACTATAGTCACGGGGAATGCTGGAGTTTATCCCAGTAGACATACAGTAACGGCATTAAGTGGTGAAAACCCCCCTGGATAGGACGTCAGTCAATCACAGAGCTTGACAGACGATTAATATTCACTGATGAAAATCAACTAAAACTCATAAAATAAACCCCACATCAATGAATAACTGAATAAAAAAAATTATATTCCTCTTATTTAAAGCACTAAGTGCAACAAGTGCTTCAAGTTTGACCTACAGAGGGGGCCACAGGCAGATCGGAAAAGAAAAAAATCCCTGCGAACAGGTTTTTCTGAAATTTCAGTCAAATTTGACTGATGTTGGGAAACAAACTGAGATTGAAAGACATTAGTGACCAGAAAAATAGCACCAGTCGTCAAACTTGTGGCATTGAAAAAACATTGAATCTTATTTATGTTCACTTTTGATTGATTGATTGATACTTTTGTTACTTAACTTAACCTAACTTGACTTAGGTCACTTAATATCAAACACTGCTAGCCTTTTATTCACACTACACTTCTTCTGTTAAAAGTTGACCACAAACGCTTGAGGAGCACATGCAAACTGTGCATGAGCTCTTGAACAAGTGAAGGAAAATGAAATGTTAAAATATTCACATTGTGTTATGGATTTGATTAAGTTTAAAACATTGCAAATTATGTATAAAGCTAATTACAGAACACTGTCAAAAAATGTTTTCTGATTTTTTTTTTTAAGTAGAGAAGGGGAATATGTTTTGCGGGGTGACAGAGAACATTCTGGACTACTTTAAAAGTGTGTGCATCTCAGTTTGTGGGGTATCTCTTTGGAACAGTCTTAATATTATACTTAAAACATGGGATGTTTATGCATTTAAGTATAGGTAGGCCTATGAATGCTTGTTTTTGTTCATATTTGTGTATTTTGTTGTGTGTGTGTATATATATATATATGTGCATCTGATCAAATGTCAAATTTCTTTTGTACTTTGTGAAATAGCTTGGAAGTAGGGGCAGGACTAGATAAGTGTTAAGCTTCTTTCCGCCCCTCCTCAAACATTGCTGGGGCTCTTTTTAAGTGAGCAATGATTGCTTTATATTGTTTTTTAATGTTTAAAATAAATGAATAAATCACAATCACTTGAATCAAAACTAGTTCTGATCATGTCTGAGCTTTGACTAACTTTGTTGCTTCAAGATCCTGAACAAATGAGGTCAACTTCTGAAAGTATAAAGCCTTCTTCATATCAGCTGTGCCCTCCACAGAGCAAAGGTCGTCATACATTGTTGAAATGAAGCGACTATTATTTCTGTCGTCTCAGGGCCGTGCTTAGAAATACAGCGATCAGGGCCAGAGGGAGTCTATGTCTATTTGTGTTCTCCCTTAAGCTCCCTTAACATCTGAAACTCACACTTGGAATGGCAGACAATGTGGGATCCCTCCACTCCACCGCCGACAGACGCTGGAACTCGTTACACAGCCCGCCAGCCAATCAGTGGAAGAATTTAAGAGGCGACCAATACCCACAGGCCTTCTTCTAATGGAGGGCCAAACGATGCATTAAACAGGCTTCAGTGGTAACCACTGCGTGCACTTCAGGCGTTATTGGTGCCAAATGCCCAAGCTTATTCTGTGATGGCAAAACTGTTATTAGAAACTTACAGCAGAGAAAAAGCCTAGCTGTATTAGTGGAACTATGTTCCATAATGACTGAGCCATAAGAATACTCAATGACTATGGCTTTATTAATGGATTCTTTAGGTCAGATGTGTCATTCATTTTAGTTCAGGGGCCAAATATGGACCAGTTTGATCTCAAGGGGGCTGCAGATTATAGAAACAGGAAACGTGCATTTCCACTTTTAAATGATAAGTAAAGTATGTAAAAAATTGACAATATCCAAGCAATGAATGACAGATATCAGTCCCTGCAGGATCCTTAGTATAAATGATTTTGTGCTGCATTTTTATTTAATTTGGGTAATTTTGTAGAATAATTTAGGCAAAATTGGAGGATTTTGGAAAAATGTTGAGTTCTTTCAACAATTTAGCTTTTAAAAATGTCTGCCATCATGTGATATAAGTGTGGGAAAACTGTGAGTGCCAGCAAATATTTTAAAGTTTTATTGATTTTGTGTATTTTGAGGAACTCAGATATCTATAATCCATTTAGTTTGTAATTTATAGATTGATGTTTATTCTGTTTTTTTTTCTTCTCTTCTGTGGGCCGAATTGGATGCTGTAAAGGGCTGGAATTGGCCCCCGGGCCTCGAGTTTGACACACATGCTTTAGGTAATGCCACAGTTCAGAAATAAATATATACACAGTGTTTTATAGGTTGTTTATTGTGTGTAACTACAGAATGTGTGTATTTGTATTTATTTTTTATTGTCTGCATGAATAAATAGTACTATTAATTGGTAATATTAGCCCTCCTATTATCCTTGGGGTCAATTTGACCCTATTCAATGTTTATCCTTCAAAAAAAATAATAGTTTACTTTTTTTTTGCTTCATATTTCACGACTATAAAATTATCATGATATTTTTTCAATGTGCTAAATGTGCTAAATTTTACCCATGGGGTCAGATTGACCCCATGGGTAAAATATATTAGTAATATTTGAGGATAATAGGAGGGTTAAACCTTCATTTAGACAGACTTCTGTTCCTTTTTGGTATTCAAAAACAAATCTGATTTTAAACAATATATTTAGAATAAACAACACATTTATACTCAATGTGTGTGTTGTTTACCGACAGATTAAATCATCTCTCAGCACTTGTATCAGTCCACAGATATGATGGTGTAAATGTGTGACAATCTGTGGCTGTGACTGACTGGTAAGTCGAGGGCGTTTCTCAGCCTTTTCCTTGGCTTCAGCTCAATAAAGCTTGATAAACAATAAAGATGGATGTGATAATAGACTGACAAACTAATCATTGTAAAAGTAAACCATTTTTTTTTTAATCAAAACGTAGCAACTCTTACTGTTGAACTAAAAGATAAAACACAAGATGCAGATAAAAATGCTCTAGTCACACACAGGAAATGTACATGTAATGATAATTGTGTTTCTCATTAAAACTTGTTAATATTGAGGTGGATATATATATATATATGTTGATAACCTGCAGAAAACCAAGAGACCACATACCTCATATTCCTTTTTAATTAAAAAAAATCCTTTGATAAGATATATGGGATCAGTGGGGGCCACAAAAAGGTGATTGTCTGACTCGGGGGCCACATGATCAACATTTATGTCATCATTTAGAATATAATTTACCTTTATTGATCACAAGAGGGGAAATTCAATGACCGATCTGAAGAATAATTCAGGGAACAATAAAGGGTTTATCCTGTTCTTTTTGTCATTTTGAGTATTTTTCTCTTATTTTGTGTATTTTCATGTGTTATTTTGTCTGTGTGTGTTGTTTTTTTTTTCCGTTATGTTATTTGTGTATTTTGATGTCATTTTGTGCTTTGGAGACATTTTTGTAATTGTTTTATTCTTCTGTTATACTGTATCTCTGTATATCTTGTGTGTCTTTGGAGTTTTGTGTGTTTTTTTGAGTCATTTTGTGTATTTTTGTTGTTATATTTTAAGTCATATTGTGTATTGTGTGGTCAATTAGTGTTTTGGAGACATTTTTGTAATTGTTTTGTTTATTTTTCTGTTACATCGGTGTATATTTACATCTTATGTGTTTTTGGAGTAAATTTGTTGTTGTTTTTGCTTGTAGATATGTGTATTTAGTTCTCCTTTTGTGCAATTGTTTGTCATTTTGTATGTTTATTTTCAGCCAAAATGTGTGTTTTTGGGGCCATATTGTGTATTTTGTTGACATTTTGGGTTTTTGAAGACATTTTAGTCATTGTTTTGTTATTTTTCTGTTATATCTGTGTAAATTTGTAGTGATCTCATGTGTTTTTGGAGTAATTTTTATTTTTTCCCATTATAGATATGTGTAAATTCGTTTTTCCTTTAGTGCAAAATGTTCAGGCATAAACTTGTTTATAAAATTCTTCCTACAGACATAGTGCTTCACGGTCAAAACATTTATTCGACTCGTCTTCCAATCCTCTCCAGTTTGATTGCACTTCTATAGCTGCAAATTAACACACTGACCTCCATGGAGGTGTCAAGCTGTCACTTCTTTTACTGCGCGGTGGCAGCGAAATGATGCTCGAAGCATTTACAGTAAATATAGAGACTGTCATGGTGCCACTTTGACTGAAACTCTCTGATTTTTTTCAGGGTAAGAATTGCCACTGGATGTCAGCAGTGCTCCACAGAGTCACAGTCAGTGGGAGCAGCCACTGCCAAGTGTGGAGAGAAACAAGTGGTTTGTTTAGTGAAATGTGAAGAATCAAAAAGAAATTTAAGCCTGACTGAATAGTTTTAAAAATATGTATTTGTTCTGAAACTTACTGTAAAAGAAAAATAACAAATTGGGGCTGTGTGATCCACCTTATATTAATTAGAAATAGAAAACTACCTTAAATAATATGTATAAATACCGAATTAAATGGTTCAAAGCACATAGGTCTATTGTCACACACCCAATATCTGGAGTTCGAGGGATTTCCTGAACCATACAAGTCTTAATACCCACATCCACTTTGTTCATAGTGCTGAACACAGCAAAGTAACAATCAAAAAGCCTTCGTCCACACAGGAGCAATGTTGCAGTGATCAGCAAATCACACACAGACCCCTCTAATCCCACCACCGTGCAGCCGCTCTATGGTCACGTTGGCTTTTTTCTTTGCGGCCAATTGGCTTCAAAGAAAAGGTTGTACAAAGAGTTTGTAGCACAGAAAGCACCGAGCACAAGTTAGTGACAAGAAGGTTGATATTCAATCAGAAAGCTGCATTTTTATTTATTTATTTTTTTCCCCCAATGAAAATAAGAATTTAAATAATGTATGTTGACCCATAGATGAATATAATTTTTTTTAATTATATTTCTACATTTTTTTTTTACTCAATATTACTTGGTTGACCAAAAAAATAAAATAAATAAGTGCCGTAAATAAAATGATGTTAAAATTTGATTTAAATTTAAACTAAGCAAAAAGCTCATTCATATGGTTCGCCCATTGTAAAGTTGCACATGCTAAAATAAACAGCAGCTGTTTGCAACTTTAAGGAACAAACCACATTTAAAAAATGTATGTGAATTCATACTTTTGACCTAATTTATAGCAGTATTTGTGATATTTACATTTCTTGTAAAAACATAACGTCAGTGGTAAATGTAAAGGTTAAATGTTCAATCAAAATTCAAATGTCAAATGTCAAATGTTAAATGTAAATCTTATATCTAATTCTAAATCTAAATGTTACATATGAATGTTGAATCTCAGTCCAAATGTTGAATCTAAGTCCAAATATTAAATTTAAATGTTAAATGTTAAATCTAAATCTAAATATTAAATGTCAATGTTAAATGTTAAATCTAAATGTTAAATATAATTCTAAATCTAAATGTTAAATCTAAATGTCACCGGTGAAACTAACTAATTAGCTAATATTAGCTATATTAGCTAAATATGTAGTTTCACCCGTGACATTTAGATTTAATATTTAACTATTTAATGTTTCACATTTAAATGAAAAAAACAACACAAATGTTGCTGTAAATCTGGCCAAAAGTAACTAACATACGTTTTTTGTTTTTTTTGTTAATGTTTGTTGCTAAATGTTGCAAAAAAAAAAAAAAAAAAAATTCTGTTTATTTTAGCATGTGGAACTTTACAATGGGCACCCCATACATTTCTGGTTTTAGGTTGAGTGCAAGGGATTTTGTGTTTTTGCCTGTTTTTAATATAAAAGTTGTGATTTTAGGGTCTTAACCTATGCATGTGGGCGTTTTATTTCTGACCAATAGACGCTCTGTGCGCTTCCTGAGTGCGTCCTAACGCAGGCCGCTGACCAATCAGCACCGAGCTTACTAAAGCCTGCATGAACTGCCAGTGCCAAACTTTAGTAACTTTCTCAGGGGTTTTTTTTCCCCCAGTTTGTTTTTGTTTTTTATGCTTGTATTTTGTTAATTTCAAAGCTGCGAATCATTTTCTCTAAATTGTTGGCTTCAGGTTAATATGACAAAAATCCTTTTGGCTCAAAGCGTGTTTAGAACTCTGCGACATGGATGCGTGTTTGGCAGGAGGTTGGGAAACACGGCGTGTTTGGTGAAACTTCACCATGCCAAACTTTTGAGTGTGAAGGTAAGAATAAGCTCCGGGTGTTTGCTAAGTTGTTGGTGCGTTTCATCCGTGTGGGAACACGCTACAGTCACATGTGGTTGCTGGTGATATTCCTGTGTGTTGCTGTAGCATGCACACACTGTGTAGCCTGTTAGCTGCAGCTGTCACGTCTCAATTCGACACAGAAACTCAAATAACATTTCTTTTCTCTCATTGTAAACTTGTTTTTCTTTAACGGGGAAAAAAATAAATCCAATATTTGTTATAATACTTCTGATTGTAAAGTGTAACAGCAGCGTTGATCTGTGCGTTTCTATGTTTAACAGTTAAAACATGTTTATTTAAAAAAAAAAAAAAAAAAAAAGTATTAGTGAAAGGTTTACAGTAAACTATTAGGAGGCCGAACATTAGGTCACTATATTTGATTAAATCTTACACAAAAAGTTATTTGTTTGTTTCTATTATTTGTGTCATTATTGAAGTTTTAAATGAAAACATTCTTATTTCTAATAGAGTTTGGACTTGAGGTTCATTTGTTTGATTAATAGCATTTTCTTTTTTTTTTAAATTTATTTATTTATTTTTTTTAATTGCTGGGGTTTTGTATGTGTATTGCATTTATATGTGGAAGTGCAAATTAGGGCACAATGATATTGAAATTGTATTTTCTAGAATGTGACAGAGGAGGGTAGTGTTCTTTTTTACATTATTTGTAAAAAAAAAAAAAAAAAAAAAAAAAAAAAAATTAGACTAGACTAAAGGAATTTGTAATTTTATTCAAATCAAGGAGATTTTCAGTGGATTGATTTAATAACAGTCCATCTTTTTTAATTGATTTATTTTTTAATTTTGAAGTCACTGTTAAAAAGAATATTTTAATTGTCGTAGTGCTGTAAAGTATAAATATTATCACTGGTTTTGTTAGAGCTGTGCTTGACAGTGTGAGTGTTGGATGAGAAAGTAAAAATGACTGAGAAAACAACAAAGATTCTGTAAATTATTCATGATTCAGTTGTAGATATCACAATCTCTACAAATTAAATAAAATTTCAATGAAATACCACAAAATGTGCAGATGCTCTCTGATTTCCCGTGACTACATCACATGACTGTAGTGTTTTTAATTGTTGAAATAATTCTCAATTTTTCTGAATTCCTGAAATTTGTCATAAACAATCTCAAAAACACCCAAAGATCCTGCAGGGACTGAAATTTGTCATTTATTGCTTGGATATTGTATGTGTATTGCATTTTTATGGGGAAGTACAAATTAGGGCACAAAAATGTTGAAATTGCACACTTTTTCCATTTAATTTTGAGCAGTGCTGAAAAGGTCCTTATGAGTGTAAATATTATCCCTCATTTTGTTTGAGCCGTGCTGGACAGTGTGAGCGTTGGATGATTCCACAAACTAGACATTTTATCATAAATTTGAGCATAAAAGTACAAAAGATCTCACTTGTCTGATGATTATCCTGCAGGACAGAACCAAAAAAAAAGCCATATTGTCGTCTACTATTGTTAAATGCTGAGTGGCGTTTAGCGGCTCACACATCCCTGATTTGCACATTTTCATGGTTCTTTATTGGGTCATTTTATGTCATTTCAACTAATTCAATCAACACATTTTTAAACCAATTGTTCTATGGTAAATGGTAAATGGACTAGATTTATATTGCGCCTTATCTCCACACTGAAGCAGTCCCAAAGCGCTTTACATATTAGCTCATTCACCTAATCACTCTCACATTCACACACCAATGGGACAGGACTGCCATGCAAGGCGCTAGTCGACCATTGGGAGCAACTTAGGGTTCAGTGTCTTGCCCAAGGACACTTCGACACATAGTCAGGTACTGGGATCAAACCCCCAACCTCTCGATCAGAAGACGATCCACGGTCGCCCGTATGATTATTTCCATTTTTAGCTTCCAATATCTGAGGAACTACACCATATAGGAATCTGAAATTTGGTATAATAATTAGGGCTGGGCGGTATATCGGTTCATATCGAATACTGGTATATATTTTCGTTATGAATTTTTAATATATCGCCGTACCAGTGTATTTGATTACGCAACTTTCGGAAAGTTACACTGCGCTACGTTTCAGACTTGATCCTTTTCAGCGATGCACTTCTAAATAGGAAACAGTAGCGCTCTGGTGTTAGTTGTGGTGTAAAGCATACGTGTAAATGGATATGAAAGACACAATTAAAAGCTCTGAAGCAACATGTGAGCATGTGTGAACGCATGCCTCTGCTACAGGAGAACAACACTCACGGACACGGAGGCATGGTTAGCTTAGCATGTCGGCAATAATAGACAAAAAAGAGAGCATAGGATCACAATTTGTAATTCCTGTAATGTGGAAATAAGTCCTGGTGGAGCTGCATTTAAAGCTAGAAATCAAGCTAATGCTAAAGCTAAGATAGCATGGCAAAGAGCCATTAGGCTGCTGTTGCAAACTTGTATTACTACTAGTATAGAAATATTCTACAATATTATTTACTCATCATGACAGTAAAATAGACCACCCTAAGTCAATCTACTGCAGTAATTCCTCTCTCAACCAGTAGAAAATGATGTGAACACTTGATTATACATGAAAAAAAAAAAAAAAAAAAAAAAATCATATTCCGTGAAACTGTTAGAATTTTGAAAAATACCGTGATATACATTTTTGGTCATACCGCCCAGCCCTAATAGTAGTATAGCTCTACCTACTCTCTCAGAATATAGGAAGTTTTAAATTAAAAAAAAAAGAAAGAAGGATGCTCAAAAATCAACACATGCCCTCCTTATTACATTTTTTTGAGATTGAAGTGCTTGGAATGTTGTGAAAATGTGTTGAAATAACATGGAATGACCCTATTATGGAATCTTACTTTCTCTGTTAAGTGGCACTACACAGAAGATTAAAGAACAGATCTTTAGGCCTCAGTTTTCACCACACACTTCACAGTTTGCAGTTTAACATTAAAGTGCTGGAGGCTCAATGGTTTTAATTTCTCCAGAGCCCAAAAAACTACAACCCATGTCTTTATCTAATTACTTTTAGGTGTTGCCAGATTTGCTTTATTAAAAGATAATACGCCATCACTGAGTGAGTTCATGCTCAACATCTTGTGCTGCTTTTTCTTTTCATCTTTTTTTTTTTTTAAACTCCCAGACCCAGACAGCTCATTTAGTTTTAGAGGATGGCACCAGGATTAAAGGGTTTTCCTTTGGCCATAACACCTCTGCAGCTGGAGAACTGGTCTTCAATACAGGTCTAGTGGGGTAAGAAGAAAACACACAAATGTTTAAATCCAGGAAGCATTCACCACATTACCATCATCTACAACATTTATTTCTATCAATATTTCTACTCTAGCTATCCCGAGGCACTGACTGACCCCAGCTACAGGGGCCAGATCCTTACCCTGACTTACCCAATCGTAGGGAACTATGGGGTACCCAACACCAGCGAGGTGGATGAGCTGGGTTTAAGGAAGCATGTGGAGTCGGAGCGCATTCAGGTGGTAACTCGAGGCCCGGGGGCCAAATTCGGCCCCCGGATTTACAAAGAGGGTACTTAGATTCAGAAATAAGAGAAGGGGGGTACTTGAGCCAAAAAAAGTTTGAGAACCACTGGTGTTTACCATGTTTAATATAAGATTGTAATGAGTTGGGCATGAGGTTTAAGACATTAAGTGGGTAAATAAGTTATTATGAAAGATTAGGGTTCATTCATTTTGAGCTTTCCACTTGATATTTCCTCAAATTTAATGCTTAAACCTGACCATTCCCATTGTTGCATGTAGGTGTCTGGTCTCTTAGTTCAGGACTACAGCCATGAATACAGTCACTGGAACTCCGTCAAGTCTTTGGGTCAATGGCTACATGAGGAAAAGGTTGGTTTCTATTCAACTGTGACACCTTGCATTGCCTCTTTATCTCTTCAAATCTTCTCAACGTTATTCTTTACTCTAAAGGTTCCTGCACTGTTTGGCATCGACACCAGAATGCTGACCAAAATCATCCGTGATAAGGTAGTTTAAGCACAAATTTCATCTCTGCTGCTCATTAAATCTGATGCTTTGGTTCCTTCATAGGGGACAGTTTTGGGAAAGATTGAATTTGATGGTCAGCCCATTGAAATGACAAACCCCAACCTTAGAAACCTGGTAGCTGAGGTTTCCACAAAGGTAACATCATACCACAGCAGATAAACACATGTATGTTCAGAGATTGCATCTACTAGTATTGATCCTGTTTTTGTTTCGTTCTCCTACGACAAGGAGGTGAAAGTTTATGGGAAAGGAAACCCAGTCAAAGTGGTGGCTGTTGATTGTGGCATTAAACACAACATCATACGGCTGCTTGTTAAGGTAATAGTTTCAGAATTATTATTTGATTTATTTAAAGTTGACCTATCATGCTTTTAAATCCTTCCTTTTTACGTCTAAATCCTACAGTCTATATAAAGTGGAACTGCAATGCTTGGGTCTGAATTCCTCATTATTGTAGCTCCACAGGCTACTTTTCTACCCCTTTTCTGATGAACGTCTGAGAGCAACTCATTTTTGTGTGTTCTCTTTAAATGCAAATGAGACACTTCATGCCACGCCCCCTCGCCAGGTTGCAGAGGTGCAACTCTGTTCAACTCCAGCCCATTCGGCCATTATTATAGTTTGATAGTAGAGATACGATTATCTAGCGGCGCAGAACCTTTTTATTCGAACGTTAAAGCAGAACTAAGTAACTTGCGCTTAGTGCTCTCCCTAAACGTGTCTTTTAGTTGTCGTAAATACTCCACATCCCCCGCCGCCTGTCCCACCCCACAGCTACATGCGCATATTTGCTCCCCCAAGACGGTAGCAACCGATCACTGAAAAATCCTAATACAACAGTGACACTTAGGGTGCTTTCACACATACTGTATAGTCCCATGTGAACAGTATGAGGATGAGAGCTGTCAAAGTGGCTCTGAAAATGGATGGATGGATGGATGGATGGATGGATGGATAGATATTTGTGTGTGTGGGTTTGGTGGAGCGCTGGGTTGTTTTTGTGTGTGCGTGTCTGTTGCTGTGACGACAGTGTGTGTTATTGCTGTGTGTTGCTGCTGAGCTGTCACTACATTGAGTTGCTCTGTTCCTCTGACAAAGGTCTTCTCTGCTTTTTTTTTTTGCTGGCTCCGCCATGATATAAGTTTGAGAAAAGTGAATTTATAGACAACCGTGCATTAGTTTGTATTGGGCTGCCGTAAAGCTGTACGTCTTGCCACCGGGTCGGAGGCAGGGAAAGTTGCAAGTGCGGTTTTCTGGCCAGAGACAGCAGGGGTGACGAAAGACCCCCCCATCACCCCATAAACACTTATATTACCCTCACAGGGACTACGAGAAGGATTTATTAAGTTGAAAAAGTTGCTTTGTTCTGCTTTAAGTATAAAATGATAAAATGTCAACAAGGGATGATTGATTATTTCTCTTCTTAAAACAAGCACACTAACAAGACAAAAGACTGCTTCCTAATCTTACCACTAAAATGTTATATTGACAATATGCTATGTTTAGATATGCATCAGAAAACGCAGCAGTTAAATGACCATTGTCATTAATCTCAACAACAGTAATACTGCTACAGACGTGTACTTAAAAAATAAAAAAAACAAAGGTACTGCTAAACCATGACCACCATGTGTTTTAAGAAAGTAAAGTACATGCGAAATATAATTCATAAATAGGACAGAAAATTGTAGCTTACAGTGACAACAAATGCTGTGGTTTTATTAACATTACTGACAATCCTTTAACACAAACTGCATGCCAGATACTGTGTAAAATCGTTAATGCTAGTTACTACAATAGGCTTTCGACCTCGTTAACGACCAAGCCAACATCAGCGCTGAGCTAATGCTAGCGCCTAGCTAACGTCACTGACTCCAGTGTTTTCGGAGACAAAAATGGCAAAACTATTGAAAACTTAAGTATACACTTCAATTAAAAACACGTATATCATCAAGGATCTAAAACAATGAGCTCACAGCTCTAACATATGAAGACGGTGCAAGTGCTAATGCTAACAAAAACAATGACAGGGACGTCTTATAATCACACTTTTTAGCGTTAACTGTGTTCGTCGTTTCCAATAATAGAAGGAACTGACCCCTCAATCAGACAAAGGCTTTCGACAAATCCTTCTTCATGCTGGCGGAGGTTGCTGAAGCAGTCATCCTTGAAGTGCTTCGCGCGTACAAAAATGACTTTACCCACAGATGTGGGTACATTCATGTGAAAAATATATTTCAACCAGGTACTTCGAAGAGGTTCTGATGCTGGGAGACGGTGTAATGAAGCGTGTGGGTTACTACACCTAACAACCAAACATTTAGAGCTATCTTCTCGTACCTTCAGCATCCTTGTGCTTGGACTACAAAATCGCAGCAAGAAATAAAAATGGCGGATTGCTAGAAATATTTGGCCGGAAGTTGATGTCCTAATTTGGCAGTTCTGCTGCAAATACTGTGACGTAATTGTTCAAAAAACATAATAGAGAATAGAAAAATCGGAACAGATTAAAAAATATGACCACAACAGAATATAAAGATATCATCGCAGCACCTGAAGAGACTAATTTAAACTTTTCTGTACTTCTAAAGAATCCAAATACACAACAAAATGCATTAAGCGCTAAAAAAGTGGGTTTAGCATTATAGGTCCCCTTTAAATTATTTTTCCTGTAATGCACATCAGTTGTTTATTTTCTAGTCTGTTTGTACAACATGTAAAAAGACAACGGTTTGGATGAAAGTGAAGACAGAATCCAGGATTAGATCACTGTGTAACTTTCTGCATGTGTGGCTGCAGCGAGGTGCCGAGGTCCATCTGGTGCCCTGGGACCAGGACTTGCTGAGTTTAGAGTATGATGGCCTTTTCTTATCCAATGGACCAGGAAATCCTGCTCTGGCTGAAATGCTCATCCATAACGTGCGCAAGGTAATGTATTGAAAAAAAAACTTTTGTGAGTAGTGCAGTGGTTCCCAACCTTTTGTTGGATCGTGACTCCATTTTGATATCAAGAATTTCTGGCAACCCTAAAGACATGTTTTTCTCCTAGAATTAGTCTTTGTTATATTGTATTACAAATACAGTTGTTTTGATGCATTTAATTATTATTATTAATATCTACAAAATATAGGCGTTTTATTTTGAATAAGAATAATCAAAAATGTATTTTAATTCAGTATTTTTTTATACACTGTTTTTGATATACTGTATTTGATGCAGATGGCTTCCCTCCAGAAAAAAACCCCAAAACAAAACAATTACATACAGTATATTACTGCATACACATACTTTTTTTGTTCGGCAGTGGGTGGAAGTATGAACGTATTAGTCCCACCTCTTTTTCTACAGTTACAGTTACAAATAATCATTTTTTTAGCCACTGCTGCTGTTAATAAATTAAATTAACTTTTTTTTTTTCTTCTGCTTTTAAATCAATTACTAGACATTTCAGGAGACCCCATTTAAAATCCAGATGATCCGACAACAAGGTTTTTTTTTGTTTTTTTTAATGAAAAAATATATATGTATGCATGTATTTTTCAAGGTGTTTGAGAGTGATCGTCTCCAGCCAGTATTTGGGATCTGTATGGGTAACCAGATCACTGCGTTGGCTGCAGGAGCAAAGTCATACAAACTGCCCATGGGCAACAGGTAAACCTAATATTTAATCCTAATTATCTAAATTTAATTCAACAGTTTTTCTTTGGTTGCATTCTTGTTCATTTTGCAGTAGTTTAAAGTTGCTGGAGATGCACATTGTTTTAACAGATAAAGACACTTTAAGTCACCTGTTGTAACTTGCTTTTCCATAATCTTTCTTTTGTTTTTATTGTTATTTCTTTTTTTTTTCTTTGATTTTTAAAGCACTTTGAGTCCCCAAAAAAGTTCTATGTAAAATTGATTTGTTGTTGTTATTATTATTATTATTATTATTATTATTATTATTATTATTATTATTATTATTATTATTATTATTATTATTATTTTATTGTAGGCCTAATAAATCAATACATTAGGAATCTTTTGCTTAAAGAAAGATGTAAAAAGTTGCAATTGCTACCTGAAAGTTAGTGTTGAACTCCACTTTTAAAAAAAGGAGAAAATTGAATAAATAAAACTTATCGTCTGAAAAAAAGTGAGAAAGGAAAAAAAAATAAAAGAAAAAAATAAAATGAATAAAACTTATTATCTTCAGCAGCTTTAATCTTCTTTAAAACAATAATAAAAATTGTATTTCCATGCTTGTCTGGTAATTTCCAGAGGCCAGAACCAGCCTGTGTTGAATGTGAGGACGGGCCAGGCCTTCATAACGGCTCAGAATCACGGCTACGGCATCGACAGCACGTCCCTGCCTCCAGGATGGAGCCCCCTGTTCGTCAATGCTAATGACAACACCAACGAGGTTAATTTCTCTTACTGCGAATATTAAACCTCATTCTAAGGAACATATGTACATGTAACACTCATGTTCTACAAGTTTGGGTTAAAAAATGAATCAAAAAACACAAATTCTGATAAAAAAGCTACAGTGCAACCTATTCATTGGCTGTAAAAAGTATATTTCTGATTTGTTTTTTAATTTTTTTTTCTAAAAACTCAACTGTGTGATCTTAACAGTTTGTCCTTTATTGATCATTTCCAGGGTATCATGCACAACAGTAAGCCTGTTTTCACAGCACAGTTCCACCCAGAGGCTAAAGGTGGTCCCACCGACACAGAGGTAATTAAAGACTTTGATGATGCTCTATGAAGTTCTTGAACACTACACTAATTAGGGTGCGTTCACAAATGCATCTAGGTAGATGTTGGGTCTTTCCTATGGAAAATGGAACAAAGGAAGAGTCGTTATATTTTTTGGTTGGGGCAAAAAAAAAAAACAAAGAAGGGTTAGTGAAAGGGGAAGGATTGATGATAAGAGTTCTGAGGCAGAGGGAACAAAGAGATGAGCAGTAACAAGAAATGTCAAGATACGGATAAAAAAAAAATTTGAGGCGTACAACTTTTTTGCTTTTTCAAATTAATACATAAACAAAAAGGACAACATTTGTTTAGTTTTAATTATTTTGGAATACAAACTACAGCATTGGTTTTTATGTTCTTATTGTGATGTTTTTTGCAAACAGACTTTCAAACCTTTTCTGGAGTTTTCATATTTAACAGATGATTCTGGTTTCCACAGTTCTTCTTTGACTCCTTCATGTCCCTGATCAAGGAGGGGAAGGGGGCCAACATAGCATCAGTCCTGCCTGCTAAACCCAACGTTTCTCTCAGAGCTAAGGTACATCACTGCATGTCAAACGGGTGGGCTGCTCTGAGCGCCATGGGAAGGGTTGGATGTGCAAGTTCATGTGGGTTTAAGCACAAATCTTAAACTTTCCCTTTTTACTTAAATCTTTCTTCATGTTACAGTTAAATAAGGGTTAAGTTTGTGAACCAATACACGACTAACTCCTTAAAGAATCTTAAAATAAACTTTTTTTTTTTCATCTTGGTTTTATTTATTTATTTTTTAACATATAAAAACAATACTTATAGAATAAAACGAATGTCACTGAAAAACAAGTTCATTTCCAAAACAAGATAAAAACACTAAGTAGATTTCAATACAATATTTACACATTCAAAAAAGCTGTAGGATGAAGTCTGACCTATTTAATCCTACCCCTCTTATAACCAGTATAACCAATTTATCTGTGAGCTACATATCGCCTATATACTGTACATACACATATAAGCACCCATACATACTGTATATACAGTACACACCTATACATATGTCGATACACATAATGTACATAGCCTACAGTAATAGTATATGCTATCCATATACAAGTTATAATTATAATATAAGCTACCTATATACATATGAACACAATAATAATTATATTAATAAAGGTGGAGACTTCACCTACATTGTACATACAACCACATTTTTAAACAAAATTTCATTTAGAAATAGCTCTAAATTATTATGAAGAGGTGCATGGTCCCTTAAATCCAATCAAACTGTTGGATACAATCAACAAAGCTTTTTTTATGTTTAATGTTTCCATGTTCACACAGGTGTCAAAGGTTCTCGTCCTGGGCTCTGGTGGTCTGTCTATTGGACAGGCTGGAGAATTTGATTACTCAGGATCTCAAGCCATCAAGGCAATGAAGGTAAGACCACAAGAATAGAATGTCTTTGTTTATTAGGAGTGTAATGTTTTTGTTGGGAGGTCCTTTTCTGTATTCGTAGTATCAGGTGCAACTTTGAGCCAAACTTAGCTCCCATACTGCTAGGAGATGACAGATGGTGATACTCTGTAAACATTATATGCTGCAACATTTCTCACTGTAAAAATTAGCTAAGCTTGATTTGAATCTGTTTCAAGGAAACGCACAGTTTTAAATAACTGTTTCATTTGATTAAATGTATGGCAAACAAATTTTTAAAAATGACATCCTCTTGATAGGAGCACCTTTCGGTGTTTATGAAACCAATCTTAGGTCTAACATTTAATCTCTTTTAAATTTACTGGGACTGTTCAGCAAAACAAATGACATCAAAGATATTGCTACTTCTTTTTATGGTATTTTTCAAAAAATGACAATTAACTTAAGGTCAAACTGCTGTGTTTAACTGAGACTCTTAACAAATAAGCTTTACCTGTATTTCTATCATTACCTCTCTTACTATCAAAATAAAAAACATGTCTTCATTGAGAAATGCATTACATCTAAAGCTCTTTTTAAAATGTATTTATTTTACTTGGCAACATATACGAAAAAAGACAGAAACAAACGACAATTTTTATGAGTCCTTCACAGTACAATAAACTGTGTGTGCGTGTGCGCGTGCGCGCGGCAATATTAACTAGAAAATGTGCATTTCCTGGTGAGGATGCAGGTGCTGGCCCGCGTCACACTGCATTAGCATTAACCTAGCATTAGTATTAGCATTAGCCAAGTGTTATTATTAGCATAAACCTAGTATTAACATTAGCCTAGCATTAGAATTAACCTAACATTAGCAATAGCTTAGTGTTAACAATAGCATTAACACGAGCCTTGCAATAGCTTAGTGTTAACAATAGCATTAACACGAGCCTTGCAATAGCTTAGCAATAACATTAACCCAGCATTAGCAATAACCTAGCATGGTATTAGCCTAATGTTAGCAATAGCCTAGCATTAGTAATATTCTAACAACAGCATTAGCCTAGTATTAGCATGAACTTAGCAATAGCCTAGATATAGCATTAGCAATAACCTAGCAATAGCATTAGCCTTGCATTAACAGTAGCTTAGCATTAGCCTAACATTTACATTAACCTAGCATTAGCAATAGTCTAGCATTAGCAATAGTCTAGCATTAGCAATAGTTTAGCATTAGCAATAGTCTAGCATTAGCAGTAACGTAGCATTAACATTTGCCAAGTGTTGACATTAGCCTGGTATTAGCATAGCATTAGCATTAGCCTAGCAATAGCATGACACTGGCACTAGCATTAGCCTAGCATTAGTATTAACCTAGCGTTAGCACTCGCCTTGAAAAAAAATGAAGTTCTGTGAGTCATTTAGTTTTATGATTTTATGGAACAGGAAGAAAACCTGAAGACGGTGCTAATGAATCCCAACATAGCATCAGTTCAGACCAACGAGGTGGGCTCCAAGCAGGCGGACTCCGTCTACTTCCTGCCTGTTACACCAGAGTTTGTAACGGAGGTCATCAGGACTGAACGCCCTGATGGTATTCTGCTCTCCATGGGGGGACAAACTGCACTGAACTGTGGTGAGTTTATAAAGTTTTACACTAAATCGTTCCCTGCAAACGCATCACTGACATATTTGTGTCCAATGTTTGGCAATCATATGTTTTTGGATTCAAATGTAATGTTTGCTGATGACATTGTGTTGTGTTTAGGAGTTGAATTGTTCAAGCGAGGCACTCTGGAGCAGTACGGGGTGCAAGTGCTGGGAACCTCAGTGGAGTCCATCATGGCCACAGAGGACAGACAGCTCTTTGCAGAAAAATTGATGGAGATCAATGAGAAGATTGCACCCAGTATTGCTGTGGAGACGGTGAGACTCCACATCCACATCTGTTGCTGCTAAATCATTCTGTCAGTTTTTCACGTCAAAGGTTGTTTTTGTGGACTTTTTAGGTGCCCGATGCATTGGAAGCTGCAGAGGAGATTGGCTATCCAGTGATGCTGCGATCCGCTTATGCACTGGGAGGACTGGGCTCGGGTTTGTGTGCTGACAAATATGAACTGGAGGAAACTGCCATCAAGGTCAGAATAATTTTACTATTGTGTGTACATCAGACATGGGCAATTGGCGGCTCATTCAAATATCTTGCGGAAAGAACATTAAATCAGTTCACACACTATTCCTGACTTGTGACAAAGTGTGCCACCACTAAATATGCAGCGATTAACTCCATTGTTGGTACAGATGCTTACAATGTCATTTGGAACAGTTCTTCTGTTCAGGTGGAAAATGTGAGCCTCGCTCGTAGACATAAACGATCCATCAGTTCATTAACTCATGGTATAGAGTTTTGTATTTAGGATCAAAAGACTTGTTCATTTGATATCTGAGCTGAAATAATAGGATCCCTTTGCACAAAACCTTTCACATTATTGACATTAATTTATTTGCTTCGGTGACAAGAAAAGAATAGTTTTGCTGTTGCCAAGCAACAGTCTTTCCTCTTTGCCAATGTTATGTCTGACAGCTTTAATCTGCGATCACAGACCACGACTAGAACTGTCTGCCAGCCACTTTTGAATTGGTAAATATTTCTCATGTCTTGTCAGGTGTTTTAAATGTTTGCAGGTTAATCATTTATTATCTGATTAAGTCAGACACAAAGTTCCCCAAGGCTTCAGTGAACCTTTGATAGAAAAGCGTTATAGAAATAGGGCTGGGCAATATCTCGATATTTTTTCTCAACTTTGCAATATTTATATTAATTACTGTATACTGTATAGTTACTTTGTAACTGTGCAATATATTTTAATCTTGTTTTGTTTATTTGTATATTTATTGTCTACGTGGCCCTCCTTGTAAATACACCTTTCTATCTTTCTATTTTTTTTTTTACTGTATTTTGCACCATGAGAGTTGTCTCTTAATTTCATTATACTTTGTGTATAATGACAATAAAAGCATTCTATTCTATCAAATTGCTGTCAATATTTGTATTTTAAATAAAGTCAAACCAGAAAAACAATTCTGGGTTAAATTTGCTGATGCAAAATGCCACGGCCACATTTATGAACAAACACTTTTAGCTTTTTCTCCTCTAAGGGACAGCATGTGTGAGTGAGTTCTGTAGTGTGGCTTGTTTAGGGGAAGGTCTGGATTAGGACACATTCACAAATCCATCTAACTGAGCTTTTCACGCTGTTCTGAGAAGTGACGAAAGCAGCTACTACTAAAATGACTATTTTAATACATTATAAGCTTTATATATAATTGATAATGTTAATTATTATTAATATTATAACGTTTCGTGTGCCAGGGTGCCATCTAGAAAGTGGTGTTAAAGGGCTCTAGATCACTTTAATGGGTTAATAATCAATACCTTTCCCTTTTTTGGTGGGTTCTTGTCACTAAATAGAGGCCAAATAAAATCCTTATGGTTATAAAAACAGTAAGTATAATTTGTGGGTTTACAATGTACAAGCAAGCATGATAATAATAGGCAATTTCACAATTATTCAAATGTTACTATTGACTAACTGGTATAACACAATATACTATAAAATAAAAATATATCGATGAAGGCGATGTTGTAATTTTCTGTATCGCCAAAATAGAAATCTCGATATATCTCGATTCTAAATATATTGCCCAGCCCTACATAGAAACCCAAATTATGTATTGCATGAACCCAGTCTGTTGCTGTTTTTATCAAAGATGGAGCTGCTGTACCACTGGGTTCTTATAGTTTGTTCTGAGCTAGTGTTAGTAGTAACTGTGTAGCACCAATTATGATAACAATAGTATTATGTGTGGTCCTTGTAGGCCCTGGCCATTACTAATCAGATCCTGGTGGAGAAGTCTTTGCTGGGCTGGAAAGAGGTTGAATATGAAGTGGTGAGAGATGTGGCGGATAACTGTGTGACAGTCTGCAACATGGAAAACTTTGATCCACTGGGAGTTCACACAGGTATTCCATCGTTAAAACACAGTAACTTGAGCCAGTGTTTCCGTACAGATCAGTTCTTGACAAATTCTAAGAAACTTCCTGTTCAACTACTCATAATCTCAATCTTATTACTTCTTTTCCAGGTGATTCCATTGTGGTGGCGCCAAGCCAGACGTTGTCCAACGAGGAATACCACATGTTGCGTGAGACAGCCATAAAGGTGGTACGTCACCTGGGGATCGTAGGCGAGTGCAACATCCAGTACGCCCTAAACCCATCATCGCTGGAGTACTGCATCATTGAGGTTAATGCACGACTATCAAGAAGCTCAGCACTGGCATCTAAAGCGACTGGGTGAGAAAGTAAACCTAGAAGAGCAGAAAATACATGGCATTTTTAGACACCTTGGATTGCTTGAGACGGCCAATCAACTTATTCAGCTTAGACTAAACCAAGCATACTAGTTTTTATCCCCCACCACAAAGTGTGGCAGGGGAATATAGGTTTGAGCTCCGTCCTTCTGTCCGTCCATCTAACCGAGTGAAAGGGGACAGCCTTTCTCAGAAACTGTTTAAGATAGGATAACCAAATTTGGTGTGTGGCTTCAGAGTATCAATACCTTGATAGAGTTAAAAAATGAGAAGCGCATAATTACTTTTCCCGGAGTTATTGCCCTTGTTCTGTTTTTTTTACTTTGTTCGAGGTATCTTGAAATCGGACAGCTTTTCTCAAAAACCCTTTAAGATAGGATAACCAAATTTGGTGTGTGGTTTCAGGGTATCAATACCTTGATAGAGTTCGAAAATGAGAAGTGCGCAATTATTTTTCCGGAGTTATTGCCCTTGTTCCGTTTTTTGGACTCTATTCGAGGTATCTTCAAAGGGGACAGCTTTTCTTAGAAACAGTTTAAGATAGTTAGTAATTTTATATTCTGATCTGAAATTCTTTTCTTATGTGTACATCTAACTTCTTAGATTTAGGACATTTAGGAAAAGGTTGTGAGTTATAATGACAACAAATCTGGTGGGGGATGTAGATGACTGTCTTCTTGTTGTTTCTCATCTTGATACTTTTCACATTCTCTGTCAGAAACAATAGAGTATAAATATTAGAATAAATCACTTGTCATTATTAGGTGTTGTCTAATGGTAGTTGCATTTTCTTGCGACTGGGGATATTAAAGTCAAGTCAGGGTTTAAATACAAAAATTGTACAACCTGCAAAGATCTTGGGTAATCAGTTGACAGGTATAGAAACGTACGAACCACTGTCAACACATGAAGACAGACAGACATTTACTATTAAGAGTAATTCTTTTTGTTTTTGATCTACGGGAGTAAACCAAATCAAGTACTGAGCTTAAAACTGCTGGAGAAAACGAAGTGTAGGCCTGATATATGAATAAATTGAAGATCATTTGCTCGAAAAAAAAAAAGATGTAAATGTTAAAATTGGCCTCTCTAAATTTTAATCTCGTCCATAAATACTTAATTTATTAATCTTGTCTGAAAAGTGGCATTGCATTGTGGGATGTTGAGTCCCGTAGACGGATGCATGGAAGCGTTGTTACTTCGCCAGACAAAGAGGACGGTGATTCACTCAACACCATTTCTGTTCTTTGTTCCCGGTATTCCCTGTGATATCACCTCACTGCGTGAAATACTCAATTTTAGCTGAATTTGGATCTTTTCGTTGTAAACCCCAAAGTATACATCGGCTATTGTTTTGCCGCGACTTTCAGTTTGTGAAAACACCAGAAATGTGTTGGGAAGTTTTTGGGTGCAAAAATAAGAAGTCTTGAAAAGAATGAAGCACTTCTATTCATCCGTCTATGGGACTCCACATCCCACAATGCAAAGTATGAAACTTTTCCAACAATGTCCTTAAACCATGTGTTTACAGTGGATATGAAAACAAACTTTTTTATTTTTTTTTCAAATTAATGACAAACTACCACCATCAGTTATCATTTATTATGTATTCATTTATTTTTCTCATCTTTTGTCTTCTTCCACCCCCTGGATTTGTTATTTGTAGATATTTGTAAATGTCGTTTTTGGGTGTCTTGTCGCAGTATTACACTGTTGTCTATGCAACGTACATACAAGACTATGACAAAGTAAAAAAAGACAAAAAACAAGCATTCATTTCAACCTTTTACATCTTTTTTTTTTTTTGTTTTTTACAAGCAAATGAGCTTTAGTTTATTGATCTATGAGGCTTACACTAATGCCTATAACTGATAAACATGTATCGTCGTGTTGAGTATAATCGAAAAGATGCTACAGACGGAAGTTGTTCTGATTTGTCCCGGTCTTCTTTCTCGCAGGTATCCCTTAGCGTTTGTAGCTGCTAAGCTAGCACTTGGAATCCACTTGCCAGACATCCGGAATGCTGTATCAGAGAAGACCACCGCCTGCTTTGAACCCAGTTTAGACTACATCGTCACCAAGATCCCCCGCTGGGACCTTGACCGCTTTCAGGGCATGTCCCGAGAAATCGGCAGTGCCATGAAGAGTGTGGGAGAGGTGGAGACAACGCACACATGTAGATTCACTAGCTCACATTTCTGAACACCAACGCCTTTCCTTTGTTCTTCCTGTTTTGTTCAGGTGATGGCAGTAGGTCGGACGTTTGAGGAGAGTGTGCAGAAAGCCTTGAGGATGTGTCATCCATCAGTGGATGGATTTGTTCCCCAGCTGCCGCTCAAGAAAGCCTGGGCCGACACTCAGGACCTGCAACAGGAGCTAGCTGTGCCCTCCAGCACACGGATCTTCTCCCTCGCCAAGGTGCAAAAACTCCTGGCCAATCAACTAGCTTTGAACGAGGTCGCTTCCGTGTCTAAACTTTAAATAGTGTCCGTTTTGTTCCAGGACAGCTGATATAAATCAGTTTCTTGCAGCAAGTTGTCACATCGTTAAAGGTAGAGAAAGTAATAGGGATTCATGATCCATGTCTTATTGCTAGTCTGGCAGTTTCCAGGCTGCAGGGTGGTTTGCACTTTACCCATCACTGCAGGAACAATCTGAAAACATGGAACAGACTGAGGGCTTGAAGTTAGACTTGCACAAAAAAGTGGAATATTTTTAAAGCGATGCACAGTACATGAAGTATTCCTAGTGTTTTGTTTTTCTTAGATCCAGCTAGATATTAAGTTTTTGTGACTGTTGACAAAAATTTAACATAAAACATAAGACAACAGTCAACATGTGCTAAGTAATCCATTTCTCTAGACATGCACAAAAAAGGTTGCTAAATAAAATGTATCTATATAACGGTAGCATGGTTTCTTTACGGTTCTTTCATCAGAAGAACTAATAATGTTACAACCACTATCAGAAATGCGTGTATGTTATTTGCCAACTTAATGGCACACGAGTACATTCTAAAATGAAAATGCAATGCTCTTTTTAAAAATGTATTTTATGTTTTAGTCAATGTTTGTCTTTTTTTTTTTTGGTAACTAATAAAAATTAAACTATAACATGAATACCATCCACATCTGGTTGATCAATGGTAATGGTATATTTTAATTATAAACACATGAGTTAATGCATTTATTAGTTAACTATATCTGTAATATATATATATATCTGTAGGGCGGCCGTGGCTCAGGTGGTACTGGGTCGTCTTCTGATCGAGAGGTTGGGGGTTCGATCCCAGTAACTGACTGTGTCGAAGTGTCCTTGGGCAAGACACTGAACCCTAAGTTGCTCCCAGTGGTCGACTAGCGCCTTGCATGGCAGTCTTGTCCCACTGGTGTGTGAATGTGAGAGTGATTGGGTGAATGAGCTGATATGTAAAGCGCTTTGAGACTGTTTCAGTGTGGTGATAAAGCGCTATATAAAATCAAGTCCATTTTACCATTTAATGTATTTAATCTTCTAAAATCTTAATTTCATTTAATTCCAGCAAGTTAATTTTGTCATCTTTTTGAATAATATGTTAAAGTTCCTTTTATTGACACTGCTATTTTTTTTTTAGGAAATGTATTTTGATCTCCTGACATGTTTCGACTGTCAACTGCCAGCCTTCCTCAGAGGAGTCTGCTGATCACTTTGATGTGTCCTTATGAGTTCTTACTTTAATGACATTTTGTTAACTGCAAGTTAAATATACTGATTACTGAAATAAGTTGCGTTTTAGCTAAAAGATTATAACTACAACCAAATCCAACACTGGCTTTAATCTCACATTTTTAGTGTTTTGTGCTATACTTGATCTACTTACTGGATTAAAGTTACTGAGATATAACAGTCACAGCAACAGAAGGAACGCATGCTAAAATGAATGCTGTAGAATAGTTGAAACGCTGCTTCACGAACAGTATCTCTTCACTCTACAGGCTCTGCACAGCGGTATGAGTGTGGATCAAATCCACCAGCTCACAGCTATAGATAAATGGTTCCTCTACAAACTGCAGAGGATAACACAGCTGGAGCAGCACCTCTCAACGCACAAGAGGTAACACACGCACACGCACAGGGAAGGCCTTAGTTAAATAAATAAAGTAAGCTCTCGGATGCTCTTAACACCTTTAGTGTGTTTTTACTGATAAGTTCCAGCCTTACAGCAAGAACAGGAAGTGGAGAGGGACCCTTTGTGTGGAGTTTGCCTGCTCTCCTAATGCTTGCATGGGTTTCCTCCTCTTCCCCTGGTTTCCTCTTACAGTCCACAATAATGTACGTTAGGTGTGAGTGAATACATTAAGCATTTCAATAATTATCCTTCTGTGACTGTAGCTATTCATGTTGTTAATTACAAAATAAATGGGCAAAATTTTCATTATGGATGTTGAAAATCATGGAATTTAAAGGTTTCTGTAGCTCACTCTATTTTCCATGTTGGCTGTGCTGTATGAGCAGCATAGCATTAGTGCTGAATTCTTCCTAATTTTTGTTTAACATGGGGTTGAACAGTGATCGTCCTTTTTGTGGTATTGGAGTGGAATGGATAAAATGAATGTGGGTCACAACCATCACACACTCGAGTTATCACTCAATGGTTCCTGTTTAGTGTCCATCATTGCCTTTTAAAAAAATTGACATCCAAAAGTTGTTCTTGGGTTTCCATGGATACAGTTGATGATTCCGGAGTGGAAAAGAAAAGGAAAAGTGCTGAAAACTGTCAATCAAACCTGCATTTAAAAAAAACAAAAAAACAAAAACAAAAAAACTCAGGGAACTAGTAGATTTTTGTACTTTATTAAGCAATATACATTTGATATTTCAGTGGGTAAAATTTTTCCTGAGAACAATATGTCGGCCCAGACAAGGATTTTTATAATTTTGCCCGAATACATAAATAAAATCAAAAGGATTTGATGACAAAATATTGAAGATAAATAATAGAGAACTGGTGGTAGGACAACTTTACAATGTGATGGAACAGGGTATCATCAGAAATAAAGCAACTGAGCTTCAAGTACACAACATACTGACATGTCACATAATCCTAAAGTGTCAATGTCACTATGAACATCAAAATCACATCGTCAATTATTGTTTCTCGACTATGAAAATGGACATCTTTGGAAACTGTGTTTTTAAAAAACATTTTTTTATCATTTTTGCAACCGTTATCTGTCAATTTTCATTCCTTTTCATTAAAAACAAGCACATGCTCAATGGAGACACATTTCGTGTATTGGGCAGTTGTACTTAAGTATTCAGTAAGATGTTTTTGCTAAAAATTCAGTCTAAAACTGTTGTTCCTCCCTAATTACTGGCGTCTCAGTCTTTACACGTCTGGTGTTCTTTTCGATCACCTCTACCATCACTGGCCCTGTTACTCTCCCTGTCTCTCTACCCTCCGGCTCTTACCTGGACAGCTTAAATCAAAGCCGCTGTGAATTTTCTTGGGGCTCAGCTATGGGTTACCTGCTGCTTTCTTCTGACTCTGCTGTTTAATAATTAATGACTGGCTGTCTGCTGTGTGCCTACTGAAACACGCTGACACATGGAGGGGTTATGACCACGTCCACTCCCTCTGGAGCATGGGACACTGGGATGAGGACTGAGTGATGGAGCGTAGAAGAGTGAGTGAAGGGGTTATATTCAATGGTGAACACAGGCTATGGAATAGAATTGTGTTGTTTGGTTAGGGAGGACATTTTTGGTATAAAATCCTTGATTCTATTGGTAAATAAAACCAGTAAGAAATGGAAGAGCGTATAGATTACCCTTGTAATACATTTTTTCAAACAGAATAATATCTTATCATCTGTACCAGACAATTATGATAAATCTGGGTGTTGGTTTCAAATAAACAAAAAGGTGAACGTTATATACAGGTTTATACCCCTGTATAGGTCAGAGCTGTTTCATCCATGCTTATTTGTGTTCAGTGAAATGATGATTCTTTATTCGCCCCGCTATCAATATTAATAATTCAATGTTTGGTTTTTCAAATACAAATTTTTAGTTTCCTTTGAATGAAATAAACTCAAATACAATAAGAGATGAGATAATAAATACAAAAGTTTGTAAATGGAGTTTAAAAATGTCCATGATTTGCGTGTTATTAAAAATGTGGCCACTCAGTAATTGGCGATTTAAAGGCACACTGTGGAACTTTTGGCCACTAGGGGGGCTTGACGTAAAAGTTACAAGTCTAGCAACTGATCCAGCACTGTCACAAAAATCGACAGTCAGTCGGGCCAGCCTCCCTTGTCTTTTGATTGTGTATACAGACAGTAGTTGACCTGTAACTTCGGGATAAGGATTGGAGCTCAGGGCTCGCACGCCAGGTCGCCTGTCCCCTCCGACCCCCGGCAAAGGGGGCCAACAGCAGCGGCGAATCCAGGGAGTAGGGGGGAAGCGCCACCGACGGGGGCCAAGCACCGACGGCGGCGGGGAGAAGAGTGGGCGATGGCGACTACTAGCCCATAGACTGAGAGCCAATCCTTATCCCGAAGTTACAGATCTGACTTGCCGACTTCCATTACTAAAGAATCCACGTTTCACTGAACTATCACGGCGATTAGTGCATCAGTAACCCAACACGAATCTACCATTTTGTGCTCTTTGGCTGTAAACAGAGGCCAACTCTGCCCACAACAATAGCGCCGGGTCGGGAAATGCCCGTATGTTTTGACGTCATGCGGGAACTATATATAGCTGAGCCTGTGGTCTTGTGACTGCTGTAAAGTGAAACGTTCTCCAGACATTCTTCAGGTCACATGACCTGGTGAAAGACGATCCGTCTCTCCAAACTTACATGGTCGATATTTCAAGAGGGAAGCCCCACTCAGAGCACTGATACTGTCAAGCTCTGTATATTGGCCTGAGGAATCATTTAAAATAACTCATATGGGTCAACTCTTTAGGTCACAAAGTTTGCACTGTGCCTTTAAGGAAAAACATAGTTATCAAATTGTGTTGCAACTTTTAGATGCGAGCAGAGGTGTAAAGAGTACTGATATATCCTACTGAAGTAGAAGTACTGTTATTTGAATGAAATTGTACTCAAGCACAAGTAAGTCAGACATAAAATATTCAAGTACATGTAAAAAGTTGCTCAATTAAATAGTACTCAAAGTAAAAGTTACTAGTTACTTTCACCCCCCATGTTTATTTTGGCCACGATTCCCTTCCATACAGTAAACTTCTCATGTAGAAACTTAAAAAGGTAAAAAACCAAATTTACCACAATTGGAACTTAATTTATTTTCCACAAAGGCATCTGTATAAAATAAAAGATTTGTCAAAATGTGCAATTCTTTTTTTTTTTTTTAAATAAAATAGCACCAACAAATTAAATTATTATTTATGAACTGAGATGATGTGGACTGAGATGATGTGATGCATTTGATTGTTGTCTGGTCATTTTAATTTTTAATAATCATAATCATAAATTATTTTATTTAAAAGCGCTTTTCAGGCCACCCAAGGACACTTTACAATAAAAACAGTGCAATATATTAAAACGATGTCCGTTGATTATTTTAAAACAAAAAAATGATAATTTACTCAGTAACGGTTGGGTGTAGAATTGCAACAAGTTACTTTACTACTTTTAAAATATACTGAAGTACAAGTAAAATGACTGATTTTAGAAATATACTCAAAAAAGTACAAGTACCCATAAAAGTAACTCGATTACAGTAACCTGAGTACTTGTAATCCATTACTTTCACCTTTGAATTTGGTGAAAACAGTTAAAACAATGGTTTATTTCAGAATATTGTTTCTTTTCTTGCCTGTTTATTTACATAGTGTCTGATAGAAAGACCTCAGTATACACCTTACCTCAAAATCTGTTCAATGTTGGTTAACATGCATAGTTTTTTTGCTCATGAATGTACCAATTTCCCGATCAAAGAAGTTTAAGAGGTCTTACTGTTTCCTAATGCTCCACATTGGGATGTGTTGGTTTGCACAAGTGGGCATAAAGTATGGTAAGTAACATGTGCTGACAGGTGTTATCATCACCACGTTTTGAGAAAATTACAATTATTCTCTCCCTCTCAAAAACAAAAACAAATGATTAAATCTCGGTACATCATTTCTCCTTTTCTAAATATCCTGGTGGATTTGAAGTGGTTTGATAATTACAGTTTGAATGTGTTTTCCACAGTAAAACTGTGCCCAAGGATTTACTGTTGAGAGCGAAACAAAACGGCTTCTCAGACCGACAGGTGGGGAAGATTCTGGGCTATAGTGAGAACCAAGCTAGAGATTTGAGGCTCAGTCTGGACATCAGACCATGGGTGAAACAGGTCAGTATCACTGAGGGATTTAAATTGTCAATCAAAGTCATCACAAAATTAGATTTAAAAAAAAAAAAAAAAAATGTTTTCTAGATTGACACTTTGGCAGCAGAGTATCCTGCAATGACAAACTACCTCTATTGTACCTATCACGGTCAGGTATGTGCACATATTTCAGATTTGACTGAATTCACTAAAACTTGTACAATTCCCAATTATCTACTTCTACATTGACCTAATATACTATATTAAAAAAACTAAATGAATGCAAAAAAATTAAAAATAAAGCACATTATTCAGCCATAACAAATGTAGAACCTCCAATACTTTATCAGTCAAAGGAACAAAGATCCCTGGAATTAATGAAAATGTAAAAATGTCTGCAGTTTTTATCCTGACCATTAGAATGACACTGGTCACTTCAGACAACACACACTTTTTGAAGTTGAATGTCAATGCAACCATCCACGGAGATTTTACAGTACTTATAGTATTTACTTTCTTTCTTTATTTAGCACATAAGTCAAAGAACACAAACAAACAAAAACACAAATACGAAGGAAGAAGAACAACAACAAGGAAGAGGCAGAAAATAATACTGTTGAGTTCTTTCTTTTATCTAGTTTTTCTTCATTTTCCACACACCTTTCTTCATCATTTATAAATAAAAACCTTGTTGTCATTATGCTCTATTATTGTGATTATCATTTGCTGATACTCATCCACAACTGTAGATCTCGATGACCCCGCTATTTAAAGAGTGGATGGAGAGTGAATATTTTCTTTTTTTTTTTTAGCAAAAAAGCATATATGTATCTTTGATATACAGTATATATATTGTACTATATTGAGATGCACCCGTATGTATTAAAACAAACAATAAATAATCTAAGCACTGACTTTATCTTATCCACTGGATACGATCGTGACAACTGGGAACTCTCCAAAAAGACTTTTTTCATTTGATTATAATTAAAAGCCTCAATCAAATCCTAATGTGTACATATTAATGTCATTTATTTTTTTTGCCATATTGATTTGCTGTGTAATATGTACCCATAATCCATCATTCTCACTTTTCTGATTAGTTTTGTCTGGTGCTGAAGCCAAAATTGAAGCATTTCCTGGACAGATTATGATTTTTTTTCTTTCTTCTCCTTTCTAGGAGCATGATATTAACTTTAATGACAATGGGATAATGGTCCTTGGCTGTGGACCCTACCACATAGGTAAGTGTAAAAAAAGAAAAAAAAAATGTAGCATTTTCTGGTAATTTTTTTTTTTTAATTAAACCATAAAGCACTATTTAACTCTCGGAGCATCTTTGCGGCCAAAAGTGACATTTTGGGTGTTTTTATTTGATCGCCTTTTAATATTCTGGTCATTTTTAAGGCTAGTTGCATGAAATTTTGCCCCTATTGTTTTTTAGGGGGCCAAGCCCGCGGGGCCAGGGAACCGCATATGTAAGCATACGCGGTTCCTAGGACCAGCGGTGCTAGGAACCCTATTGTAATCGTAAGGATTTTTATTATTATTATAATATTTATTTTTATTATGTTTCCCCCGGTAAAAGTGGTGCTGCAGGCTAAACCGTGCAAGGTAGGGTGGTGCCCTTTGGGGGTTGGGTCCAGACCACCCTGCGTACCTCGGACGCAAAAATTCACATATGTCCGCCAGCAGGTGGCGCTATAACAAAGGTCAACACGTTTTGGCCAATAACGCCCACACTGTTTGTTGCAAATTTAAAACCTTCATATTCACAGATTCCTTGAATAGCACTGAATCACCTGGGCTAGGCCACGCCCATTTCCGCAAAAAACTCAAAATCACAAAAACTGGAAAACGTACTTTTTCGAATTCCTCCTTGGGGTTTTGTCCAATCAGCGTGAAACTTGGCACGTAGAGTCTTCAGTTGGACGTGATATACAGTTATCAAAATGAGTTTTTCCGGGTAAATTATGCGCAAATTATTAACGAGTAAAGTTTTCTAGCTAGCAATAAAAATGCTAACTGGCGCATATCTTATTTCAGCTGAAGTAATATGTTGAGGGCTGTGAAATTTACAGGGTAACCATAGAAGAGCACACTGATCACCCATACAAAAAGTGCACCACGAGGTGGCGCTATAATGGGTGCAAATGCATTTTGGCCTGTAACTTTCACACTTTAAATCACATCTTCCAAAACTTCATATCCACCTGTTCACAACAAATGGCACGTTGGCCTGTGTAATGACCCTCGCCCTGAACCCGTCATCCTTTGTGACGTACTTCCACGAGCTCCGTGAAACCTGGGGGCCAAGTCGCGCGGGAAGGCTTGGCCCCCTTTCATAACTGTTTGCAGTTCTAGTTTAATTTTTATTTGCTTAATTCCAAAGTCCTGTGTATTGGAAGTGTATAGAAAAGGAGATATGCATCATAGTGACACTAAGTAACCTCATGACCAAAATTGCCCCATTGTCTCCCATTGTAACCACATATTTTTCATATACTGTAATCATGACATATCATAATGCTTTTTCAATTAATACCTAATAGATCAAAGCCTCTACCTTCAAAAATAAAGGCAAAACATGTTTTAGATGTAATGACCTCCTACCAACCAAAGACCATCGCATAAAGTTTCAGGGAAATTTTAGTGAAGGCCTGGATTTCTTGTCTTGCTAAATATACAAAGTGTACAAGTGTAATGTTTTTCTTTAAAAACGTGTTGTGGAAAAAAACAATAATGCATTAAATTAAATTTAGCTATCAATTAATGACACCTTCAAGGCTGTAATATTTTAATCAAAAATACCAATTTTTGGAAATGCTGCATATTTTGTTTTTTTCCTGCTGAAAAAAATAGAGGTTCTCATGATGAAAAGTCCATACAAACATAAAAAGGGTTTGAAAATTATAATACATTTTATATCTATGGATAGTTCTGAAGTAGTTAAAAGGATCTGACCAGGTGGAAGTAAAAAATAAAAATAATGGAATGTTTTTATTGCACTTATGAGACTGACCGTTTGTGTACAAGTGTATGTAAATTTCAGGGAGTGCACAACGGTTAAATATCATGAATTCATTTAATAATGTATTTTTTGCTTGTTTCTGTTTAAAATGTAATTGGTTTTGCTTAGAAAGTAGCACTAGAACACCTTGTTCTCATTAATAATGAGTTTCTGTGCTGTTTGAATGCATGCCTAGCAAATGCACAAATCACAGAGTGGAACTGATCTTCCCAGGCAGCAGTGTCGAGTTTGATTGGTGCGCGGTGTCGAGCATCAGAGCGCTGAGACAAATGGGGAAGAGGACAGTGGTGATTAACCATAACCCCGAGACTGTCAGCACTGACTTTGATGAGTGCGACCGTCTTTACTTCGAAGAGTTGACGTTGGAACGCATCCTTGACATAAGCCAACAGGAGGTTTGCTTTCCATTTGCTATTCATCTGTTTTTTTTTTTTTTGATGTGAAACATTTAGTTTGTGGAGTGCAATCTGTTTGAAATGTTGCTCTGGGATAATTCTAAGGGATTTTACACAGAGAGCTGATAACTAATTAAGATAAGAAAACAAACCAGTCAGTTAGGCCATCAAACATTCTTAAATCAACCGCATAAAAACTGGAGTTAAATATAAATAATGTAAAAAGACTTCAGCTAAATCATATATATATATATATATATATATATATATATATATATATATATATATATATATATATATATATGATTATAATAAATACACATGGATATTGGACACAGGAAAAACTGCTTTAAACTAACATTCACACAATAGCTGACAAATTAAATTATGAATACACAGAAAAGCATAAAAAAGATCAACCAGCCTTTTCAAATGTGAGAAATTGCACATAATAAGCACATCCAATATTTAGCATTACAGAGTCATGGGAGAACTAAATATTTCTGTAATTCAAAGGCGTGTCAATATTTGATGGTTTGGTTCAAGGCTGACTGTGTTACTCGTGCCCTCAGTTCATGCACGCCACTTTCCGTTTTATTCTATTGTTGCGAGACTTTAAACTTCTCTAATGAGGATAGTTTGAATAAAATCTAAAAAAATCATGTCCAGATAACTCATCTTTTCTTAATGTAGATGCTCCACCGTTAGCATGGACTCAGAAAGAGGTAAATATAAGATTATGTGTTGTTAGAGCCCGAACTCGAAATGTAACAAGAGCTAAATTGCTATATTTTTAATAAAACCCGAATTGTAAAAACTGGTCAAAAATGTAACAATAGTGCTGACCCCGAAATGTAATATATTTTTTTTAATAAAACAAAATATTGCAACTGGTCAATATTGTAACAAGATACTGAGCCCAAAACGTAAAAACCTTTTGCCCAAAATGTAAGAAGTTGTAAGAATGTAAGAAGGCTGGCAAAACATTTTAATTGTAATAGTTTAATTTCATCATAGAGTAAATTATCTATAGATTATTTATTTATTAATTTATATTGTTTCAATGAATGTGTGTGTGTGTGTGTGTGTGTGTGTGTGTGTGTGTGTGTGTGTGTGTGTGTGTGTGTGTGTGTGTGTGTGTGTGTGTGTGTGTGTGTGTGTGTGTGTGTGTGTGTGTGTGTGTGTGTGTGTGTGTGTGTGTGTGTGTGTGTGTGTGTGTGTGTGTGTGTGTGTGTGTGTGTGTGTGTGTGTGTGTGTGTGTGTGTGTGTGTGTGTGTGTGTGTGATTAATAATTTTGGAGAACCTTAACATTTTTGTTAACTTTATTTATACACACATATATTAAAGTGCATATATATAAAAAAAGGATAAAAAAAAAATGTATGTTTTAGGCTTAGCATCTTGTTACATTATTGAGCAGTTGTAACATTTGGTGTCTTATTTTCTTAGTGTTTTATAGCTCTGGTAACACGTTTTGAGCAACACACACTCGGGGGCGCTTTCTTTTGGGTGGCCTTCAGTTGTGTCTGTTTTCAAGTGTGCCACTGCATATGACTAAAAGAGAATAGGACTCAAACCTCAACCTGTTCTTTTTATTCTGACCAAGCGTGTATATACAATATGTAGTTCATTGTGTGGTCTTCAGTTTCCTTTGTCCCTGATAATGTCAGAACATGTCTGAGAGCAGCCCTGCCCTCTGTCTGTTTGTATATTGGTACATGTGTGTCTGTGCTGACTGACATCCACGAGCATCCTTTTCAAAGAGGAATTGTTATCGAGTTAAAGTCGCGACAGGATCAGGCCATGATTAAGTGTTGGTTTGCTCTGAGAGATAGCTTTAACCACAACCCCTCACTCTCAGTCCTCTCTCTAGATTTGTGTGTGTCTCTGTGTGTGTGTGTGCATATATGTGATAAATACAACTTAAGTGCATGGAGATAAACCCTGGACGGGAGCAAGGAGAACAGGCCCATAAATAATGAAGAGATACAACCTGGCATTGCCATGGAAACAGCATCCCCCTTGGATCAGCTTGACAGGGAACGGGTCTGCATGCTGTTATCAAAAGAAGCGTGCATCCACACAAAGAGCCAAACGCACTGTTTCTGGTGATGACTGAAGTGAATAGGTGGCGGAGATCAACTATTTATGTGTTCAGTGGTCAGAATGATTGGAAGTTTTTCACTGTGAAAAGAGTTACGCTAAGATAATATAGCATTAGCCAAGTAATAGCAATAGCCTAGCATTACCCTAGCAATAGCATTAACCTAGCATTAGCATGAACTTAGCATTAGCCTAGCATCAACATTAATCTAGCATTAATATTAACCTAGCAATAGCATTAATCTAACATAAGCATAAACCTAGCAAAAGCATTAACATGGCTTTAGCATAAACTTTGTGACAGCATTAACATTAGCCTAGCGTTAACTTAGCATTAGCCTGGCAATAGGATTCATCTATCATTAGCATAAACCTAATATTAGCATTAATCTAGCATTAGTCTAGCAATAACATTAATTTAGCATTAGCATAAACCCAGCAATAGCATTAATTTAGCATTAGCATAAACCCAGCAATAGCATTAACCTGGCATTCGCATAAACCAAGTAATAGCATATTAACATAGCATTAGAATTAACCTAGCAATAGCATTGTTGTAGCAATAAAATTAACCTAGCATTAGCTTAACAATAGCTTTAACCTAGCATTAGCCTAACAATAGTTTTGACCTAGCACTAGCCTAGCAAAAACATTAACCTAGCATTAACTTAACAATAGCAGTAACCTAGTATTAGCATTAGCCTAATAATAGCATTAACCTAGCATTAACTTAACAATAGCAGTAACCTAGTATTAGCATTAGCCTAATAATAGCATTAACCTAGCATTAACTTAACAATAGCAGTAACCTAGTATTAGCATTAGCCTAGCAATTTCCTTATTTGTCCTCCTGTTTTCAGTATATATTATTGACCCCAGTCTAAAAGCATGTTCGTCTTTGCTTCAGGGGTGCTCTGGTGGCATCGTGTCAGTGGGGGGTCAAATTCCCAACAACTTGGCAGTCCCTCTGTATCTGAACGGTGTGAACATCCTGGGGACAAACCCGTTACAGATCGACCGAGCCGAGGAGCGCTCCGTGTTTTCCAGCATCCTCGATGACCTGGACGTGGCCCAGGCCCCGTGGAAGGCCCTGAGCTCCTTGGTGAGGGATTCATTTTTTATTTAGAAAAAAAGCTCTCCATGATGGACTTCAATGCAACATTATTGATGTTCTTGCTGATCGTCCACTTTAAAAGTATTTTAACCCTCTTATTATCCTCAAATACTCCAAACACATTTTACCCTTGGGGTCAATCTGACCCCAGGAATATTTGCCTTCAGAAAAATGATTTTCAGAAAATTGTTGACCAAGTTTTTGTGACAGGCACTTGTTTATTTGACAATGCTACCTGTATTTTGTGAGTTGTGAGTGAAAAAAACAAGTTTTTTTTTTTTTTTTCTTCATTTTTTTGTTTATTATTATAGTTATTTTTAGTTTTTTTTACAAAGATCAAGCAAAGGAAATCTAAATGTATTTATTTACTTTATTTTTTCATATTAAATTGTTATCATAAAAAATACCCTAAAATAATCAAATGAAATATTGAATTAAAAATAACTCGGTACTTGAAGTTTAATGCATAAGACTGACATTACACCTGTCATTAGCATGAATAAAGTGTCATGAAGGCGGTCATTAGGTATTGTTCTTTACCCTAACTCCACTAAATCCCTCCACCTAACCCGAAAAATGCCAACGTAGCTCCAAAGACACATAATGACAGCCTTCATAATGCTAATGACAGATATTGACAGCGTAATGTCAGCATTACGTATACAATTAACTTAATAATGGTAAATTGACTTTTTATGCCTACTTTGAAGGAGCCCCAAAGTGCTTTAAAATATCAACTCATTCACCCATTCACACACCAGTGGGACTGAGCTGTCATTCAAGGCGCTGGTCAACCACTGGGAGCAACTTAGGGTTCAGTGTCTTGCCCAAGGACACTTCGGCAGGTATAGACTGGGATCGAACCACCAACCTCTTGATCAGAAGACGACCCCTCTACCACCTAGTAGTAGTTGAGAGTTGATCTAATTTACCACAAACTTAATGACTAAATTTTAATTTTTTTTATAATCCTCTTCCCCCTGCTTTACTAATCAATCACATGTCTTTTTTTGGGGGGGAGGGGCATTAATACAATCCCCCAAAAGCCTGGTTATTGTTCATGAAGTCTGTTTCCTACTTAGATTTCATATTTTCTCCTAACTTATCGTGTCCCGTTTAATATTAGTCGAGTGTTTGGCCTTCTCATGTGGCTGCCGGCTACATCTAAATGAGGCACTGGTGGTGAGCCCCTCTTTTGAATATGTAGAGCAGTGGAATCCATCAGCAGTCACTGCTGAATCTCCTCATTTACCATAGCTCATGTTTCCAGTTACCACTAAGGAGCTATTATATCTGCTGTACGCACAAATAAAAGTTCTGCATCGCTGCAGTCTATACCTAAATATTCTGTTTTTGTGTCCATCTTCAGCAAAGTGTTTGTTTTTTAATGGTCTTAAATAACTGTAGCACAGCCACAAGGAGATTGTTTTTGGTTCTCTGGGAGTAAATAGTGCTTTATGTAGCGAGTGAACAGTAGGTAATGATAGAGAGAGAGAGAAAAAAAAAAGTGAGCGAGAAGAGTGATGAAGACGAGGAGCTGTGGGACGTGCACGCAGCCGTCTCCACAACTCCTGCTTCATCCCTCATTTTTCTTTAGGGATCAAAAACAAAAAATAAATCGAAGCTCTTTTTTTTCTTCTTTTTTCTGATGGTTGACGCGCTTTTATTTTCACTTTCACTCCTTTGATTTGCTTTCTTTTTGGCAGAACAGAGGGAAAAACTACTCAAATAAGGAGCGTGCTTTATGAAAGGTTTATTGCTCCCTGCAACGGATCAGAAACACGCAATTGTTTTGATATTGCGTTTTGTGTTTTCTCGTTTGATTTATAGTTTTTTACACACTTTACATTTTGCTCTTTTACATTTAATCTCAGCCTTGGAATGATGTTTGCCCATTGATTCAGCAGTTTTCTCCAATAAATGCATTAAGATTCTTACCAGTTTATATACGACATATTTTTTAGTGCAATAAACTAAAAATAATGTGGGCTTCTCTTTTTTTTCACAGGAAGATGCTTTTGCCTTCACTAACCAGGTGGGTTATCCCTGTCTGCTGCGACCTTCATATGTGCTCAGGTAAGTCTAAAGCAGTCGTTCATAGGCTATTCTGCACTTTGATCAAAGGTGGACTTTCAAGCCCCCCCGAATACACCTCTCAAATAACACATTTTCATCAGGGGACAAGTCATATCATATTGCATACAGATATCAAAACATTTAAATCTAAATTAAAATAATGACCTGCATTAAAAAAAAAAAAAAAAAAAAAATGTAAAAGTGCAGTAGTCAAAAATGCAGGAAATAACAAAACAATGTTTGCAATCTGTGCCAAAAAATCTTAAGAAAATAAAGGAAATTCAGTGCACGTATAAAATAAACTTAAAGGGAGCAAGTAATATTGTGTCATAATGCATAAATAAATAAGGACTCAAAATCTACATTAAACTAATTATCAGCATTAGGAAAATAAAACTACATTAATCAAAAATGTAGGAAATAAAGAAACATTGTCTGCAATCTGTGCCAAAAAACTCACATCTAAAATAAATGTAAAGTAACATCATGTTGTATGATGCAAGTAGCATATTTCATGAATTAACCAAAACTCAAAAACTAAGTTAAACTAATCATCACCTGCATAAAAAATCAAATGTAAGAGTGCAATAGTCAAAAATACAGAAAATAATAAAACATTGTTTGCAATCTGTGCCAAAATCTAAAAAAAACTAAAAAGGAAATTCAGTGCACGGTGAACACGTACACTACAAAACTACATTAAACTAATTGCCTGCATAAAACAAAACAAATGCACTTTAGTTCCATGTTACATTTTGTTCCCTGTCGCATATCTAATCCAGTCTAATCATTTAATGCTCTTTTTAATTTCTGCCACATCTTCTCATTATTACTTTCTTTGTGTGTAGGCGTTTTGTTTAGTGTTAATAACCTTTCTCTAGAAAGAATGGGATTTAAGAAGATTGGCATGAAATTGAAAATGTCCTCCTGTTTGTTGCGCCCCACCTGTCATACCCCCATTCCCCACCAAGGGGGGCGTGCCACGCACTTTGAGAAGCACTGGTCTAAAGCAAATCATAACCTTTCAACATAAATACAAACCTCTTCTCTCCCTGTAGTCATTTATGAAATATAAGTTAAGGTGTATGATTTGTAGCTGCTTTTATTATATTATCATTATTATTATTATGGCTGTGCAACTATGATCATAGCACCTGAGTTGCATTGAAACTCTCATAAATAACAATTAACCAATGAGAGATTTTGTGTAATTTTCATGAATAATTTAAGAAATAGTTGCTACAAGAACAAATAATCCAATTGAATTGCTTCATTAGTCACACCTTTGCCGATAATCTACATCAGCCGAGGCTGGAGCTGAAAAAGTGCAGCTGTGTCAGGGTGAGGCATGAAGGCAAAGTTGGTAAATTCTCTTATTACCTAATTCAGACTAATTACTGACTGAAGTAGGGAAAATAAACACTTATAGTTATGAAGATAAATGAAAGGAACTGGGACCAATTCTTCTTGCAGGGTGCAGTAACTATTTATTCCAGCAGGGGTCATAATGACACCCTGGATAAGGCAGGGTTCTTAATGTCACTGTAAACTTCAGGTGTTGAGAGCTTTTCCACATTGGTGATGTTTTACTTCAAAATGGTGACGCTGTTTTAGACGCTATTGTGTACTACAGGCAAATATTGGGAAACCAGGTACAAGAAATAAACACGTTTTAAACAACACAAGTTATAAAAAAAATAATCTTCCTCTATTTCACTGGTTCTGAACCTTTTCAACCCACCCAAGACCCCCAAAATAAATAAGAGCTTTGCGTCATAGTATATAGTCATCTTAAAGATATAAATCCGTCTTTTAATCAGAAATAAAATGGGTTGAAAGTGACCAAAAATGGTGGAAAAGATGATGAAATGGGATTTTAAAAACCACAGAAATTGGTAAAAAATTGCTAAGTAAAGTGGTCAAAAAAAGAGAGAAAAAGTTGTAAAAAGGGTTCAAAGTGTCAATATTACGAAGCATTAATTTAAACAGGCAAATAATGGGTCAACATATGCGACATTAGGTGGGAATAGTGGTGGAAAAGGTTATAAATGCCAAAAATGTCTTGAAATGGTAAATGGACTAGATTTTATATAGCGCTTTATCACCACACTGAAGCAGTCTGAAGCGCTTTACATATCAGCTCATTCACCCAATCACTCTCACATTCAGTTAGAGGGTGATTTGCTCCTTTTTTACTGCAGGGCGAGCCCAAACACCTCGCTCCAATTTGATGACGTGTTCCCACTTTGATGACTCAGAGAAGCCGCGCCTCCAGGAAGCTCTCTGCCGTGATTGACATGTAAACAGACGGACAGTGTTATGTATGTATTTTCTACAGTCTATGTATGTACCGGCGAACGCCCCGCCCCCCACGCTCTGTCTCGTGTTTATAAAGCAGCATGAGCTCAGCTACGGAGTGGGTGAGATGAGGGCGCGCTGTCCTCTGGCCCTACGTCACCGTGCGGGGAGGAGGAAGTCAGTGTCCCGTTTCTAGACACGCCCAGTCATGAATATGCATAAGTAGGACGCAAATCAGCCTGTTTATGTAGAGTTGCTCAGAAAGTGACTTTTCAGAGGCTAAAACTCTGGAAAAAGGAGAGTTTGGGAAATTAAACCTCAAATATGTTTTTGGTGTTCTTGGAACAAATGGAGATGGGTGAAAAATAGCATGACATGGCACCTTTAAATTTGATGGAGAAGTGGCAGAAATAGGAGTAATGTAGCAAAAAAGCACTGAAAGGAGCAAAAATATGGCAAGAAATAGTGATGAAAAAAATTTAAAATATGGCAAGTTTGGTGTAGTTGCAAAACAAGGGTGAAAATAAGCTAAATGGGCTCAAGTTCAAAAAATATTCTTAGTTTCTTAAAGGCATCTGGTGACCCCAAGGTTGAGAACCCCTGCTCTATTTTGGAGGGCTTTCTTTCTTTTACTTTTCAACATTGCTAAATGTCACCTTCCCTGAAGTTTTTTTTTTTTTTCCCATTGTTTCATATTCCCTCTTACAGTCTGACATACTTGTTAATATTTTCAATGTTGTATATGCACAGCTGATCACACATTTCCATATCAAACACCTCCTCTTCTGATTGATGGCTCCTCTTCTTCTTTTAGTAAATTGGTGATACACAGTGGGGGGTGTTTATATATTAGCATGCTAATACGCTTGGTCACTGTTAATGTTGTTATCAATGTGAAAACAGTTATTACACTGGAAAAGGGAGAGAGACACACGCTGGTGAGTGTTGCAGGTTCCGACTCCTTGATCGAAGGAAAACTCAACAACACTCGTCCACAGGTGACTTTTAAAATGATAAAAAAAAAATAATAGAAGTAATTAAAAGGTAAATAGGATGAAATGTAGCTTTCAAAATTAAATAAAACAGTGAACTTTTCCCCACTCTTCCATTATCCTACCCTGACTCCCTCTTCCCCGTTCCCCTCATATTGGTGTAACACTGCCCTTTCTTTTTGTTTTCCCTTTAATAAAGTTTTTCTTACCCTTCCTTAGAAAGGGCTGGTGATGGTCACAATTATGCAATAAAATACATGTATTTATTTAATTTCAATAGTAAACAAAACATGCATAGCTGTCGCAAATTGCACTACATGTAGTGTTCGACAGCATATGCAGACAAGGTAAAAATAAATAAATAAATAAATGAACCCCGCAGCACTTCCTAAGGAATGTTCAACTGCATGTATACATCTCACATTTATAATGTGTGTCAGAGAAATTAAGTAGTTTGATCTTTTTATGCTCTTTAAAGAAATACTGCGTTTGTAAGGAGCATACATTTGGCCGGTGACACTTTACCAGTGCTTTGATAGATCATGTTATTATCCTGCATCAACACAATGAACTGGTTTGATTCATTAGAAACAGGTTATGATCTCAGCCTGCGGAGGGAAATTGCTAACAATCTTCCTTAATATATGAAAGCATCTTCATGGTTATAATTATTGGAGATGCTTGTTCTAAAATGAAGGGCCAGTCTTCATCTGGAGGTTGGTATTGCATTAATGTGCTGTAGGGATAAGTGCACATGTCTAATTGTGTTTGTAGATCCCCTTCATGCAGCTATGATGATGCACTCTGTCACTGTGTGTGATGCTGTAGCCTTTATTTTAATAAACTCCGAGGACAACGTGTTCACTTTGCACCTGATATGTCTCATCCACCAACAGGTGATGTAACAATTAGGGGTGCACCGATCCGATTTTGATATTGGAAATACGTCTAATATCAGCAAAAATGAATAAATTAATTCAATCTGATTATATCAGCTTGTAACAAATCTCTGATATGAACTATTCATTGCAGTCTACTCCTGCACTTCTATCCAGTAACTGGCAGTGCTAAATACTGACAGTAAAAATTCATAACTGACTTGAACTTGAATCGTTATTTCTTTAAATTCCGTATTGGTTTTGAGGTAATTTTTCAGGGTGTTCAGATTTTTGTTTGAAATTTTTAAAAATGTAATTCAATTGTAGAATATTCTTATGTTTAAGTTAAATTAGTGGTAATTTTGCACTTTAAAAGTATAATTTTAGTTACTATTGGATTTATTAATGACATTTTTTCAGGTTTTTCATAATTATGTCTTTATGTAAGGTTAAAATGTATTTAATCCATTGGTTAGTTTCTCTGTTTGAGTAATATCACTTGATCACATTCCAAACCACACAATAAGTCATAAAAGTGTAACTAACATTCATGCTGATGTTGGATCGGATCAATACTCAATGCTACAATATCTGTAATGAATCAGAAGTGAAAAAGTGTTATCAGGGCACCTTGGGGACGTTCATTTTTATTCATTACACCCGTCAGTGGTCATCATGCTATGGTTGAATATTGTATACTTTCAAAGTTGACACCAATAGTTCACACCAATGGCTGGGTTTCCCTCCCTCTATATTTAGTTCCTTTGCAAAAGAGGGAAACCAAGCTTTTTAAGATGTAAAACACCATTGGCTATTGTTTTTTAAACTAGGAAGTTTTGAACTCCTTTTCAAGAGCCGGGAGTGCTTTTTGACCTAAATAATGCTGTTCTCTCTTGCCTTTAACACACACACACATACACATACACACACACTCTCTCGTACATGCTGCGCATCTCATTCCTTTTCTACTGTTTCCAAACCGTGTAACTTGTGTATGATAATAGTGATAGTAGTTTGAAAAGTTGCTGATGCTAGGATGTTCTCTGGTTTTCTTCCTCCCATGATTCACCAGTGGTTCAGCGATGAACGTCGTGTACGGTGAAGAAGAGATGAAACGCTTCCTGGAGGAGGCCACCCAGGTGTCTCAGGTGGGATTAGTGTCAAGCCTGTGTGCACGATTGTCAGACATATTGCCAAGAATCTAGTCTCTAATGACTTGGGGACTAGATTACTTAAGTGAAAGTACTACTTAAAAATACATCTGTAATATGAACGGTTACTTGTAGTAACATTTAAGCATCCTGACTTACAGTATATTAAAAAAAGAACTAATAAAATGCAATGTTCTGCTAACTTAAATTTTACCAGGATTATATTGCTGCTTTTGCTTTCAAAAACCTTTACTGTGGGCCAGGGGTGGACTGGGACAAAAATTCAGCTCTGGCATTTTCTGTCCAGACCAGCAAACTACATTATCAGAGGACACTATACAGAAGCCATTATTAGCTTTCACACATACCTCTTTGCTCCACACCATGCTTTGCTTCCTCGGATACTCCGGTTGTCTTTTTGCGATATATGAAAGGTCACTGAACGTCTGGTGCGGAGGAAGCAAGCGAATTCTGGTCCTCTGAAAAATGTAGGTCTCGGTTTGGCTCAAGCAAAGCATGGTGCGGTCTTTAACCATGTGAGAAAGCAACCAGGAGAAAACATAGGACTTTACATTGAAGCGCAATTGTAATGGAGTTACTCCATCAGTGACAGCAGCTGTGCCGCCGCTGCTGTTGCGTGCCTGCCGTCACGGTAACAGACATGAGCACACATTTACAACAAAGTTCTCCAGCAGCAACACACACATATCCATCCGTCCATCCGTTTTCAGAGTAGCTTTGTCAGCACATCTCTGTTTTCCCAACTGTTCACAACTGTTTTATCTGCATATGTATTCTCATATCTTCACACATTACACATCCTTACCGGTAAGTTACTGGTGACAGGACAGCTCTGAGCGCTGACAGATGGAGACGGAGCCGAGTCATCGCTGTGTTTATGTAGAGCATTAACGCAAGTTGTGGCATCGTGTGATTATGGGTTATTTTGAGTTATTATTAATGACTTTTCTGCTGTGATTGTTTTAGGATTTTCTTTGGAAAACATAGGAAGAGAGACCAAATATAGAACGTGACCAAATATAGAGCGCGACAGTCAGTAGTGACAAGGAAGCGCCACATTACCACGGCATTGGAGGTTGAAGTATTCTGTCCAAATAAGCTAACTTTTGCCCAATAAATATCACTGTTTTCTTTTTTTTCAACATTTTGCCTCTTTTTGTTCCAAATGTTTGCCCTATTTAACTATTATTGGCCACATTTTGACCATTTAAGCCACCCTTTGCCATTACATACCACCTGATTCCTCTCTATTTGCCCATTTTTTTTTAGCCACTCATGACTGATTTTGGCCCATTTTAGTCTCTTTTCGCTCTTTCCTTCCCATGTTTTTGACACTTTTGGACCATTTTTGGCCACCTGTTACAGTGTCTGCCTCCACTCATTAGTCAAAAACAAAAAAAAGGGACTGGACCGGCCCACTTCGGATCGACGGCCCACGTCCACCCAGTCCACCCCTGCTGTGGGCCGACAATGCGGCCATGGTTTCTCTGACGGAGTATCTTCGTCCTTCTCTCAGGGCCAATCTCTGCCAAACAATTGCCCAAACAACAACACTATTAGACCCTGTCTGTCTCTGATTGGCTCATGCTTTGATGAGCATAATGTATTAAAGCTATGGTAGAACTGATACAACCCGTATGAGGATCAACAGAAAGTTTTTGGTACTAGAACAGAAGCAATGAAAAAAGAGTAATGAGAGTAACTATTAATGTAGTGGAATAAAAAGTACAATATTTGTCTTTCAAATGTAGTGGAGTGAATGTAAGAAGTATTAAGAAGTATTCCTCAAAAATACTACTCAAGTAAGTACAGATATATCTAGAAACTTGTCGACATCCGTTTGTCTCAGGAGACGATGGTATATCCACCACTGGCCATTAATGAAATATTAATTATTATTCTAAGGTATTAATAGTTACTCTCGTTACTTAGTACTTTTTCACTGAAATTTTTCCCTCTATAAACAGGTTGTATAACATGTTGTTTTTTTTCTCTCTAGGAACATCCAGTGGTCATCACTAAATTTATACGAGATGCCAGGGAGGTAGAGGTGGATGCTGTGGCCAAAGCGGGCAAGGTAACACAATCCTCTGTCCAGTTTGACGGACTCTTGTTGGTTACAGATGGTGCTTAAGGAGAATGCTACAAGTTTGATCTATTGTTCCTCTTATAATGGATCAATAAGGTTGATCACTGTCTATGTATAGCAAAAAAAAAGCATCTCCACCCCTTAGAGCACATGTGTCAAACTTGAGGCCCGGGGATCAAATGCTGTCTTTTAGACGATGTGTGTCAAACTCAATTTAGTACATATACGGAGCAGTTTGAGCTTGAGAAGGCCACAGATTTTTTGTGGGAAAAAGAGCAAATTCAACATTAATGTGCCCTGGTTTGCACTTCCACATATACATGATAAAGTATCCCTGCAGGATTCACTTAATGATTTTGGGAATTTGGGAAAATTTCATGGAATAATTTGAGGAAAATGTTCCAGATTTAGGAAAAATGTTCTGTTCTTTCAACAATTTGAGATAAAAATGACTGCAAACTGAGATCGGCAAATATTGTGGATTTTAATTCAATTTTTGTATCTGAAGGGGGTGCTATATCTACTACTGAATTAGTTGGTTGTTTACAAAATGTTTCCTGTACGTTTTGCTCTCTTTCTTGAATGGGCAGAATTTTGATGCTCAAAATCCTGCAATTGTATTCAAAGGATTGGTCACAGAACCAAGGAGATTTAGGTAACTGATATCTGTCACATGTTTCTTGGATATTGTTGGTGCCTTTCAAACTTAATAGTTTGAGAGTTGAGTACTCTCTGGTCTTTTGGAGAGAGCAGACGTGTTTTCACTCGCTCCGATAACATGACCTTGGCTACAGCTGGCAACAGCTGAACAGCCTGAAAAATTGGGCCCAAGACGAAAAGAAAAATGGTTAAGAAACCGCATGGAGGCCCTCCAGAACCTGATCCGGGTCTGGAAGAGGTCAAGGAGATGATACGCGAGGGTCTACGACACCTAAAAGACGGTCTATCTGCCGAGATAAAGTCGTTGGAAAAGACGCTGGAAAAGTCACTGGAAACCCTTCAAAGTGAAGCAAAGGTACTGAAAGAAGAGAATGAAAGAAATGCTGAAGAGATAAAACTACTGAACGCAAGGGTTGAAGAGTTTGAACAAAAGGAAAGAGCGAAAGATGTCATCATCACAGGCTTAAAGATAAAACCCAGGAGTTACGCAAGTGACGAAGAAACAAAATCGATTGAACAACAGGTCATTGACTACTTGGAGTCAAAGGACATTGTCCTGAACCCTGACAACATCAATTCCTGCCATCTCCTGCCAAAGAGAAATGATAACGGAGCTGTAAAAATCACCTTCACGAAGGTGAAATTAAAAGGAGAACTATTGAAGCAAGGCAGAAAACTGAAGGAAATGAAGGTTTTTATTAATGAAAATCTGACTAAAAAAAACGCAAGCATTGCATGGAAGGCACGCCAAATAAAAAAAGGAGGAAAGATTCTAAAGACGTGGACGAAAAACTGCAGGATTTATATCACACCACTGGGAGAAGAGAACGGAAAACCAATATTCATCAAAACGATGGAAGACTTGGGAAAATACGAAGGATCCACCTAAACAACAACATTACTGATGGTAATCATGGAGATGGACCCAAATCTATATAAACACTGGAAACAAAACTCAGACTGTGATTATTTCATTGACACTGAATTCAATGTGGAAACCAAGAGTAAAAAAGGTCTGTCATTTATTCATTTCAGTTGCTAGGTAGTGGGGTCATTAAGGATTACATTACTACCTTGCTTATGAACTAAGACATAGTAATGTGTTTATACAACAAATGGTTAAATATAACAGTGGAAAATTTTTGATGTAAAAAACAGGGGACGGGACCTAGATAAGCAAACTGCTTCTCTCGTCTCCTTTTTCGGCATGTACAAAAAAAAAGAAATGTAAAAAAAAGTGAAATAAATAAATAAATAATTCTTTTGGAGAAGTGAAAAAAATTTCTTGTTTTCCCGCCAAAAATCTGCAGCCTACTTAAGGTCAAACTTCTCCGCGTTTGTCTCCTGAACTAAAATAAGTTTGACAATCCAGCCTTAGACACGTAGTTTTGACAGTTTTTATCACACAAGTTTGGAGTATCTGACTTACCTGATGATTAAGTTTCTTTTCAACACACCACAGTTTGTCCTTAACACCCTGCCTATTTTCTCCATTGTTTGCCGTGTGAGAGTCATTTCAAGGGTGTCATTTTAAACGTTTGTTATCCAGTTTGTATGGAAGATTCTCCCACTCTGCTGTCTCTGAATACACTCCTCCTTTATCTTCAATATCACATTAACAAGCTGTCCATTCAATGAATACCAAACATACCTCATTATCGCAGACCAAAGTTCGGTGTGTAGATGTGTGTGTGTGTGTGTGTGTGTTTTTCAGTGTACGTGTGGGAGGGAGAAAAAGTCAGAGATAATACGGATTAATTACAGGCACTATCTGAAGAGAGCTAATGAATGCTGTGGTTAGCAGCAGTTTAAATGAGCTAATGACACAGCAGCTCATTTACAGACACACACTTGCCTGGAGTTCCTTGGTAATATAGATCTGTATCTGTCTGAAGGAAATGTGGAAAGTTATTCTTCTGACACGGCGTATCTTCTGATTTTTTATTTTTTTTTACAGTGTTGGTTTTCTAATGCACAGACCTGGTCTTAAACTGTAATATTCAAATGCTAAATATGGTCGTCACTGTTGTTAACCCTCCCGTTATCCTTGGGGTCAATTTGACCCCATTCAATGTTTATCATTGAGAAAATAATAGTTGACTTTTATTTTTTTGCTTCATATTTCGAAAGTTTTCCTAAATTTATGGATACAATTGATTGAAGCATACAGTTTTGTAGACATTGGTGTTCCTCTGGGGTCAATTTGACCTCAAGTTGTTTTAGCAGTGTCTGTCTGTGTGTGATCCATGTGTTACCTTACATCCTCCACACCTGCAGGTGCAGAAAGAAACGTTCTCTGTCAAGGAGGTTTTGGAACAGCTCTTTCACAGTGAAAGTGACATAGAGGAGAATGTGTTTGAGAAAGAGGACTTTATAGTGAATAACCCCAAATATGTTAGAAAAACGAAGCTAACTTCAATCAATATGGTTTTTTATTTATTTATTTTTTATTTTATTTATTCAGTTTATTTCCAACATGGTTACATTCACTTTTTTTTTTTTTTACATTTTTTTTTCTTTTTTGTACATGCCGAAAAAGGAGACGAGAGAAGCAGCAGCATTCTGTGTGTAATGAATGTGCACCCCAAGTTAGAAAATATTTTGATGAAATGAATGAAATATCTTCAAGATACACTAACTCTAAAACTGAAAGTTTGACCTGATGGTGGCGCTGCAGGAAAAGTCATGTCATTACCATAACCAGTAGGGTTCCTACTCTTGTGTCAGTAAATTTGAGAAGATTTGGATGAAAACTATTCAAGATAAATTAATTCAAATTTAAAAGTTTGACCTGTTGGTGGTGCTAGAGAACAGGTCATGGTTTCACGATAAAGGGGTTATTTATGTATTCAAAACTAGGTCAACAATTTTCTAAAGATAATTTCCTAGAGGCAAATATCAATGGGGTCAGATTGACTCCAAGGGCAAAAGGTGTAATATTTGAGGATAATAGGAGGATTAATTACACAGCATGCATGAGATTTTTTTTTCTTTTTCTTTTTTTGGTGATGCACTTTTCAAAAAAATCTGAAAGTTTCTCTCGGTCATCAAACGGAAACTTTGCTTTTATTTCTGTCGACTGAAAATCTGCTTAGAAAAAAAACTTTTTCTATCACGATGTGTTCAGGTTTTGGTCCACGCCATAACGGAACATGTGGAAGATGCAGGAGTACACTCAGGAGATGCCACCCTCATCTTACCAACGCAGACCATTAGCCAGGGTGCATTAGAAAAGGTCAGTCAACTTATCATAATCATTCCTCACATTCCATGTAGCAATTTGTCTGCTTCTTTCACTGCGCAGTGCATTCCGGCTTTGATTCATATTCTCTGCTGATCAAAAAAAAAAAAATGGGCCAAAAAAGGACATTGTTTTTTTCATCAAAATGCTAAAATATGTGTTTTTTTGGGGTTTTTTTTTTACATAATGAGAAAAATATATCGTATTTATTATTAATTACAGCAAACTTACTGCAAAACACATTCTTATATTACTTGACTCAGAGTGATTTGGTTAAACTCACAAATCATGCAGAGAACATGCAAACCTTACAGTTATCGGGCAATGCTTGACTCATTTATTACTGTAGGGCACTGAGTGGCCCTTAATATACTGTATAAACACGATACAACATTGCATTTATCTCTTTAAACTGTCATATTGCTAAGCAGATGTATATCTCACATCTGTTTTGAACATAATGTTATCCAAAAAATGTGATGGAGCTATTAAAATGATTCATAAAATTAATAATAATAATAATAATAATAATATTGATGATGATAATATTAGATAAAAACTCACATTTTTAATTTTATGTATTTAACTTTAACACAACCCATACTCAACTGAAATTATGAAATAGAATAAATAAATGAGGTTAAACAGGTTAAAACAGACAAATACTTTATTAAATAATCATAATCTATTCTTTTTATTTATTTTATTTACTTATTTTTGAATAATTACAAAATAATGACATTATCACATAAAAGATGGATAAGCAGTGCAGGAAAAGGCAAAAATTCCGAAGAGCTTATTTGAAGCATTTACTTAATCAGTAAATCAGTGAAGAACAGACAAAAATGGAACTTTAAAAAAAAAAAAAACATATATATATCTTTGATTGGCATTATGCACCAAATTTGTGCTTTATAATCAAGAGCGACTTACAAAATCTCTGTAAATCTGACAACACATTGCACACTTTTTACTGTTTTCTGCAAACTTCCCAATGTTAAAAGCTGAATCCTAATTACAGCACTGAACAGAGGTTGTTAAGGGCATCTTTGTACAGCATAGATGTGTGTTTAACCTTTGCTAGACTCTCTGTCAGCTCAGGGTCATAAATATAATACCAGCTTGTTAGTGAGAAACAGCTGCATGTCGGACGCACAGCTGCTTCACTGGAAAACAACTAAATTAGGACAAATTAAAATCCAATATTTACACCCAATGGTAGCAGTAAAAACAGGTGGAACTTCAATGGAAAAATATAGCCCCAGCATTATTTCAATGTTTTTTTTTTTTTTTAACAGCCTTTTTCTTTAGTAACTCTTCATTGGTATTCATTTATTATCCTGTAAAAGTCTAAGTGCTCCTGAATGTGACGCGTTCATCTAACAAAGCAATGTGCTGTGCTCACTACTTGTTTACAATGAGAACTACTTTTATTCGACTTGAAATCTGTATACTGATTTATATGACAATATGATCATAAAATTGCCTGTGACAAACTTGTTATTATATCCTTTACCCAGTGACATGTTTTCTTGTGGTTACAATCAGTTTTTCAAAAGCTACTCAGGACTACATGACGTACATGGTCAGTCTGTTCTAGATTTTCCCACAGAGAACAAAAAACATCCTGAATCACCTGCAAAAGAACAATAAATCAGACCAGTGACAATAACCACTTGAAGGCATTACACATCATGCATTTGTCTCGCAAGTTTAACAGCAGCTTTCAGACCGTGATTGCCAGTTGTTTTTATTTGCGTACTCATTTTGTTCTTTTTAATGTATGTGCATCTTGTTTTTCAGCAGATATGTGTTAGTCTTACGATGGCCTAATGCAGACATAGGCAACTGGCGGCCCGGGGGCTACATACGACCCTTGGTCTAAATTTGTGCGGCCCCCAAAACAAAATTGTAATTCCGTAGTTGAAATTTCACTGAAGCCCAACATAACACACAAACTCCAGAAATGCAGAAAACGACAGCAAAACGCACAAAATGTCAACAAAATTACACAAAATGATAACAAAGGCACGCTAAACAACCACTTAAAGCTAGGGAAGGCGATTTTCCAAGCCTCACATAATTTTGAATGCAGCCTCACCAATGGCTCCGCCTCTTCTCCCCTCCCCCCTCCCCTCTGTGTTCCGTGGCACTCACATGCATGCGCACAGCTGCTGCAGAAGAGGAGCTCAGCTCATCGCTTGTATTGTGTAGAAACGTCATTGTCTCATTCAGCAGTAAGTAAACATTAAACTTTATCATTATATATGTTAAAAATGTGACCAAAAACTCTGTTTTAACTCTTGTCAGCAGTGACGTACTTTCAGTGTTCGTGCATGCAAGGAATTGAGAATGAACAGAGCGACCAATGGAAAAAAACGAACCGTTTTATTTTTTAACCAATCACGTCTAAATTATTACAGATTTACAGCTGCTATAGATGACAGATTTTTCTTCATTCCTTTTTCAGAGCACATACGATCTTAATTTCTGTCAGGACATAAAGGCAATTTCAACCAAAAACTTAAAAAGTGTATCTGGAGAAAATCGCCTACTGTAGCTTTAAACACAAAATGACTACAAAAACAACAACAATGACAGAAAAATGTCTAAATTGACAGAAAAATAGATAAAAAGACAACAATAACACAAAAAATATAACAAAAGGACACATAATGACTCGAAAAACACACAAACGGGCAACAAAAATTTGCCATATGAACAATAAAATAGACATAATGAATTCAAAAACACGAAAGGTCTTAAAACAAAAGTTAAAAAAAACACCAAGAAAACCCACACAGAAGGACTACAAAGACAAAACCCTTTGTTCTTTCCTGTATTAATGCTTGGATTGGTGATTATTCTAGATGCTGACATGAATGTTTCCATTTTTTTTCAGGTCAAAATTGCTACACGCAAAATTGCTCAAGCATTTGAAATTTCGGGGCCCTTTAACACTCAATTTCTGGTTAAAGGCAATGATGTCATGGTAGGTACTCTTTCTCTGGATTTAACCTAATGACAATGATTGGTGCTTTTACACCAGAAAATGCAATTGGCTTACAAATTGAAACCCCATTGTGCTGGGAAGGATATGCTAAGCTGAACGGATTCATTCATCGTTTTTTTTATACAATCAGTGCTAAATCCTCTGTAACTACGACATGTGTGTGTAATCCGCCCAGCTTTGGAAATATGAATGCACCTTCACGTTTGTCGTTGGTAAGGTGTTTACTGTAAATCTCAATGAAACTGTATTTTTTCCTGTGTATGCTTTTTTTTTTAATTCTTTTTAGGTGATTGAGTGCAATCTGCGGGCATCACGCTCTTTTCCATTTGTATCCAAAACAATTGGTGTAGATTTTATTAATGTGGCAACCAAGGTGATGGTCGGAGAGCCTTTGGATGAGGCCGGCCTGCCCTCGCTGGAGAAACCCATCATTCCTATAGACTATGTAGGAATCAAGGTGGGTTTGACTTTTTCTTTTTTTTTAACCTTTATTTAAACAGGTAAGCCTAATTGAGATTAGGAATCTTCAGTTAACTGCCTATTTTTCCATGTTTGTCAATGTTAAAGATGCTCATAAGTGTTTTCCTATATGAGGCAGTTGGTCAATATTCTCAGCCTCGTGTGTTTGTGGTGTTGCTCTTTGAGTGAAAGGACTCCTCAAATCGCATCCTGTCGTAGTTATTAGGGATGTAAAGGAGCAGAAACTTTCCAGTGAATTGTCATGGGAATTTAAGCTTGGGAATTTTGAAAATGTATTAAAAAATATAAACTTTTCAATGGGAGTTTTTTTTTTTTTTTTTTTTTTTGGGAATCAACTGAAAATTGGGAGTAATTTTAAATAACCGTAGCATTCCCAAATATAGATATCAGCATCCATTCAAAATAATACAACATTTTAACTAGGGTTTAAAAATTCCTGGAATTTTCAAAGTTGGAAACTTTCCATTGGAGTTAACGGGAAATGTTCTAAATTATAGTTTGGCACTCAACGGGGGATTTAAATATATAATTGGGAACAACTCTAAAGTATCAGTAGTTATTATAAAGTTGCTCTTTTTGAATATTCCAGAAATTCCAAATTTGAAGCCCCTATGCACAATAGCTATGAAGCATTTTTTTTTTCTTTTTTAAAGTTCTATTGTTTTGAAATGATCTCATATTTATGTGTACAATTAAAACACAAAAGTCAATGTTTGGTGAGACCTCTGGGTGAACAAATGATAAAGCTTTGTTCTAGACCCTTCTCGCGAATCTTCACAGCTGCGGTGCCCGCCAGGTCCCCCCGTCCACCGCGCCGACCCCCGACAAAGGGGCCGACAAGGCCAGGGAGTAGGGGAGGGAGCGCCACCGATGCAGCGAGGAGGGCCGGGCCTCCGGGGCTGGGCTCCAGAGAGGAGGGCAGTGGCGACGGCTGCTGCTCCTTTCTGCATACACAATCAAAAGACGAAGGAGCCTGGCCCGACTGACTGACTGTTGATTTTTGCGACAGTGCTGCAGCACTTGTGGCCACTAGGGGCGCTTGATGTGAAAGTTACAGGTCTGGCGCCCCTAGTTTCCAAAGGTTACACAGTGTGCCTTTAACATTTTCAAACACACAGAATGTGATTTTTATGATTAAAAGTGCATCATTAAAACCTAAAAGTTTAAATTTAATCATATAGAATCAATAAATGTATGAATAAATCTCGCTACAAACTCATTGATACTTGGTGCTTAGTCGGGACATTTGATCATCTTTGGAAAGTTCCAAACACCCATGTTTCTAAACTTTGTATGAGCAAATGAAAAAAAATATTTTCCCGTTAAGAGTCCTTCATACAGGTGTGATGTTTTAATAGTTTCTGTAGGTGCCACTAATGCTGCTTTCTCTGGATTATGCGACAATGACAGCAATTACAGTGGCAGAGGTACAAAAGAATTCTTTCCGATACCAACTGGGAGGCTTACTTCCTCCATCAGCTACGAGACAGAGTTTATGTGTCACCAGCTGTTCAAAAGCTATTCTTGAAAAGTAATTTCTCTCTCTAATTACAACAGAGCTGCTGTAACAATGGTGCTAGTTTGAGCCAATCATGCAGGTATAATCCCCTATTCTTCACCACCACCTAAAGTTTTCCATTTTCTTTGCGACGCGGTTGTGAGGAATAATAATCAGAGGCTGTGTTATCTGCAGCAGCATTTTTTGAAAGACTTCCAGAGTTTATTTGGAGTGTGTGATACAGTCTTCACTCCCCTGATGGCGAGGCGCGCCTTAGGGGAAATCCCGCCATGGAGTCCTAAGAGTTGTCAAACACAACAGGACTAATTTTTGTCTGTCTATTATAGGCACAACATCAAGTCCAGACTGTAAACACTTGATTATGTCTGAAACCATTTGCCAGCCTGAATAGCCTGAAGTGCCGTCGATCAATAGCACCTCTCAGCCTTTTCGCTCCTGCTCTCACAGTTTCATGGGAAGGCTCCAGTCATTGGTGTCCAGAGACTCCCTCTGCATTTATCTTTCACCCTCACATGCTCAGGGTTGCTGCCTGTTCTTTTTTCTGTTCATCGTTTGTTACTTTTCACTAACAAGTCCCTGTTGCAAATTTAAAAAAAAAAAAAAAAAAAAGAAGTTCATTTTTGTTTTCTAAGTGAACGGACACGTGTTTTATTTGTTCATTGGATTATGTTAGGGTTATAATCTCAGTAGGGAGGTAAACTCAGTACGTGACAACGATCCCAAGACGACTAGTGTGCCCCCTGTGCATACTTCAAAAATGTTCCGATATCGTATACATCCAGGTATTTTTCACATACTGCCATGATGCTCCCTCGATCCCTCCGACCTCCTCCAACACACCACATTCATACTAGGTAAAGTGCCTTGCCCAACGACACAAGGACTTGGCTAGAGCAGGATTCGAAACCCCAACCCTTCAGTTATTGCACATTATTTGACTTGCACTATTTTAAGGGTTTGTTTCTGAAAAAAAAGAACTGACAGGTACGCTATGCTATAAGAGTTAGGGGAAACCCCAATTAAATCCCAGGAAGACATCAATATATATTGAATATTGCCATTCTGGTTTGATTGTATGCATCAAAGCATCATCTTAAGGCAAGGGCGAAATATCAAGATACTAATAATATAATAGTATATCGAGATATTTAAAAAAGGCCATATTGCCCAGCCCTGGTTGACAACAACAACAGTTACAATAAGTTCCATTTTTGACTAAACACTCGCCCTATGTCTTAAAATAGCACTGTTAGATTTTATAATCCCATCCAAGTGAAAGATATAAAATCTTTAAATATGGAAGATGAAGCCAGTGTAACTTCAATCTCGTGGTCGCTAGGTTGTGAAAACTCTAGGCTTGGGTTAATCTTTCCGTATTTGTCCTGGTTTAGTCTCTTTCCTTTTAATGTTCCTTCTCATTTTCATTCATCTCTTTCTATTTCCCCATTCACTCCATTTCATTTTCATTCCTTGGCCTTTGGCCGTGTTATCTCTCCATATTTTCCCTTGTCTGGGAGTCGGAGTCTTTTCTGATTCTTTGAACAAAGGCACGGTGAGTGATACTTGCTCCCTGTGTGCATTCCCTTCTTTTTGTCCTTTCTTACATTAGTATGCTAACATTACATTCAGTGATTAGATAGCCAGTTTCAAGGATGAGTTCTTCCCTAGATGTCCCTTGCGTGCCTCAGTGTGTTTGTGTGTGCTCAGGTGGTACAAGTGCTCAATGCCACTTTAATATTTTAGTTAATTTCTGGGTAAAATGAAAATGCATTGCACATTAACGCTGTCTTCTCATACTTTCCTTTTTAATTATGATCGTCCTTCCACGCTGCCTCTTCTCTCTTCCTTTTTTGTTTCCTTCTTTCAATTCTCTTTAAGTTCATATCTTGTTTTCTATGCTTTCTCTCTCTCATTTCTGGCTCAGCCTACTGATGCTCTATCGCTATAAGGCCACCTGCCTCTTCTCCTCTTTCTTCTCTTTGGTGAGACAAAGTGAAAACAGACTGGTAAATGAACTAGTCTCAGGTTGTTCAAGGAGTGTCCTTTGCTTTCAGATGTTCACTTTGTTGTGAAGCTTCAGCTGAAGAAAAGTCTTTACCCATCAAATATTCTGTCACACTGTTGTATTTCCAAAGGAGCTCTGTCTTCTGAAACAATATAACAATGGTAATTGTAGGGATGTTCTGTACTGGCTTTTGGCCGTTTTGCCGATATTGTCCAACCCTACTTTTTTTTATATTCACCAATTCCGATTCATACACGGATTCCCTCCCCACCAACCTAATTAACTATACCTCCATGGAAGTAACAGTTTAAAGCTGCAGTATGTAGAATTGTGAATCTTGTATAGAAACAACCACGTTCCCCCTCCCCTCCCTGTTTTGAAACCTATCATCCCTTGCCGGTATCCTCTTGAACGCGCACAACTGTGGAGCTCTTAGCTGCTTTTTAAGTCCACCCCACCTACCGAGTCAGAGGGACATCCGTGAATTCGTTCTGTCAGTATGTTTGAGCCTTTATTCTGTTTTTCTTTTTCCGCTTCCTTTGCCATGTAACCGCTATGCTTTAAGTTACGATGGGGACCTCTGCTGTAACGTCTGCCATTGGACTTTTACTATCGATGGTACGTAAACACGCACTGACTTCAGTCGTGCAGCCAATAGTAACGACCAAAACAGCTCATGGAGCACAAGTGTTTGTAGAAAGATTTCTGATTGGCTGAAATCTAGCGTCACGCTCTTGGATTTCTAAAGCCAAAATATAAATCCAAGGGAAGGTCCAGAGGTTCAGTTTCCACTCGGAACACTTTGAACTACAATATGCTCAAAGGTGATATAGATTCTTGACCAAATGATGCCCAAAAAAAACTTGCATACTGCAGCTTTAACCCTATGTGATTTCCGACTGGATGTATGGCACAAATAAACATAATCTTTGAAAAAGTTTGTATTTTTATCATATTGTCTGAAAAAACAGCACAAATCTTCTAAATTTGAAAAGTTTTCCTCAAAACTTCCTCCTCTATTCTTCCTTCATTAGGCACCGATGTTTTCTTGGCCACGTCTGAGAGATGCAGACCCTGTGCTGCGATGTGAGATGGCTTCCACTGGAGAGGTAGGCATCATTCACGCACGCACTGACCCTGCTTTCAATAACAGGATTAATAATGAATTAATTTTCCTCTCCTGTCATGTCCGATCTGGTATCTGACTGCTGTGTAACGTGTTTGATTTGCAGGTAGCGTGTTTTGGACCAAGTATTTATTCAGCCTTCCTGAAGGCCATGCTCTCCACAGGCTTTAAGTTGCCACAGAAGGGCATCTTGATTGGAATTCAGGTACGGCCACAACCATCTGGAAGACGACTTCCCTTCTGTTTCAATTTCCTTTTGGTACCTTCTGCCCACAAGATATCAAACACAAGGTTGCTGATAAACAGGTGGCCCAAATTTTTTTTGAGTAGTAGCTTTGTGCTATTTTCAGCCTGGATATTACAGCAAATTACACCTAAATGAGACGTAAACCACTTTTTTTCCCTGTGAAATGAAATCATGATTGGGTTTAAAGTGACAACATGTGAGGGGATGTCAAAGTTCTCTTTATAGGAAAGAATCAACATTAATATGGAGAGAAATGTGTGTTGTTTTTATGCAATCAAAAACAAATTGTATTGGGAATAAAAAAATAAAAAAGAATTAATGGATTTGTAATGAAAAAAACCATCATTGCTATTTTTTAAAATGCTGGTTTTGTTTAAAAATCTAAAATTTGTTTTGATTGCGTTTTCTAAGCTTTTGTTTATATGTTTCGTGAAGTTTTGATTGCATTTTTTGGCGGGGCCTCCTCTGAACGAACCAAAACTTCAGTAAACGTAAACCATATGTGTAGTTTCATGAAAACAATTTTTTGATTTGTAAACAAAACCAGCATTTGAAAAAAAATTGTAATGATAGTTTTGTTTGCAAATCTTTTTTTTTTATTTTTTTTTTTATTACAAATCCATTATTTTAGTTTGATTGCATAAAAAAGACACAATTTCCTCGACTACATTTTTTGAGCGGCACAAACTAGACTATGGTTACTTAAAAAAAAAAAAAAAAAATTAATGTGAGCAAAAACCATCTCAAAATCTATTGATATTATCAGCAAGGCAAACATTTTTGTGTAGTGCATTTCGTACACAAGGCAATTCAATATGCTTTACGTGATCAAAAAGTGGAACAGAAAGCATTTACAGTTTAAAAATCAATATAAACATTAAAATCAGCAGTAAAAACGTTTAAAATCAGCAATAAAAACATGAAATCAGAAATAAAAACATTAAATCAACAATACTATGATTAAAAATCTCCCTTTCAGTCATACGCAGTAGAGAAAAGAATGCCTTTAACTTGGATTTAAAAATGTTCACATTGGATGCTGTCTTCAGCTAATAATGATAAAAAATAATGATGAAAAGTTAAAACATAAAATTTTTACATGAGACAAAATCCAATCGGAAAACGGCAATTTTATTTGTGTAGCGCATTACATAGACAAGGCAATTCAATGTGCTTTGCATGATCAAAAAGTGGAACAGAAAGCATTTACAGTTTAAAAATCAATAAAAACATTAAAATCAGCAGTAAAAACATTTAAAATCAGCAGTAAAAACGTTAAATCAATAATACTATGATTAAAAATCTCCCTCTCAGTCATACGTAGTAGAGAAAAGAATGCTTTTAACTTGGATTCTGACTTTAGCTAATAATAATAATAATAATAATAATAATAAAGGTTAAAACATATAATTCACATCCAATCAGAACTATGTTTCTTTTTTGGGAATGTATCCAATAAAACTCCTTTTGTTGTGTGCAGGGGACGACGTGTGAGTGGACATCAATGTGCACTTTGAAATAATAATGAATATTTTAAAAGTACGCTACGGGTAGTTCATCCAATTATAATTAGGACTCCAAACTTAAATCTGAAAAACCAGATGACACCATGAGTTTATAGATTTGCCATTATATGACATTTCCAGTTTTTTTTCTAGTCTCGAAGTAGCAGTAATGAGCCAAGTGCAGGCATTCAGCTGTATGGTTTTATGACATCATATCACAGTGTTTGACAACGCAGTCCTTCTGCTGCTGCCTGTGAGTCAAACTGCAAGTTTCACAAATGTGCTTTTAACAGAGCAAATACTACTCCAACGGTTTAATTTGTGCTCATGGGGAACAGGTCACTTGAAGGCAAGTTCCCGGGGTTACACAGCTGACAAGATGCAACACTGCAGGCTTTCTTTCACAGAAACACTGGGATTAGGTTTCACTTTAATAGTTTCTAGAGAAGGTTAAAACTAACATTTTAGTGGTTGGCAGGCATGGGAGTACGTTTAGAAGAACATTACTGCACTCGTCATGTATTGTATGAGTGCAGGAGTTCTATCACAGTGGGAAGGCCTGTGTTGCATTCACGGGGGTATTTTTTCTCTATGTACATGTACATGTGAACAGTAACTCAAAAACTAATGGAAGGATTTTGTTTAATTTTTTTGGGAAATATCCGAAATGGAATAAGAAAGAAGTGATTAGATTTTTTTTTTTTTTTTTTTTGAGAAGGTAGACAGTTATAACATAAATAAAAATAAAAAATAAAGGAAGAAGTGATTAGATTTTTGTTGATGTTATGGATTGATATACTTTTCTTTGATTTGTTTCTGTTAGCAGTCGAACTCAAAAACTAATGGATGGATTTCGATTTTTAAAAATTTGGTAAATATCCGAAATGAGATAAAGAACAAGTAATTACATTTTAGGGATGATCCAGATCAAGATACTGATTCTGGATCATTTTGGAAAAATGGATAAATTCCTCTGTTCAGCTCTTTGAGCTGGTTCTAAAACATATATGCTCTAGTAATAAACTCTTTTACTTTCATACAACTGCACGGCCACGTGCTGGAAATGTCTTTATAGTGTGAATAATCATAGTTCCATGATCAGGATCACTGATCCAGATAAGTGTCAATATCTGGCAAAGAAAAAAATGTTCTAGTTTGGGGTAACACTTTACCTAAAGTTTTATATATAAAAGCTGACATTATGCTGTAATTATGACAACATGACATCTGTCATTAGCATGAATAAGGTGTGACGAAGGCTGTTAAGTGTTGTTCGTTACCTTAACGAACCCTACCTAACCCCACTAGATCCCTCTACCAAACCCCAAAAATGCCAACATACAATAGCTCCAAAGGTGTCATAATTTAGTGAATAAAACCTTTATGACACCTTATTCATGGTAACCCTAACCCTATGTATAAAACTTCAAGTAAAGTGTTACCTCTAGTTTTTACTTAAACTCAATGCATTCATTTTAGTTTATAATTTAGTTGAAGGAAAACATGCTCTTTGAATAATTAGGACAAATATCAACACTGGAAATTAGAGCTAGTATTCAAGCTCAAAGAGCCCCTTATGACACCATATTGTTCTCTATGTACAGTGCATAAATAGGAACAATGCATTTGTTGTTAGTTGTAAGGTCTGTTAATGAAAAAGCTGGTACTAAGACTGAATGATGGTTTTTATACACAATTTCAGGTTTTGAGTAAGCACTCCATAAATGTATGTATGCTTTTATAGATATTATTATGTGTACAATAAACATTGTCAGGGTTTGCTCAGTTGTTTCTCTTTTAATCTGAATGAAACTATGACCTCCTCCGTGTGTTTTTATCAATTTACTGCACCACGTCGTAGATATCCAGCTGTGTTTCAGAATTGCCAATCAAATTAAAAACATGCATGCTGTAGACAAGTCTCAGTTTGGTAGGCTGCAGTGAATGTACAGAGGGTATCAAACCATATCACAGTGCTGGGGATAAGACGCCAGTAATTTCAGCAAGCATCGTTCACTTGGCTAAAAGTTAATTTCAGCATAATTAGTTGCAAATGAGCGCAGAAAAAAAGACTCTCCGGTATTTTGATTGTGATTGGTGGAATTTATGAAGGAAGTCGTGTAAAGTTGGTGTTTTTCTGCATGAATGATGAGCTGCAAGGCTTATTTGGATACTTTTACATCAAAACTGTTTATTGAAGCAAAGCTTAAACCTAAAGAAAACGGGTATAAAATGTATTAAAAAAATTGCAAAATATATTTGTGATTATTTATATATATATATATATATATATATATATATATATATATAATTTATTTATTTTTTAAAGGGCTATACTCAAGCTAAAATCTTGGATGTTTAAGTTTTTTATTTTAACATTTAAAGTTCTATTTTTTTATGATTCAGACATGTTTTCAGTTTCAGAAGGTTTCGGAATGTTTTTTTAGAATGTGTTTCATTGCCAAAAAAAAACTGAAAAGGGTTTAACTTCTTAGCATAACATAATTTTCAATAAATAAGAAGGGCCCAAGATTATAAAACACGTTTAAAAGCAATCCTAATGTGTTCCTGCCCTTTGATTCTTGTCAGCATCTTTGCAGCTTGGCTATTTAGTAACTGAAAGTTTCAAATTATCTTTTGTGGAAAACAAGAAAGAACAGCATTACAGTAATCAATAAGGCTACGGATGAATGCATGCATCAATAGAGGACCTTTTGTCTTTTTCTGCTGAGTAGAAAAACTAAAACCCTTTGATAACCTTAGAAACGTAACCTTAAAGTGTATTTCGTGGTTTGAATGGACTTTATCTGCTAAAAGGAAAGCTAGCACAAGTTTTATCTTTAAAAAAATATGAGGTCCCTTATGGTGTAACTACCTTGAGTCCAAACAAATTCACCAAAAAACTCATTTTAGTTCAGGGGCTAAATATGGACTAGTTTGATCTTAAGTAGGCTACAGATTATAAACAAAGAAAAGAGTAATTTCAACATTATGGTGACTTAGTTTGCACTTAAATGTATAAATAATATATAAAGTATGTAAGGCACCAATAATATTCAAGCAATAATTGACAGAGATCAGTCCATTTAGGATCCTAACTGGAATTTTCTTTGATTTTAGGATTTTTATTTTTTATTAGTTGATGAAATTAAGGAAACTTGCAGGATTATGAAAAAAATGATAATAGTTTTGTCAACATGTTGAGAATAAAAATGGCTGCCATCACGTGATATAAGCATGGGAAGTGTGAGCGCTGGCAAATATTGTGGAGATTCATTGAATCTGTGTATTAGGAGTGGCTGAATTAATTGGTAAATGAAACAAATATTCATGTTTTCCCTGTTATTTTCACTTCCTGCTGTGGGCTGAAAAGGGTTGGATTTGGCCCCTGGGCCTTGAGTTTGACACAAATGATCTACAACCATCATCGAGGGTTTCCTTCCTCCTCGTCTAATTGAGACATTCTACAGTGTAGATACGCTACGTGTATGTCTTTGTGGAGTGGAGTGCCCCATAGGCTTTGAGATTATGTTGCCTGAAGTGTAATACATTAGCTGAGCGTACGCAGTCAGAAAGCCCCGGTGCTGGCTGTGACCAAATCGCAGATGGCAAGAAAAATCCTATTGGGAAAGTAAATGGACTGTCACACTTTAAAAAGGCTTATTCTCAGTAGTCCTCTCCACATTTTTTGTAGTCGAAGAACAAACTGAGCCTAAACTGAGTATTTAAAAGACTAAGAAGGATTTAGGGGGTTTCAAGTAATGCATTAAAGGGGCAGTCAGAAGAAACATGTTCTTTTTTTTTTAACGTTTTTGTCAACTTTCTTGTTAGCCTGATGTTCTGCCTGTAAATATGTACTGTATATATCTGTATCCTTTATTCTTTGTTATTTTTTGTATTTATATTTCTATTTATATATAGCTTCTATTATTGTATTGTTTTTTTGTTTTTTTTCGGGTGTTCCTGTGTGATGCCTTCTGTTGTCTTTTTTATTGCACTTTTCTTCATTGAGCTGTCATGACAGTAAATTTCCCCACTGCGGGATGAATATAGAATACTCGCTACTCTTTCTATGAAGGTAGAGTAAATGTCATTTACAGTATTTGGAAGTGAAAAATGAATTAAAGCCCAAAAATAACACTGAGCCACAATGAGTGAGTGGAAATCCTTGACCAAGTTTCATGTCAAGAATCTTTTGATTATAGACGGACGGTATTATCGACACACAACGTTATTGGCCAGTATTTGACATAAAATGTTATCGTTTCACATCGTTATTGGTTTTTCCACAAATGTAAGCCTTGTGTTACTTTGTTTATGGTGTTCCAGTGCTGACTATTGCTGGGAAAGAACATCATTTGGCTTTTCCGACCTGAACTTTCAATATGGTTATTTTCTGTCGAACCCGGAAGTACCAGAATGTATCCCTGCGATGTGGCCTTGCCTTATAGAATTTGTGTTTTCAGTTGATAGACAATGTTAATTATGTTTTTCAGTCATTTTATGCTTTAAAATAGATTGTTGTTCTTGAACCACCAAGGCAAGCTATTTTAGGAGAACTTGCAAACTCCACTGAGAAAGGTCCACACAGTGAATTGGCTAACCAAACTGCTCATCATCACACACCCCCCACCACCCCTTTATTTTAAATTCATTACAATTTTTGCATAGTCAAAGTTTTTTACAACACCATCTTTTCGTGTTTTTGTGCTAAAACTTTTGTCCATGTGTTTTTGCCTCTCAGTATTCCCATGAGTTTGGCTGTAGATGTTTTTATAGTATTACTGTGTGATTGTCTTAAGATAATTCACTTTTACTTTAAGCCTTTGGATTCAGCTAGAACCTTTTGAATTTCCCTCGGGACGAAAGAAGCTTCTTCCTACCAGCCTCATATCATTCAGCGCTACACTTTTGTTTCAACTCGTAACACAGAAACAACACTTTGCACTCTGCGTCGGCTTGGTGCATCACTGCCTCAGCGCTCTCTGATCTTAACCTAAAATATGAATTAGAAATACGCTGAAGCTTGGTTGATAAATTTACGGCCACATGTTTTGGAGAAAAGAGAGAGACTGTGATAAAGAAAATTAGATTTTCAAGATCATACATTACAGTGCACATTTGGCTGCACGCATAAAAGCCTTTTTCAGTTCAATGAGAATGTTCCCGCTATTTGTTTTAGAAGAAATATGTCTGCTTCTCTCTTCTAGCATTCGTTCCGACCCAATTTTCTGTCGACCGCGCACAAGCTTAAAGATGAAGGCTTCAAGGTGAGCAATGGAAGTTCGCACAGGCCCCTTAACCACACGGACGCATCTCCTTGTCATTTATATTCCTGTGTTTTTCTGCTTTGTTCATCCTGTATCTGTTTTATTACTTCAGCTCTTTGCTACTGAAGCTACCTCTGCTTGGTTGAGTGCCAACGATGTGCCTGCCAATCCAGTCTGTTGGCCCACTCAGAATGACCACAACACCAGCTTGCCCAGTATTAAAAGGTAGGGAAGTGTTCATTTAAAGCCCCCAATTCATGTTGTTTTCTGAAACTTTTCAGCTATAACATTCTGGCTGAGGCCTGCATGAGGTTTAGCTAAGGATGTGTGTAAGTAAGGCAATGAAATGAATTTTGGCATATGCAAAAGCATTGGCCGTAGCCTTAAGATCTGAAGCCAAAGCCTCCTAATTATCTCTGAACGAAGAGATCCAATAAATTATAAGATCAAAGAGGATGTAGCAGTCTCTTAAGTTCAGAGTAATTACACAGACCAAGATGGGGCTTGAATGAAAGGGTGTCAGGGGAAAAAGAGAGGAAATCGTCAATAATGTAATTATTTATGCTTGGAGTAAAGTTGACAGACCTGAGCTGCCTTTAAAAGTTGGATGAAAACATAACACAGGAAAAAAGGAGTTTTGAAGCCTAAAACTAAATGATTAATAGAGAAAAAATAAAATGTACAAAGAGAAGTAAAAACAATATAGTCAATAGAAATAAAAGTGATTCAACTATAAAATCACTATTTTTATAATGCGCTCATATACACGTACCCCTGGTTGGGGAAAAACTGGATTAAACTAATGGCAACACAAATAAAAATCTTTCAGTATTGCTTGGATTGACACTTGTGGGGGAATCAGGAAATCACAATGTAGTTGGTGTAAAACATCTATAGAATGGATCTAGATATGGTCTGAGTTTCTATGCCTATAGTTCAAGCTCGTCTCTCCCATCAGTTTACTGGACCACTTCATGATCTGGTTCAGGTTGAAGTCACTTTAGTATGGTTTTTCTAGTATTCTCCCCATGTCCCAAATCATGTATGAGTGTCTAAACTAAGTAGATTCTTGTGCTATTTACATACTTGTGCTAATTATAGATCACTTTTTCAAGAAACACACATATAATATGATGTTATATAAGTGTATTTCTTGTGAAAAAGTTAAAAAGGAAGTGAAGAAGTTGTATTAGTACACCCCTAGTGGAAATTTGCCCCAGCTTTGAGGTAACTGTGTGCACAGGCAGTAACTTTGATATACTTTCACGTGCAAGTTTTTTAACATGTTACAAGTTGATTACAGAAAGTCTGCATTGAAGGGAACAAAAAAACCCTCTAATTTCCATAATGCGGCAAGCTGGTCACGTTAAGCTAAATTGACACATGCCCAAAGTGTTTTTTTCATTGATTCCCTCAATTATTAGTTAGAGGGTGATTTGTTATGTTTTCGGGATTCTTAGAACAAATGCAGATGGGTGAAAAATAGCATGACATGGGACCTTTAACAGCTGAACTTGATCTTAATATCGGTGTCCCTTGGGATCAGCTTGCTTACTGCCCTTGGCTTCAGTGCTTGAGACTCTTAACAGGATAAGCAGGTACAGGAGAAAAAAATAGTTTTTAAGCTTTTTAAATCTTTGTTTAAATTGATTAATGAAAGGAAGGGGTTTGTCATGAGCTCTGCTGTTTACTGAAATCGTCGTTAAAGTTTTGCTGCGCATTGCATTGTGGGATGTGGAGTTTTGGAGACGGCTGCATAGAAGTGTCTTTAATTCATTCCGATATAACGCGGATTACTGGGAAAAAACTAGAACAAAAAACAGTGTGTAGCCAATCACTGTCCGCATTACTTGGCAAAGAAACACAAGGAATTATGGTAAGAATGAAGTAAAAACACTTCCAAGCATCTGTTTATGGGACTCCAAATCCGACAATGCAATACACAGAAAAGTAAGCAGAGTTCACGGTGAAGATGAAAACAAACTTTTGAGCAGCAATTTAAACATTTTCCAACTTTGTTTGTTTCTTTTCTTTGCCTCAAACTTAATGACAGAATCACCATCAAAACAAAGAAAACTAAACATGGAATGCATACATTCTCATCACTATACAATGGAAAACAGACAAGAAATAGATTTAACACAAATTATACATATGTATCCTTCAGTTTGAGAAGGGGCAAGATAAATCATAAGCTTATCCAGTCCTGACCCTCAAGTGGTCAACAATTTTTTCATGTTTCAAGCAAATAATCTGTAATGTATGGGTCTATGAGATCTGATATAACATTTTCGTGCCCAACAGCTTTAAGCTTAGCTCAGAAAACAAAAGTGAGCATATGATTTAAATAACTGTTGCTGGAATTTACTTTTATAACATAGTCTGATCCTCAAACTGCAAATTGAAAACAGTGCCGTTTGCTCGCTGATGGGCTTCAGAAGCTGTAAACATTATTTATCAAAGCTCCCACCCAAGTCTCTACTTAACAGTTCCAATTCATGAACTTTTTTTTTAGTCAGTAATGCAAAGCCGAGGATTGCTTTTTGCATTCAGTGAGAGCTCCACACTGTGTGCTCAATTGACCAGGACGATGTTAGCTGAGGAGTTACAGAGTCTGTCAGATTAGAGGGCTCAATGAAATATGCAGGGTGTGTTATCTGAGCTATCGCTAATGTTGCTTGAATGCTGGAGCCGATGCAGGTATATTGGCCAAACATTTACCGTGTCACAACTCATTCACGTGCACAGACTTCAAAAAACGGCTTTTGAAGCACAAGCTGATATATTCCAGCCTAAACATAAGAAAACGACATGGCTTAAACTTAAACTCTGATCAAAGTCTGACGACGTTTTAAACACATTTCCCATTACATTTAAAAAGGCACGTACACAAGTCTATCCACATGTATTAGTATAACATAGATATGCTTTTACTACAGTCTCTGTCTTACTTCAGAGATTATCCTGCTGTTAACGGCAGAGCTTACATAGTATAAACAGACAGATACATAAATACTTAGTACATTGAGTTTGACAGCAATTTTCAGGTAATGATTCCATAAACAAGTCGTGAGCGCGTCACAATGAAGCCATCTGGACCGTATGTCTGAAAATGAGCTGCTAAAAAGAGGACATTAGAAAATTTAATAGGCTTAGACCAAACGACTCGCTCACTCCCCCCCCCCCCCCCCCCTCTCAAACACACACACACAAACACACGCACACACACACAAGGTTGCTGGACTCAGCTGTGAGGTGGCATTGAGGCAGGCTTTTTGTCGAGAAAGACATAACCTTTGTTGTCACCGGGACCTGTCCTCCATATTTTCATTTAGAATTCAGCTCTGTTTCTGTGCCGTCTGTAAAAGGCCTTCGAATGAAAACAGTGGCAGAAGCGAGGGCTCCACATGGTGAGTTTGTGTTTGAGGGACAGGTGGAACGGAGAAGCAGAAAAATGGCTGATAATTGCTTGTGCTCTATAACAGTTATCGCACAAGGAATAATATAAAGTTTTTTTTAATTTAATTTTATTTAAGTAGATATCTGATTTAGGATATTCATAACACAAGTGTTGTTTGGAAACATTATGAGCTTATTAGTTCAGTAACCTCACATACACATTAAATGTACACAATTGTGCTAATGTTGACATGCATTTACAATTCCTGAACTATATCGCTCAACAACACGGACATCCTTTATGTGGATTTCACTCACACTTTCTATTCCAGACTTTAAAACTGACAACTTCAGTTGGACTGGACATTTTCCACTGCTTATGTTCAATCTAACAACGCTACACCAAACGAAATAATAAATAATAATTTTAATTTAATTAATGATTAAAAAAACTAGAATGGAAGAACATTTAGCTTGTAGTAAGTCATATTTCAAAGTGCAGTATGATTTATTTACATTCTCAAACAGTAAGTGAACTTTCAGTAACTTCAAAGATCTGTCAAAGATAAAAGTTTGCGATAAATGTTTTTTAATGTACAATCAATAGCTTCTTTGAAATGTATAACATTATGCAAAAATGTGACACCTTAAAGGTGCATTTCGCAAAATTGTAAAGCTAGCAAAATTCAAGCTCCACCCCCTCCTCCCTTGGCCAAAGCCACGCCCCCACAATCTTAAAAGCAAATGGAGACTAGAGCCGACAGCCAAGTCTCAGGATTTCATGAAGGCATCTGATTGGTTATTTCCATTCAGACCAAATTAATGGATTTGTCCATTATTTTTACAGGATTCCAGTTGCTGCAGAGGTCTGATTATTTTTATTTATTTTTTTGACTATGTAACGTATTGAATACTCTCAGGATGGTGGGTTCATTTTAGCCGGGAATAACAAAGTATTTCTGAACATGATTGTGGAGTCCACCTTTAAGATCAAAATAGATTTCAATCCTTTCAAATAAGTAGTAATGGAGCTTTTACATGGAGTTGTATCCCCATCATGATGTGTACAACAGACTGGGCTTCTCCTGGGTATTTGAATGAAACTTTCCCAATGGGAAGAAACATTTCAATCAATATTTCAACCACTCGTGAAATGAAACTTCTATTTTCATTAGCTTTAAGTTGTTGTCACTTGTTTTAATAGACTAATCAGAGAGGGCGACATTGATCTGGTGGTCAACCTGCCCAATAACAACACGCGACATGTGAAGGACAACTTCCTCATCCGACGAATGGCAGTGGACTACGGTGTTCCTCTGATTACCAACTACCAGGTCTGTAAGATGTTTATAATTATGCATTGTCATGATGCCTTAACTGCTAACATCAAGATTCTTTTTGTTTTTTCTAGGTAGTGAAACTGTTTGCTGAAGCTATTCACAATGCAGGTGAGCTCGACACCACTAGCCTCTTCCACTACCGACAGAAGAGCAAACAGAGAACAGGGACGTAGCAAGGATAGAAGCTCATTGGAGACGTCACTTTTTGTCACTGCATAACAGTCATTTAAGGAATATTATCCATTAAGTTTATTATTAGATGAATTAATTTTCCAGATATTCTACACATTATCTTAAATGCTAGTTCACTTGCCTTCTTTTTTTATGTTGTAAGAATGTTTAAATCTGATCAATGATAATGAGTTGGTGATACAATAATAATCTAATGGGGACCACAAGTGCTGGTATTTGTATTGGAAAAATCTAATAAATACATAAAATACCCTTCACGTCAATTTGGATTATTTTTGTACTGTGAGATAATGTTATTCTTTGCATCATAATGGAAATATTTGGAATGAAAAAGTGTAAAGCTATGAACAAATAAAATAAGATGCAAGAAAGTAAGAAATCATTTCCTTGGACGTTTAAGATGAAAGACTAAAATATGTCTAGAATAAAGATTTGATGCCTGTTTGTTTTACAAAATGCACTTTAACTACACATTACACACCTATAGATCTAGGAATGCTGAACTAAGGTAAGAACAAACCACAAACAATATTCAGTGGACTCATGGCCAGTCCTCAAGATCATTGCCATCAACAGCAACTTGGTAACCCATAATGGAAACCCTGTGGAGGAGGTTGGTGATTTCCTGTACCTGGGTAGCGTCATTGATCAACACAGTTGTACCGACACAGATGTAAAGGCACAGATAGGCAAAGCAATTGGAAAGCATTCATTCAGCTCAAGAAATGAAGAAGTAGAACAATCTCTCAAAGAACAAATATCAAGTTGTCAAATCCGTCCTTATTTATGGAGCAGAAACCTGGATGACCAACAAGAGTACCATCAAAAGACTGCAAACTTTCATTAATATCTGCCTCAGAGGAATCCAACCGTTCCAATGGCCAAAAACCATAAGTAACAATGAACTTTGGGAGAGAACTGATCAACTACTGACGGAGGATGAGGTTACAAGATATGAGCCGGTGGCCCTACAGTTACAAGTCCACTTCCTTAACTGTTACGCCCCATTGCCTGAGATAAGGAGAAGATGGAATTGGATCAGACATACCCTACGCGAGCCGGCCACCAACATCACCAGATGAACCCTTACGAGATGACGACCAAGAAACACCTCGTGACGCGACCTAGAGACTGACACCAAGATGATGGGACATACGTTGGGAGAACTGGAATGACTTGCCAAGAACAGGGAATGCTGATTAATGCCCCAGGAGTGGCAAAAGGCCTCAACAAGTAAGTCATGTTCAGTTCTCCTGTAAGGTGTAAACATTCTCTGAGTGGCAAACTGCCAGTTTTACTGCTTCAGGTTACTTTTATAGAATCAACTCTTCAAAGAGGGCTAATAATAATTATTGTGCAAGTTCTTGGCAATCTTCCTGCAGCTATTTGACCAATACTCAGCATCTCTCTATACCCTCAGGGGTGATGGACTGTGCACAAACTTTAACATTTAGCTTTCATCAGGAACACCTTTCCTTCTTTTCCTTTTTGGATGACAAAAGAAGGAAATGTATAGTTATTCAAATGAAGGTCCAGATCAACAATTGGATTGTATTTTACAGAGTGAAGTCCGTAGCTCCAAATGTTGTCATCACCTTCCAATACTACACAGCTTATGATCATGTTTTAGGCTTGATGGTTATTTCATCAGCAAAGGGAAGGGAGAGCAGGGGAAAGGCTATTTCTGATTCCAACCCTATAAGGAATTTTTTTTTTTTCTTGTGGCTCAACTTCCCTTGCAAAATGATTTATTGACATCAAGCGGTAAGTGCGAGCCACCTTATGCACAACGCGCCACATCACCAATTCGACGCCGTGTGCGCACATGCATGCTGGAAACTAGCAGATGACACCTGTACTTATTCAATAATGAAATATGGCTGTTTTTTATTGTTTTTAGTTAATTACCATTTATTTTGGCTATGTCCAGGGTTGGGGTCAATTATAATAGTAATTACGTAATTGACAATTAATTAAACTTATGGCATAATTGTATTTTTAAAAATCTGTTGGTGTTGTAATTATATTTGGATTGTAATTGAGTGTAGATAATTCACTTTGTAATTGTAATTGGCATGAAAATTCAATATACATCTGTCAATTGTAATTTAATTTAATACAAAACTTGGGATAAAAAACAAATTACATGATCGATAATATTTTTTATTTTGATTTAAGATGGGCTAAAACCAACCCGGTATCATGAGAGATGCTAACACAAGATGGTTAATTTTTATGGGATAATTTATTTCATACTCAATAATTGTGATTGATTGTAATTGAACTTTAGTGATTGAGAATGTAAGATCCTTTAGGGAACAAAAAAAAAACAACTTTTATATGTAATTGGGAAAAATGTTGGTCACTGTAATCGTGACTGAATTGTAATTGAACATGGAGAATTGAAAACGTAATTATAACTGAAAAATGTAACGGACCCCAACCCTGGCTATGTCGGAGGACAACGTTTTTTATATATACTGGATGTATTTGATAAATACAAGTCTAAAAAAGCAACAACAACCACACAATTGGACTTTACTCTTTATTTGAGAAGAGGTAAGAACAGGTATATAAGCAAAGCTTCAATTCTTCCTCCTTTGAGCTAATACTTCCTTAGCCACCCAGGGCCATTAGAGTCACGATTCACTGCAGGCACAGTAACCAAGCAACGGAACTGCATGCGGCGTTCATCACTAACTATTACTCTAAGGTAGACCCCTGTGTCCTAAGCAGTATGCCCACAAATCCCACTTTGATTAAAGTTCAGTGTTGTTAAATTTAACCTTACTCTGTTATTATGAAAAACTGATATTTTCTTTTGGGTCTGCTGGCTTTGAAACCCCCAAATGTCCAACAGAGGGGTTGGTTGCTATATGAGAGTTGGTGTTATTTGTGGGAATGAAAGGAATTGGAAACCTGCAGCAAGAGAAGATCACGGGTAAAGCTCAGTAAATAATATGATATATTAACAAAAATGTATGTTTTTAAATGTAATTTTGATGTGTCAGATTAAAAATACTTTTTCCGTGTGATATTTATTTGCAATTATTCTGAAATCTTATTTCAAAGTTATGCACAATAAATCTCATCTCATTCAAAATCCAATTATCCATGTTAGACCTCAGTTACATATGTTAGTTATATTCAATCTAATTTACAATATGAATAGTAATTTGACCTTGGGGTTTGATTACAACTGATAACAGTCAAATATTGAATAAATGATTAGATTACATCTTACTTTAGAAAGCTTGATTGGCAGCGCAGGTACAATAAAGATAAGCTAGAGAAGTAACGACGTTGATGAAACTGCTCTTTGTTGTTTAATGTTGTAATTGGGAGTGGATAATTTGAATGTTTTGGACTTAAATCTACAAAGTCCTACTTAAATAATGACTACTGTAAATGTCACAGATTTATCAACTGACCAATTTTCCCAGTGCTGCTTATACAAACAAAAAAGTGAACTTCATTATTTCTTACAGCCAAAACACAATCGCAGTATTCAAATAATACGGCTGTAATAAGAAAAGCAGGACATGGGTTCTCCCATCAAATGGAAAAATTGACAGAGATCCATTTAGAAGAATGGGGCCATTTAGTTGTCGTGTCCAGAACATTTTAAATTATACACTGTTTCACTTCCTATTTTTGCAAAGTGGTTAAAATGTGAGATATCCTGTTTTATATTATAGGGGAAAATAAACATGACTAATTTGACATTTGATATACTGTGCTAAATAAATAGTTAATGGATGTATGGGGGAGGGATCAGAACAGATAGTGGTTCAAGACCAATAGTCATGCAGTAGAACGTGTATTTAAAATATCCTGTTTATTTACTCAGTGCTCATTACTGAGTTTTACATTTAAAAAGTGGTTTTACTTCTGAAAAATGACCTACATTAGTAAAATAAAAACAACCACAATATATATATATATGTTTTTTTTTATCTTTCAATTCTATACTTGGAACCACTTAAGGCAGAGGAGTCAAACTCATTTTAGTTCAGGGGCCAAATATGGAGCGGTTTGACCTCAAGAGGGCCACACATGTAATTCGGGAAAACAAGCATTTTTAACGTTTGTTCCATAGTTGCACTTCTACATATGCATTGAATATAAATTATGTAAGAAACCGACAATACCCAAGCAATAAGTGACAGATATCAGTCCCAACTGGATATTGACTTGAAATTTCTTTGATTTTGTGACCAATTTCTTTTATTTTAAGGGAAATGTTATGTTAACATTAAAAATGATTGCCATCATGTGATATAAGCACCAGGAAAACTGTGAGCAATTCAGTCATTTTTGCTTTTTCCTGCAGGCCGATTTGGATGCTCCAAAGGGCCGGATTTTTCCCCCGAGCCTTGAGTTTGACACGTGACTTAGAGCCTTATAAAGTCAACTCATAATTCTGCATTAAGGCTAATCCTTTATCGTCCTTCTGGTGTGTGGTAAATACCAATCTGACAGCAAGATATCATCTCATTAGCAGAAGCATCATCTCACTTCAATAGCGCTTGTGCTGCTTAATTGTTTCCCCACATCATCAAACAGTTGAATTTGCCATCAGGAAAGGAACATTTACCATAATGTGTTTCCATGCTGAGAAAATTTGGTCACCTATTGTTTGACAGCCACTGTTTTCCTCATAACATCTTTCATAATTTACAGCGTGATACCCGACTCCCCAGCACATTCTCTTTACATTGGTGGAGAAACGGTGGCTAACTATTGTTTTTGATGTCCATACATTGGCAGAAACTGAATGATATTTAGAAAGTCTTTTACACGACAAGCGTTGCCAATTGTTTGTTCCAGGTGCAGGCCTGCTTCATTCACTGATTTCTTATTCTTGATGAGAAAAAAACAGTCTTCTCACACAAATGCACACACACACACACACACACACACACACACACACACACACACACACACACACACACACACACACACACACACACACACACACACACACACGTTGGTACCTGTTTCTCTTCTTCTTGAGTGAGCTATTTTGCTGAGCCCATATTTAGATTACATCCTTGTTAATGTATAATTAAAGCCACTTTTCTGAGAGAAAAATGGCTATGATGGTGATTTTCCATTTGTTGTGTTGTTTTCCCCTTGTTTAGCCAAAGATGGGGTGGCAATTACATTGGGCAGCAGAGCGGTGTTGGTATTCAAGTGGAGTATGGGAGATTTCCCAGTGCGATCTCTCAAGGTTGGCACTGAGCCTTTGTGTAGAATGTCAAAGATAAGGTGTGCTGTCCTCCTTAAGCACACAAGCGCTCACGCTTAAACGCAACTCTACAGCTGTAAAAAGCTGCTTGGTGAGCTAAATCGTTCGGCAAAGCTCTGAAAGACGCTCAAGGGAAAGCACAGGATCATGTTTCCAAGCCTAACTATTCAGCTCTCCGGTGTATTTACCAGTTCATTAAGCAGTTAGTGTTGATACTGAGTGGGTCAGTAGGGAATGGCTTACAAGTGTGGATTATGAGTTTGAAAATAAAAAGGTTCTTTGTCACCAGTGTGACTTTACCTTCATGGGAGTCGAAGTGGTAATTTGTTCTGGCTAATTATTGACATTCAATTATCTGATAATAACTTGCTTTACTTTGGAAATAGCAATGTCATTGTCTTGTTAGGTAATGGTTAGGAGCTGCAATCCACACCCTTGGGTAACCTTCCACTATGACGGGTTGGCTGATGCATAACCTAGCCATATCCTAAACAGGAGGCCTCTCTATGGTTCTGGAGAAATCTATTAATTTGGAGACTCCAGTTAACCCAATGTGTTTGGACTCTGGAAGAAAATACAGGGACAATGGTACCAGGATCAAGGCCCTTCTTGCTATAAGAACTGCACTTACTTTAAAAACTCTGAACCTGTTCCTAAATATTGATTTGTTAGTCTACTGAATCAAACGGCTAAAACTGCTCAGGGTGGTAATTTATTATTATCAGATAAAGACTAAGTGTAGGCCTCATAGATCAATAAATCAAAAATATTTTTCTCGAAAGATGTACTGTAACGCTCAAAAGATTGTTTTGATCTCCATTGTAAACACTCCCTTATTGACATTGTCGTAAAAGTTTTGCACATTGCATTGTGGGATGTGGAGTCCCATAGATGGATGTACAGAGGTGTTTTTATTTAACTTACTGCGATTACTTGTGTTTTCCCCACAAAGACTTCCAAACCCATTTGTGGTGTCTTCAAGGACTGCTGAAAGTTGCAGAAACAAGGGTAGATGTTTATTTTGGGGCTTTCATGACAATCTGAAACAATCCGCAGCTGTCTTACGGAGTGAAATGATACCATTGTGAATACCGAGAACCAACAAGAACAAAAATGGTGTTGAGTATCACTGCCCTTTTTGTCTGGCCAAGAAACACAAGAAATCATAATAATAATGAAGGAAAAAAACACTTCTATGTGTCAGCGGGACTCAGTAGATCCAATGTGCACATTTTTTCCCACAATGTAAAAAAAGGGAGAGATCAAAACAAATTTCCAAGTCGCATTCTCAAACTTTTACATCTTAATTTCTCGTAAATGTTCTTAATTTTGTTTTTGATTTAAGAGCCCTACACTTTGTCTTTATCTGTTAGAAAGTTATCGTGTCGAGGAGCTTTGAATTTTTAACTAAAACATAAATGAATAATACATCTTTTGGTGTATGAGACATATAATGATGAACCATTGCTATTCTTCATCCGAAGTGGGCTTAATTGGTTTAATTTAATGAAACATTGGCCAAATGAGTAAGTTTGGGTTTAAAACTGAACACAAAATCAAATCACTCCTACATCCCTAGCAGTCTGTTTTTTTTTTAAGGCCGTGTAAATATGAATGTTTATTGAATCTATTTTTAAACTCCAAAGATGTAGAAATGCATTTTTTTCAAAGCAGAGTCCTCACAGCTAAACTTCCACCAGAAACGCAAGAAGAGAGTTTTATGTCCCAAAGCAATCTATCCTCAGTTACTTGCCATTTAGTGACAGACGCACGACCCAGAACTGAAAAACAAAAATATCAAAACAGCCTTTCATGTTAAAAGACAGATCTTGTTGAAACATTTGGTACTTCAAAATGTCTGTTACCAGCTGAGCCTTGTTGTGTTATCCCTGCTTTTTTCTTCTGACGCTGAGGGTACAAATCTGTAATGAGGAGTGCTTGTTTGGTCCTTTAAAGCATGGGAGCTAATGCTACACTCAAAGCTAATTAAAGAAAAGGGTGAACAATGGCTCAGTGGCGTTCATGTCAGCGAATGGCCTTCTGTGAAACAAGCCATGTAGACATGGAAGAAAAACATCCTATAATCTAGACCAGTGGTTCTCAAACCCCATTTCTCTTATTTATGAACTCAAGTACCTCCTTTGTCCGACTACAACATTTTGCTTAGAAATCTATTGAAAAACAACTAGAGCACAAAGATGGAATGAACAAGTGAAAACACACATTTTAAAGAATCTCATTTTGTAACTAAGTGAAAAGAAGTGCAGTGGTTCCCAACTTTTTTTGGATTGTGACCCCATTTAGATATCAAGAATTTCTGGCGACCACTAATATTTTTTTAGAATTAATTCTTGATCATGTTTGAGCTCAGACATATATACCACATTTCAATGCCGGGTGACCCCACCTCAATAGATTTATTTCTATAGACGTTTTTTTTTTTTTTTTTTTTTATCATTTCAGGTCATTTCACACCTGGGGTGGGGCAAAGACTATCACTTTGACTTTATTTGTTAAATTTTCCTCTGTCTTCCTTTCTCAAGTACCCCCTTTAGTGCCATTGCATACCCCTAGCGGTACGTACCCCCATTTGAGAAAAACACTGATGTAGTCTATAGTAGCCCCACTGACACAGCATAGGCCTTTTTAATCACTACTCCACTGTGAAACATTCAAAATCACTCAGTAGGTGCTATACTGGAGGATTAGCATTGTTAAAAGTATGAAAAACAATGGTTCCAATTGATCTGATCTAGACGGCGTTGCTTACATAGAAAGCATGAACAGCTCTTTCTCAACTCAGAGTACCTTTGCATAAAAAATGACGAGTTGAAAGAAGAGTGTTGGTCTCTCCAGTGTGCTCACAACAACAACACAACATTAAACATTTAGCTTTGGCTCTCTTGTATAACTGGGCTTCTTTAAACTCATTAGATATGAATCCAGGCCAAGTAAATAATTCACCACGGGCTACTGTTTGAGTCTGATCTCTTGTCTCGCCTCTGATTGAGACCTTTACCTTTTATCTGCAAACCTTGCATCGCACAAAAGCTGCTATAGAAACAAGAGCGGTGGTGCCGTTTGGAAATCTGAGCACAGTTTAATCTTTGAGTTTTTAACTTTTACTTTATTGTGTGATTTAATTTTCATATCACAGTATCTTCTGGGTTAATGCCAGCAGCATCCTGTTGCTCTTTGTTTGCCACTTGGTTATGAAAGCCTAAGGGCTAAGAAGGAAGAACGATCTGAACTGAGACGTGATGCCTGACAGCTTGTGTCTCATGTTATTAGATGAATAATTTCTTGCGCAGAGTCAAAAACCATCCTGCATTGTAGAAGTGTGAGGCAGCATTGTGTGCTACTAACACAGTGGCAGCAGAGAGCCAATCGATTACCCCTCAGACCGAAACTAAACGTAAAGTCCGTGTAAAGCAGAAATACATTTGTGTTATGAGTTTGTCACACCGCAGAAATTGTTAAATTTATGCAAGATATAGGCCTACGTAAAGTTGTAGGCATACAAAAAGTTTATTTTACTGTTTGTTTTACATCTGCATAACAGTCATACTTCGGGATTAAAATACTTTGATTATGGGCGGGGCTTCTGCAGCAGTTAAGACACGCCCAGTCGATACTATAAAATCTCCAAAGAACAATCTATGCTATGCTAACTACCATCTCAATACTTACTATACAGTTTTATTCACAATTTTCTCAATCCCAACCTACTCGCCACAGATTGCAGAGTCCACAGGTGCTAGTTTTTTAGGAGGGGCGGGGCCAACAGTGGTGATTCATGATATACGAAACCTCCATAATGTCACAAATCACCATTCTCAGCCAATAGAAAAAAAAAAAAAATGATTGATAGCCCAGTCCAACCCATAGAGGGCAGTCACTCTTACATCTTTACAACAAAATACTCCAAATTGAAATACTTTTACTAAAATGTCAAGAGTTGAACAATCATCAAGCAACAACACTACTTGATACTGAATACACTTGTTTCAGAAGGAAAAAAGTAGTTTTATTGGGTTTAATTAACAGATTTCAACCTTGATGTAGAAGGACTTTTTAAGCCTACAGACTGCTGGTCATCCTGCTCTTCCAGCCGCTCCCAAGATACAGCTGTAATTATTGTTAATGCACTACACCTGGGATTAATGAACAGTTATTCCCTGCACCATACCTGCTCTTTGAATCTTTCTACCAGCCTGTACTTCACCCATCACAGTTGCATTCCCCAGGAAACGACAAATGGGACTTTGAAATTGTCGGTGGGCACAGCAGTTGGATGCCAGCATCTTACTACACATCCATGTCCGCCTTCAAGCTGAACAAGGAAGATACCATAAAACGGGCAAGTCTACGCTACCTCTGGAACCATTAGATGCCTCTAACCTCATGAAACCAGTTGGGAGTTACATGATGGAAACACTTCTTTGTGTCATCACTATCTCACAGTTTGTCAAATATGGCGACCTCCACGAGTGTGCCTTTTAAGTGCTTTTTATTGAACACGCAGTTTCTAAATTGCCACTTATTCCTACTAGTAAAGTTTGCATAGAAGAGTCTTTGACTTGAGCAGTCTTTATCATTTGGCTTAAGCATCTTTTTTAAAGTAAAGTTTGACACTTTGCTTTAATACTTCAGTCAACCGTAAGGATATCCTTGCTCAAAAGATTAAGACCTTTTTTCAATTTTCTTCGAAATGTTTTTCTTTGCAGCCCAGGAGCAGTTGATGTTCTCCCTATTCCATATCCTTATCATATCCCCTCAATTAAAAGGCACATGTCGGGTAAGTCCAATTGACTTGTTTAGTTGTGCAATCTCATTTTTCTTCTAAGAGAATGAAGAAAAGCATTTAGAAATTGTGCTTTAAACCAACTCTTGGTTGATCTATGGGACAATGGCTATTTTTAACATCCCAACCAGTATTTTCAATGGAAAGGGTGCATTTCTTATTTTGACAGCATGAGAGCACAGGGAAACAACATTAGTTGTTGGCTGAGCACCCTTACTCTTTATACCCTGATTGCAACATCAATAATGATCTCCAACTCAGAGCTCATGATGGGTCCATCCGTTAAAGGTTATACTGTAAATATATATATATTAGTGAGTGACTCATGTAAACAAGCCATTCACACATAGCTGAGGGTGTGTGTGTGTATGGCACCAGCCCAGTGGTTGATTTTCCTCTTACTGTTACACCAGGTACTTCCTGGCCAAATGCTCTTGCAGTCTTGTTCACAAAATAAAACGGAGCCGAGTTTCTGGGGAGAAGCAGAGGAAACCCAACACGCACTTTGAGCTTACCACTACCACCTTCAAAAAGCATCCAACAACATTATCCGGAGCACGACTAGTCATTAAAAACAAAGATCAAATGGTTTCCCTAATTCTTACAGTTGAAACACGCAGGGTTTTACCACAGTAGGGGCCACAAATGGGATTCACCTTCATATCAGCATTTAAAATAAAGACTAATCTGAGCACTAATACAGAGAATTACAAAGGGTTTTGTGTGTTATTGTTGTTTTTGGAGTCGTTTTGTTAACTTCTGTTTCTTTGTCATTCTGTATAAATTGGTTATTTTGTGTGCCAACAGACATTCTGTGCAATTTTGGTGTTATTTGGGAAAAACCAAAAAAAAAAATCAGCTATTTATTTGTTTTCGTCTTGTACATTTTTGGTGTAGGCTAACTGTGGATTTCTTTTTTTTCTGGTTTTTGTGTGTATTTTGTCTTTGGTGTGTTTTTGGAGTCATTTTGTGTATTGTTACAATTTTCTCATGTATTTTCTGTAATTACGTGTCATTTTGTACATTTACTCTCGAGACCATATAAACATTTTTTTTTTTCGTCCTTTTGTGTATTCTTTAGTAATTTTCTCATGTCTTTTTTTTTTTTTTTGAACTTTTTTTTTTGCGTAAATTCTGTAATTTGTGTTTTTTTTTAAGTCACTTTTAACTTTTACTTTGGGGGCCACACAAATCTTGATGAAGGCTCACATTTGGTCTCTGCGCCGCCCGTCACCCTCTGCTCTAGAAGGACTAAAATTATTATGTTTTTTTATTTGTATGGACATAATTCATATGACTAGTTTTGTTTCTTGATAACTCTGCAAGCTCCACCCTATTGCAGCATACTCTGTGTTGATATTCCTTAATGCCTACATGTTTTAAACTAGACTGCATGAAAAGAACATAATAGCTCACTGGGTGATTTTTAAAAATATATACTTAATTAACATACGTCTGCATAGCTGTGAAGGCAGTTTTTCAAAGTGAACCTTGAACCTCTTTCAATGTTCACGTTAACATCACAGCTGTCAGAGGCTGTTAGCTGGTGGTTTGAGTGGCAGCAGTCAATCATACCAGCATCAAAGTTCACATCAGATTGCAAAGAAGCATTCAACTGAAAAACGTTATAGCCTGCAAGTTACACCCACTCACCCAAGAATAACACCATGTAGAAGGACAGAGTGAAATGGATACATTGGACAGACTTGCACAGTGACAAATCATTGATTTAAACGTTAATAACAACATTGAAATTAAATGCTAAAATCTCTGTCCAATACACCATTTATTTTGCAAGATAACAAGTTTACCAAGTTTATAAGATCTGGTAAATATCTTTGAAATTTCTGATCCTGTTATGTGTAGGTTTTGGTTAGAACAGCATCATTACCTTTTGTTGAGCAACTCTCCAACTGTCTGGTGACCTTTGTTGTTTTCAGATAAAAAGTATTAGATGTTGCCACTGATGCTCACAAAAACTCTGTTTGATATTTTACAATCCTATAGGAAGTTTTTTTAGTCTTCAACACGACATTTCACATAAAACTACTGACATTTAAGCACAAAGTTTCACAATCTGGAACGTGGGTGTGTTTCTTTTATGGTTTATTTTTGATTACTTCATTTAATTTCGTTTATTAGTTTTTTTTTTTGGAGCAGGGATCAAAAAAAATAAAAAATAAAAAAGGAACAAAAAAACTCTGTGTTCAAGGAAACTCCAACTGAGAAAAACAATCGGAGCTGTTCAAAATAATATATAAGATCCATGTACACTTATAATTGTAATAATATGTTTCAAAAGGGAGAGGGAACAACAAAGACAAATTGATTAATCCCACCCACCATTTCTTAATCATACAATTTTTTTATCATATTGCTTCTGTTTGTTTGGACTTCGAGAAATACACAAGAAGTGTTAAACAAAATAGGAAAAAAGAAAAAAAAAAACTAATTAGTAACTTAAGATATGAAAAAAAAAATACCAACAATGGTAATAAATTCCATACATTTAAATTTGCATATAAAGACAACACTAGCCACAGATGTAGTCGGCCTTTTACTCAGTTGGTTATGTGGCGCATGCGTTTAAATTTGGTTTCAGAGATCTTGGTTGTGAATTCAAACCCTGGTCTTGTTTTAGTAATCTTAGTATTTTTTTTCAGTTGGTTAGTGGGTAAGTGATTAGAGTGAAAGAGAAGGATTCCCTCATCCCTTTTGTCTTCACACAGGTGTGCCTCGTCTATTGATTGCCTCCCCACTCTACTTAAAGTTTCCTGTTCCATATCTGGTCATTGTCTTCAAACTGCTTTATTGGTAAGTACTTCTTACAGATTCCTTTGTTTGGATTTTTTCTTTGTGATCCCTGAACCTTCTTTCTTGCAACAACCTTTTCATACAGTGATTTCATGCATTATATTGTTCTAGTTTGATTAATGTAGTGGATCTTACTCCATAGCTGCGTAGTCCCCATCCCCATCATTGGCCATGATTACATGATGTTTTTTTTTAATTTGGTATTAATTATTTCGAATTAAATTATTGGGAATTAAAGTGATCTGCTTCGTGTTTACATGGAAATAGTATTTCCGAATTAGGGTTTACATGAAAAACAGGTTTATTTGGCTTTATTAAATTCCGCTTTAGGTCTGGGGGTTGGGAAAAGTTTGGAATCAACCAGCCACCTAATTTGGATTTAAGTTTAAATCTGCAATAATTCGAGTACAGATGCTTGTGTTAACATTTGTGTGTTATGTACTTTGGTAAAAGTTTAAGTACCTACTCAGTTTCTTAACTTGGCTCAGTAAAAAGTTAGTATTGAATTTTACTTCTATATAGGGCCCAGATAACATAAAAGCTTTAAAAAGTACAGTTTTAGTGTGTTTATTTTTGAGCAGTTTACATTTTTAACTTTTTTTTTTTTAATGCAATATTCACATTATCCAGTTATAGAAGCTCAAATACGGAGTAGGCCAAAGCTATAAAGCTTATATATGCCTACCCCGTAATTAGTGTAATAAACATTTACATTTACAGGACAATACGGTCTGTATCCAAGACAAGAAGTCAGAGCAGCATACAGTATTTAATTCCAGAGGTGAGTAGTACTCAACCACACCCACTCAAGTATCAAAATGAATATCACAATTTCCACATTACTTTTATGTTTTGTTTCACACAATTCATGGCATCATTGAAAATAATCACACTTTTCCGCTCTAACCATTACTCAGTACTCAAGTAACAATTTCTTCAAGTATTCTTTTTTTTCACTTCCACTCGAGTAGCTGTCCGGGTCACCACCTTCCACTTCCACTCGTGTAAAATGACTCCTACCTGAATAAATATCCTGCTTTACCCACCTCTGTTCAATTCTGAAGAAAAGCTTCAAAACAGCATCAAGGACAACAAAATGTACATATGGATTACAACTACTAATCCTCTTTGAGTTTGACATTAAATAGACATCAGACAAAACTTCATCCTCAGTTTCCCAATTACAAAATATTTATAAAGAAAGGGAAAAAAAAAGAAAAGGAAAAAAAAAAAACTCGTACGTAATAATATCCATAATCAGCTGCATGCATAGTCTCTGCATCATGCGCTTGTTTCCGCAGCAATAGTAGGAAATTAAGTTCATTTTCCATAGACAGACACACACACCGCTAGGTGCCTGTACCTGTCCATGAATGATCTTTTATCATATTGCAAATACATTCTCAACCATACGATTAGCAATTTTAACCTTACACTTAACAGCATTGATTAGGACAGAGCCTGTAGCTACATTTCACAACAAACTTACAACTACAGAGTCCAGACTGGTGAATTTTACAGATAATATATCAGATTTGATCATAAACTGAACAGAAAAAAAAACAGCACAACTTTATCAATCGTCTTGTTTCTGAATATCAGTAACAAAGGATTTGGTCAGTTTTCCTCATACCTGCTGTTGCTGACTATTGTTCTCTGTTTGAGTAACTTCACTTGATCAAGCCTTTTCTAACACAAAATAAGTAATAAAAGTATCCGTGATTATTGTTGATATTATATCGGTTTGATATCATTATCGGCCAATACTCAAGGCTGCAATATCAGAATCAAATTAATTGGTATATCGGTATTGTTATGGAAGTGAAAAAGTTGTATCGGGACATCCCTATTATTTACGTTTACTACACTTTGTAATGGAATATAATGATGAGACTGTTAAATCATAACAATAAATTGAAATCAGACTTAGTGTTTCATTTAATTCCGCTACAAACTCAAATTAATTCTTAGTTTCCAACTCACACTGGTCTCCTCAGTTATGAAAGGAAGTTAGAAATGCAGAGTCCCTGGCGATGCATGTCAATACGCTACAACCTTGTGAAAGAATACAAATTTAGTTTTTTAATTTGATGTTAAATAGCATTGAAGCCTGTTAACTTTGAAGCAATGCAAAACAGTCAGAATTTCTAATGCAATTTCAGAAACACTCTGCTACTTGGGGTGATATTTTGGTATTCTGTCCAACACTTGATGCCCCCTGCTAACATCTACGTTTCCTCGCTGTCCCCCTTGCAGAGATGCTCAGCCTGTTTAATGAGTGTAGACATCTTCTCAGAGCTGCAGCGTGCAGACTCGGTCTTCTTGAGCGGTGGCGGCTGCTCGGCCTTTATAGAGATAAAATAAATACACAATCTGTCATGCAAAAAAGCAACCTCTAGTTGTGGATCGGACTGGCTCACGGTTCTGCCCAAAGTTCCTGGAACAATCGCATTATTCCATATTGTGTGGATGTCTCGTACATATTTCTCTGTTTAGGGTGATTCCATGGCATATTTTTAAAATTAAATTAATAAATAAATAAACGTGAAAGATAAAAAAGAGGAAAATTAAATACAATATATATATATATATATATATATATATATATATATATATATATAAAAAATGCAAATAAAATATAAATACATAACTAAACAATTTTTTTATATAATAAATTGTTTAATGTTTAACAGACACACTTAGGACAGACAAACATAAATAAAAAATATGCTTATATGTATAAAATAAATTATGAAATAAATAAAAGTAAAAAATAAATAAAATAAAATAAATTATATTTGTATTTACACTTTTATTTATCAATCTATATATAATCTTTGGACAATATTTTTTCTAGTTTTGCATTTTTTAACTTTTGTATTTTGTCCCACTTATATTTATTCATTTGTATTTGATTTTCAACTTTTGTTTGTGTTATTTTTCAAATTTTTTTTTTTGTAGTTATTCATTTTTTTTTTTTTTTAATTTTGGCAGGTTTGGTCCTTCCTAGTATTGGCCCTGAGCTGAATAAATCCTAATTAACTCGATGAAATATTGATGGATTTACAAATGGTTTGCCTTATTACAAACCTTATTATACGTAGGTATGACATTGGATGCTTGTACATGTTGAAATTGCCGCTTGTCGTTACAAAATTGTTTGAAAATTGAGCAAGTTAGAGTTATTTAAATAGTACATGCACCATTGATATCGATGTAATGACCGGGGCCAGCTGTCTGAGGTAAGACGGTCACCTCGTTGATATGTCGCTCCCCATTGTCTAACAGCACAGGTAAGTCATCTAGTGTTTATATATACTGTATATCTATGGTGATTTGCCTCCAGACTAAGCCCCGCCCAACAAAATACATCACAATGTTTACAAACAATCAAAGGGTCTATAAAATAAAAGGATTGTTAAAACATAAATTTGAAAAAAGAAATAAAATAACACCAATGAATTCAATTCAAAATAAGAAAATAAAAAAAAACATTCTCAGTCTCTTAGTATAGCTAAATTAATGACTGAGTTTTGTGTCTGTTATGATGTGATGCATTTGATTGTTGTCTAGTCATTAAATGTTTTTGTAGTTTCACAATGTCCATTGATCATTTTAAAACAAATAATAATAATTTACTCCGTAATGGTGGGGTGTAGAAATGTAAAAAAAGACTTTACTTCTTTTAAAACATACTTAAAATTACTGATTTAAAAATGTACTCTAAAAAATACATGTACCCATAAAAGCAACTCAATTACAGTAACGTGAGCACTTGTAATCTGTTGCTTTCACCACTGGCTTTACATTCTTGAAGGGTATGTCGTTACCAATGACGTACTGTATTTACAGAGACACAACTGTTGCCTAGAAAAGACATGATCCAGCTGCTTCACTTGAAATGATATGTACAAGGTTTTTGCATTGTCTGAAATTATGTTTATTCCATGACAACAACACACTAAGCAGTAGCTGTAGTGTTCAATTGCGTCAGAAAAAATAAATAAAAAATAGCACGCATTACTGCAAGGATGTGACAACTTACGTTCTGCTTCTTTATACACATTTTATTTTGGATTGCAATGTGTTTAATGTTCTTTTAGAGAACACGAGTTCCTAATCGATGAACAAAATCTATCGGATAACAAAGACATTTTTTGATGCAGGCCAAGTTTGTTGAAGATGAAATAGAACTATTCTCACAACCACGAACACTCAAAACTTTTCCCATTTTGTTTCCCAATTTTCCACATCTCACCTTAATGTGAGTGTTTTCACTATTATACAGCAAACAGAGTCTCTAGACAGCCACCATTTCAGATTAGCAAAATAGCTCAAAAGAGCCGAAGATCATGATAGAAAAATAGCTTTTGGACTGTGTGCTTCAACCCCTGTGTGTCGTTGGTCCAAAGACATAACACAAAGTAGCCTCCCTTCATATTTTGAATTGCATAATATGAAATACTGATCCAATTTTCTTAAGCTGTAGAAGTGCAGCCTATCCCACTTCATTTAGAACACAAAGAGAACAACATCACATACGGAATCATCAATGATCACCAACTCTTCCTCAAACTGTTGTGCACTATGGTCGGATTAAGAATTTTAAAAAAAAAATAAATAAACTACTTCAACTTTCCTCAATTTGATGGCTGACTGCCAGCATAAAGCTTAAATCCAAATTATTGAGGTGAATCTAAATCCCTTCAACTTTTTTTTTTTTTTTTTTAAACTAGTGGTTTTAATCCTTCAAATGTGCTCAAAATCCCTCAAAAGGATGGAGGTCTTTACTGGAAGGTAGATAGTTGCATCCACTTCTCCTCTTTAAGCTCTCTTCTATTGACCTCATCACCATGTATGGCCTTGAACATATTCCCATTATAGACGGACACTTGCTGTGGTAGACCAGCAGGTTTGTCCTTGCAGATGAAATGAACAGTCACACAAAGACACTTCTGTTTTATTTGGTTGATTCGACAGTGTTGTTAAAAACGACATTTACAAATTCATTTTATCAAACAATTCGTAGAAAGTCGTTCTCTTGGACGTCGATGATTAAACGCTTAATTAACTGAATAAAGTTGGACTATTAGAGAGAACTGGAAAAGTAGAAGGTTGAGATTGTCTGAGGGTGTTATTTAAAAACAAGTGTCAGTTTTTTCACACCTATGATGCTCTGATACTGGTACTGCTGAAGGGCTGGTAGCGTTTCCATTCCTGCTGCCACTTTCATACAAAAGACAAAATTTAAGGTTTGTCTAAAGTGGGGGTACACTTAGATTAAAGTGATGCTTGAATTAAGCGACTGTTTAATTTGGTCAACTTCATTTAAGTTGTTAGGCTGTAAAATCAAGGTAAATAAGTGGTTCTCAATCATTTTTGTCATGCGTACTCTCCAGACTCCCCTCCTGTGTCTAGACTCTAGAGAAATACTTTGAGTCTTTTGTTTATTGTATTGCTTTTATTTTAAAACTGATTTTGCCATGAAGAAACTGTCCACATTCATTTCTTTACATAAGTTATTTACCTTTATTATTCTTTATTATATTATTAGTGACTAATTACAGAAGCCAAGATGAGTAATATTTTCATTTGCTTTGTTTGCTTGTCTGTTAGCAGGATTACGTCAAAAATACTCAACAGGATCGACATATATACAAATTCTTAAATAGTTTAAATAATCAAAAATTCCCTATCTGTCATAATTAGCAAATTAAAAAAAAAAAAAAAAAAAAAAACGTTTCTTTATTGACTGATCTTTATGACTCAGTTAAGTCAGGTTTGTTCTTCAATTACCCCTCCGAGTTTCAACACTTTAAAGTGTAAATGATCATCGTACCATGATTAGGATCATTGATCCAGATAACTACCAATATCTATACTATCAATACTAACTGTGGTTAGTGCTCTTAATTTAAAACAGATTTTGCCATGAAGCAACGATCCACCTTCATTTTTTTTTTAAAATCTCTTGCTTATGCACCAGGTTTAGGGGGTTCGGGAAGGGCGCTTAGAACTAGTTTGAATGGTCATAGCAGTTTGAAAAGGACATTATGAAACATCTAAAGCTTCCGTTGGTATAGTAGTAGAAAATGATGTTTATTTTAAGATGATTATTTTAAAATGTTTGAACTATTAAATTGGATTTAACAATCAAGCTTTTGGAAGTTTTGGCCTAAAATTGACAAATCCTTGTTAGTTGCATCAAAAAGTACACATACCAATAAATCTCTTCATTTGACAGCTGTGCTATTCCTTACCAACTATATACTGTCTCTTTGGTTTGTTTGGACTTAATATGAAACAGTCATTCATTGAATGAACTGCTGTTTAACCAACCAAACTGACCGTCATTATTGTTAAAAAAAAATCTTAGAAAGAGTCCTCAAGCTTATTCTCCTTGTTTATAGTTTTGTGTGTTCCTCTGAAAGCTTGTCAAGCACGGCTAAAGGTGGGCCCATGCTCCGTATTTATGAAATTGGCTCTGTGTGAAATTGGTTTTTGCCTAATGGATCCCTGCATGGGTGCTCTGTTTGATACCTCTGCCTCGGCTTATTGGCACTGGAGTCACACTGAGGCCAGAGAGACGGAAGTTGAAGAGGGACAAATACAAACGAATGAATATTAGGACAAAGAATGCATGATTGAAGAGAAAAAACTGAGCTAAGTTGCTACAATTTTTGTTGAAAATAGGTTCTTTTAGGCCTCAACGTTTCCAATGCATCAACTTTATTTAAATCTTTTTAGTTTAGCCTCAGAATGAAAAGTAAAATATTCTTATTTACAAAAACAAGGTATGTGACTTGTTTTGTGCTATTTGCTCACCAACCATCAAAGATAATTTAGACCAGTGTTTCTCAAATGGGGTTACGAGGTGACGTAGAGAGGGAGAGAGAGAGATTCTGTATTTATACACTTTCACTTTGTAATATATAAATTTAGTTCAACTAAAGTGCAGTAACATATATATATATATATATATATATATATATATATATATGATTTCAGACTTTGGGGTCGCAATGCTAAAAAGCTGCATTAAATACTGTTTTTTTCCACTTATTTAAATGTGTGTTATCACTCGTTCATGCCATCATTATGCTTTATAGATGTTTTTAAATACTTTTCTGAGCAAAATGCTTTAGTCAGAGGGGGTACTTGAACTCAGAAATAAGAGAATTATTTGAGTCAAAAAAGTTTGAGAAACACTGTTTTTGAGCAACCCATAAGCCAAATCATTACCATTGCACTGGGTTTACCTTGTTTTGTATTTGAGCCAAAGGAATCTGTACACGAGGTCACGAAGTCATCAGTAATTCAGAACGCTTTGTAAAAAAATTATTTTAATGACAAATATCCTTTCCCTTCACAGACATCATGAAACTCAGCTTATTGTGGAAGTCTCTTCTCTTCTGCTGTCAACGTGAAGCATTAAAGGCAAACACAAGCACATGTATCAGTGTTTCAGATCTCTAATGTGTTGCGTCAACGTCTAGCACTGACATAGGTTTACATCATCCAGTTGCTTACCAAAAAAAACACACTGATATTATGTTCATTTAGTGTGAGAGGTTATGTTTCATTTATTATTTTAATTCTTATTTTTTTGAGATCCACACACCATGATTGTATTATTTATTTTAAATGTGTATATATATATATATATATACATCTTTTATTGATTTGCTCTTTTCATCAAAATGCAAACCAACATAGATTATTACATCAAATATTATTACATTTTCATTCTTGGAAAGGAGCAGTAAGTTTGTCTTACATTTCTGCCACTTTACTTAATAAATACATAATTAATAACCTCACCAACCTTCCCCCATCAGTCCACACAGTTTTCACTATTCTCTAATAACCTAAAAATGACAAATCAAAATTTACACACACCGAGTCGACTTTCTAAAGCATATTGGCATTTTTTTTTTTGCCCTATACATTTTTTTAAATTGACAATTATTTGTACAAATCCTCAAATCATTTTGTTGGGCATTCCACTACCATTCACTGACAACAGACAAGTACATTTGTTTTGAAGTAGCATGAGCTACTTGGTGTTTAAAAATCAAATTTCCTCCTGTGATCATCATTCTCAGTTTAATTATATCTTTACATTTTATTATTATTATTTTATTTTTTGTAACAAAATCAATGGTAAAATATTGCTAGTATACTGTATATGTTCCCCCACAGGTCAACACAATAAGTGAACTATGGTAAAATAATAGAACAATATAACGTTCTCAAAATGTTTGTAAGATAGAACGTGCTTGGCTTTGTTCAAAAACTTTTTACATATGATGTATGAGCTTTCCATGACAGTGGATCATCCAAAATAAATGTAATGCAATACATTGCATAGCAGAAAGAAATGACAGTAGAACAGATCTGTAGAAAGTATTTAGGAGATAAACAATGCCACATTTGGGGGGGGAAAAACTACATTGAAATCCTGTGTTGGTCGTGAATACAGAAAAGCAGGCCATGATCAACCTATCAGTCCCTGAATGCATCTCTGAACGACGATGGCAGTTGACGGTAAGATTGCCACCATTGAGGATGTGCATCCTTTATCTATTTTTTGTTTAATCTGGAAAATTACAATTTTTATTGCTAATTTAATTTGCAGCCATATGCTTTCTCATGCATCTTCATCACTTCAATGAAAGCATTGAAGTATAAAGGGAGCGTACAATGGATGGATGGATGGATGGATGGATGGATGGATGGATGGATTGTAGCTGGAGCAATCAGTCGCCTCCCTCTCCGGTCTTTCCTCTTCCATCCTAACCATGCTGACAGGAACCTTCCAAGCAGAACACCGACAGCATGCCAGGTAATTCATATTCCCTTCCTTCACAGCCACCTCCAGTAAAGGCACCAGGAGACAGACCTGCGGTGAGAAAACAGTGGGAGACTAAGGGGGGAAAAAGGAGGGGCAAAGACTACGCTAAAATGTAGATGTCAATCAATGTCAAAAGCGCCATCGATTTTAATACAAATGTTTATAGACTTTTTACTGAATGAACTGATTAATGCTTTTATTCCAAGCTTCTAATAAGATAAAGATGTCCAGCACTAACGCCCTCCATTTGATTTTCCATCCGTCTTTGACATTCAAACAAATTTATTCCTGCCCCCATAAACCATCCCTGGAGATTTGCTGCTGGTGTATGATTAGCAAAAAAAAACTTCCATTTTAAAAAAGACATCTTCCAGCACGATATCAGTAGTCTCCTCTCTGCTCAATAGCAGATACATGCAACATTATGAGTACTTTACTTTGGTTTTTAGGAGTAATAGTTTTTTTAATTCATGTTATATCGATGCGAACAAAAGTTGTGGCAAAACAATGTCGGATGTTTATTCTTTGGGTTTATAAAAAAGCTCTAAGTCAAGCTGAAACTGAATGTCTAGCAAAGTGAGCTGATATAATGCAGGAGCTGATAGAGATTTAAATTACATCTTGAGTATAAAATGACACACTATGGCAGCCTCGCCTCTGTCAGTCTGCCCCAGGGTAGCTGTGGCTACAATTGTAGCTTACCACCACTATGCGTGGAGTGAAAGAATAATGCCTTGATTCTGTGAAGCACTTTGAGTGTCTATTATTATTATTATTATTATTATTATTATTATTATTATTATTATTATTATTATTATTATAATAAATGGTTTGAGTGCTGGAACCTATAGAGCATCCATTGCTGAACCCCCAACTGTGATTCTATGTTCTCCTGTTGGTGCAGTCAATTATAATTGTAATTGCAAAATTGATAATTAATTACAGTTATGATGTATTTCTAATGTAAATGGGAAAATATGTTGAAAATATGTTGCTGTTGAAATTGCAATTTCATTTGTAATTGAGTTAAGATCATTTGTAATGGTAATTGGCTTGGAAATTCTATAAAAACTTAAATTACAATTTAATGAAACGCAGACAACCATGTTCCAGTTCCATGGCTTACACATACGTAGTTAACAATTATTAAAATATGTTTCACATCAAATTTTCCAACTAGCTGTCTCTTGAGTATAATATAAACCATTTCTAAAAATAAAATAAAAAATCGAGGGGTATTTTGACATAAAAAAGGCACAAGAAAAAATATTAATATCAATTTTTTCATGGATAAGGAAGCCAAGTTAACCAGAAGTTGAAAAACCAATTGCCTAATAAATAAAACATGTTTTTGCGTATTTTACAGCTGATTTAAGACATGGGTTTTATCATAAGAGATGCTAACAGAAAGCTAGCACAAGAGGAAGGTTACATCTTTTTTTAAAATGTCAATAATTGTTAATAATTGTAATTGAACTTTAAAAATGTATAATGTAATTGTAATTGACATGCTGGTCACCATAATCGTGAATGAGTTGTAGTTTAACATGGATAATTGAAGACGTAGTTGCAGTTGAAAAATGTAATTGACCCCAATTACCCCCCAAAACCCCAATTACCCCAACCCCAATTACCCCCCAAAACCAATTTAAATTACTTAATTGAGTACATCAACCAGGTTGGTGTCAAATACTTTAGTTTTAAAGTCTGATCACAGAAATAGAGTTTTTAAGCATGTCACTTGATGCAAACTCCAATAAGAATGAACTAAAGGTGGTTCTTGAAAACACATTTGGAATACAGCGATTAAACTTTGTAGGAACCTTACTGATCAATAATCTCTGGTTTTTAAATGATGATTTTGGTGCTTAACCCATTTAAGAACGGCTTAAAGGCCTGGCATATTTGAAGCACGTATCAAGTACATCAATAAAACCTGGTCGACTCATTTAGTGCAAACTTGATTTAAGAACAGCCCAAAGGTGGCGCTGGTGCTGTTACATTTAAAGAACTGCATGAGTACACTTAGTGGAATTATTTAGTATGCCACACTGATCAAGAATCAATGGTTCTTAATTGACTAATCCACTGCTAAACCTAATCAAGAATGACCTGGACCTATACCTGGAGCTATAAACGATTGGAGGTATTACAGAAGAGCTTTATGAAACTTGCCTTTATCTGAATAAAAAAAAAAAAAAAAAATCTTCTCCTGCAGCTTTAATTATCTGGAAAAAAGAACCACACTCATTCAAGTCGTTCACACCCATACACACACAGGCTTTGTGCACATAGAGAAAACACAGCCAGTGAGCTGGAACCTATTGCTGTAATTCGGGGATGCAAACTATTCTCACCGCCATTTAACTTTTGAGTACATATTGAATGTTTTAGGTAAGAATAACAAGTTTTTACTCTGGAAATAAAAACTCAATTCCAAAAATGCTTAAAAATCCAAGGACTGCTGTTTCTATTTGTGATAAAAGATGTGCTGTGGCTTGACCTGCAGACCAGTTAAGCCGACACTCGTGTCTCGTCCTTTCTCGCCCTCTCCATCTTTCCTCCTCCCTGTTTGTCCTTTGCAATTCAGGAGATGTCACAAGGAAATCTTAACCGTCGGATGAGGACAGATTGTGGGCCTCTGTAGCGTAGCGTAACTGATAGGTGATTGGATTGAGAATAATTCCCTCTAATGACGAGCCTAGCTCAAGGCTGTTAGCGGTAATGAGAACACGATACGTGCACTGGAGCAGACTCCTGTCTGGCCTCCCAATGCTCATCAGAAGTCCAGAAAATGAGCATTCACGTACACTTTGACACACAAATGTTGATCCTAGGACAAGGATGTGCACAGAGCTATTTCACTGTTATGTTGCACCTTGTAAAACCAAAGTAAACATGCTCAGTTCTGTCTGATTTTTTTTTTTCTAATATGAAAAGAGAGACCTTGAGAGGGAGAGGGTACACATAATTCATAAATCTGAAAAACATGAACAAAGAAACAGCATGCTCATATTTTAGTTCTGCTTGGTTGAATATGCTCCTGAAAAGGCGGTTTGCGTTAGTGAAGGACAATCTCGTTCACATTTTAGTGGCTGCTCTGAATGAACCCTGTAGCGCTGGCAGGAGATTGGCATGGCTTCCCTCTGATGCCTGGTGCTAACTGGCACCAAGTATCGGTGGGTCACAAACCACCTGCCAGACACACATGTTACTCGCATGTTGCCAAGAAAGGCATTTCCGCACACCGACCATTTGTAGCGTGAGCACAGCAGAGTGTCCGACTGTCTACCTGAGCCTCTGCTTTCCATTTTCCCCCTCATTCACATATACACCACATACCTGCAAGCCACCGTTATTTATTCACACCTACAAAACAAGGTGACTCACACCGACCAGGTCACAGAAAAACAAGGTAGTAGATGCAGCTGAACAGAAAAACAGATACACAAGTGAACACCTACTCAGCATATGGATGCACATTTGCACAGGTAACAGAAGGAGGATATTGTGACTTTCTGTTGTTCTGCATTAAAACTCTTCGTGTAGACGTGACAAAGCAGGTGCAAAAAAAAATCACCTCCAGATGCTCAGTCGTGCTGATTTTGGTTCAATTTGATAAGGACTTTCCCTGGAAACCTGCTATTCCAACGCTAATCGATTGTGTTGTAGTACTCATTACCGGTTTTTAGACAAGACATTCTAGTCTTGGTCTTGTCGTGGTCTCAAACTTGCCTGACTTGAGATTTTCTATCAAGGCCAGTCGAGACCAGTACTGATCTGTTATTATTCAACTCCATTAATGTAATAATGAGCAGAATCAATTGTAACTGTTCCTGATTTGTAATTTGACTTAATACATGTAGCAATAGCTTACACTGGTTGCTCCGCCTGCTTGGAAATCTTTTCGAGTACCTTATGTGTCACACCTGCAAAAATCTTATTTCAGAATTATGTCTGAACGCTTACATTAGGACTCAATCACGTGGGAAATATCCTATTAAGTATTCCAAATGATTCTGGATTTATCAGTGGCTTTTAAATCCACACAAGGATTGTTTTTTCTTCTTTTTTTTACATGTTTTTAGATGGAACAAATTTGTCAAGATTTGAAGTGATTGCATGTTGTTCTCTTAAAGTTTGTTGCAGACATCTTGTTTTTGTCTGTCAAATATATTTAAAAGAAACGTAAAGGGAGAACGCTCTGACTGTTCAATCTCGTCATAGTTTTTTAAAAATACATATTTATGGTCTTAGTCTTGTCTCAATCTCTGCTTGTCTTACCTGGTCTTGTCTTGGTGCATTCTGGTCCTGGATAGTTTGGTCTTGAGTACAACACTACAGAGAGCTAAAAGGAGGAACTTCATGTAATCTTGTTTAGGCATGTAGGTCCATATGAGTGTGTTGTCATGTTGTTGAGTTCTCATGATGAGATACTTTTAATAATGACTTTACCAAAGGAAGTTGTTGATTTATTCACATTTCTTGAACTTGAAATTTACATTGTAGTGACAACTGTATTGTCCCCATGAGCAAAAACACATTGAATTTAAAAAAAATCCGACACGTCTGGATGCTCCGCCTTATAGCAGCATGTCTTTCCTTAACAAAGAAAAACCAGGCCTAAAAAGTAAAGCAATAAAGAAAGGAAAGGGAGAGAATGTGAAATGAGGGAAATCTACTGCTTACTCAATTTTTCAGAGGTGAGCTTTAAAACACAATCTTTTTTTAGGCAATATATTATTTTGCTTGAAACTACGTGCACTGTTACATATTTAGATGCTGCAACATTCCTTTTTCATGTCAAGTCTTTATTGGAAATACATATATTAAATATATATATATATTTAGCTGCCACCAAGTCTTAAGTAGGTGGCCAGAGTGTCCCCATGATTCTAATACTTCTATCTTTACCTTTTATTAATCTTTGTACACGTTTGTTTTGTGTGTGTGTTAGTTGTACCCCCCCCCCCCACAAAAAAATAAAAAATAAAATAAAAAAAATTACCAGCCGCTCCAAATTGTAGAAAAAAATGTGTCACAAACACAATATTCAATAAACTACAAAAATATAGTAGAACAGATTTATAAAATACAAGCAATGGATATAATATAATGTCTTAGTGATTAAAAATAAAATTCTATTTCAAAATGTGTTTCAAGTTTTTATTTTCAAATATAAATCCAGTTCAAATAAAATGCACTATGAAAATATATAAGGCGGTGACGTTTGTGATATTAAAATGGGGTCACGACCCGAGAAAGGTTGGGAACTTCTCATTTTAAAGAATATAAATTTGTAAATAAGTGGAAAGAAACAATATTTAGTGTGGTGGTACCCAACCTTATTTGGATCGTGACCCCATTTTTATATCAACTGCATTTTAGTCTAACAAGATTTATATTTCACAAAATGAAAGTATAGAAATACAGTTGTTTAAGATTGTGTGTTTTAATAATAAAAAAAAAAAGAATAATCATTACACATTTTCAAAAAATGTGACATGGGCTCTCGACCCCAAGGTTGAAAAACACTGTTTATTGGCTCCTGAATAGATTTATTTTTATAGTTTTTATCATTTCCAGTCATCTCACCCCTGGGGTGGGACCAAGACTAACTCTTTATTTGTTAATTTTCCATTCTCTCTCTCTCTCTCTCTCTCTCTCTCTCTCTCTCTCTCTCTCTCTCTCTCTCTCAAATAACCCCTGTAGTGCCATTGCGTACCCCCATTTGAAAAACACTTTTTTTTTTTTTTTATATATATATATAGAGGTCATATTTTTATTTATTTTTTTAAGCCAGCAGGGGGTGGTATTGCAACTTATCTTACCATCAACTCAGGTGTGTGAAAGACTTTCTACTGACACACCTGGTTACATGATAGTTATGATCAAAACAGAATACAAAATATAAAAATTCCAATTGTCATGACTCAGCAGCAAACATAATTAGACCCAAATGTTGAAAGTCCATTTGAGTTGAAGCAGTGCACATGTAAAATAAGAGGAGGTGAAGAAATAGAAAAGCTGCAAATGGAATTGAAGACATGGTTAAGGTTAAATATAGATTAGAGTAAACATTTCCACTGAAAGCTATGCTCTACAGATCTGCGATGAGTCATTTGTGTTGCTATGTCATGCAGCTCTTTCGTCGTCGTGTCTGCGATCACTCACTGTGAGGCACGGCGTGGTATCCAGTTTCTTTTTGTCACGATTCCCCATTTAGGTGAATGTTAATGTTGGCAGATATACTGTATGTCGATATGCAACCTAGCTACTCCTCAGATTCAGGGTTGTGCATCACTGGTCTACAAATGTACTATTAGCAAGTGGAACAAAAGGAATTTCTACACAAAATGCACAGAAAGATGATGAACAGTCTGAAAACATCAGTCTCTGTTCCACCGCTTTCCTCACGTCGGCTCAGGGCGACTGACACAGACGCTTGAATTAATTCACAATTATCTGCGCTCCTCATCATCAATCTTTCCCGCTGTGACAGTGATGATGGAGAAGATTATTTCCCACAGTCAAATTTGGCAAACATATGATGGACACTAATGAGAGGAAAACTGTTACAGTAACCTCTAATTTCAGTTTGCTGCGATTATTATCTACAACAGGGGTGTCAAACTCATTCAGGGGCCAAATATGAATATGTTTGATCTCAGGTGGGCCACAAATGAAGGGAATCAAACAATTTCAACATTAGTGCTACTTTGCTTTTCCAGGTATAAATGATATAAGTATGTACAGCATAATATGGAAGAGGATTAGGGCCAATTTTGATGGAGAAAATAAAGTCGGAATTTTGAGAGAAAAGTAGAAAAAAAAGAAGAAAAAAAACCAAACCAAAAAATACATTAATCAGAAAAAAATGATTTTTTTTTTTTTTTCAAGTGACTGCAATACCGTACGTTTCCATAAATTTCAATAAATAATAATAAATAATTCCCATTAAAACTTTCCGTTTCTGTTTTTTTTATGTATTGAGAAAATTCCTGAGCTTAAGTTCCCGTGGAATATTTTACGCCACTTTTAGACCCTACTCATACATCCACGACTAAATTATTTGGTCATTTACACAGTTTTTCTCAGCCTTTTTTTCTTTCCCCTGCGGGCCGATTTGGATGTTTTAAAGGGCCGGATTTTGCCCCCTGGCCTTGAGTTTAACACAGTCTCTACAACATATTCCAATGCTACTTTCCATTATGGTAAAATAAATAAAAATGTGCAATGATTTTATGCATTGATCATCACAGGCTTTTTCAGCATCACATTTACATCTCATTCAAGCACATTTAGCTTATCATAAATTCCCGTTTCATTTAGGTTTAGGTTCGATGAAGCTTTTCTAAACATTTTAATGTCATGCTAAATGAGCAGCTTCCTGCACTCTGTGGCACACAAGGTCCTGAAACCAAAGCATGCACGTGTATAAATATAAATTATGGCTCATTCATGCCTCTCTGAAAGCGTATACAGCCTGTGGAAGCACTTGTCTGTTCACTACAGTGGGGATTAGAGGAGGCCATCCTCCGCTCTCTGAGTCTGGTTAGAAAACACTCACTTGCTGGAGTGGATGGATGCATGACTGCATCACATTCGACACACTAAAGCATAAACATAAAGTGAATTTGTTGTTTCTTAGCATGTTTATTATCATTTTATCAACAGCCAGACAGGTAGTAGAGGAGAACGAGGCGGAAAGTTATGTTCATTATATGTTGCTTCTCCATACTTAAAACTAATGATTGAAATACCTGTACTCTGAATTCCGTTAAATATTAATTTGGTGAGAAAGAAACACCGATCATAGGTGAGATAATAATTTAAAACAAAAAAAAGGTCATAATCCAAATATTTTGTCCTTTTTTCCTCCTTGTATTCATAATATTTGTTTGTTTTACCAGTTAATACCAATTAAAGCACAGAGAAAGAGCTGCATTCTGGGTAGCTTCATATGGTTGTTTTCACCTAATCTTTCCAGTTGTGTTTGGTTGTACAAGTACAAGTAAGTCAGGCATAAAATACTCTATTACAAGTAAAAACAAGCTCAATAAATAGTACTCAAAGTAAAAGTTGCTAATTATTTTCACCCCTTACTTTATTTTTGATAATAAATCTCGCACAACTGGAACTTAATTTATTTTCCACAAAGGAATCTGTATAAAATAAAAGGTTTGTCAAAATGTCCATTTTTTTTTTCTTCAATAAAATAACACCCAGAAATTCAATTCTAAATGAAAACATTCTCAGGCTCTATAAGTATAGCTACATTTACAGTATGAACTCTAAAACATCAGTTTTAGAGTTTTGTGTCTGTTTTGGCGTTGTGCATTATGTTTAATCTGGTTGGTCTTCTATAAGGTGATTCATTTAATTGTTGTCTGGTCATTTAATTTTTTTGCAGCTTCACAATGGCCATTGATCTTTTTAAAATAAAAAATAATTTACATAGTAACGGTTGGGTGAAGAAATGTAATGAATTACTTCTTTTAAAACATACTTAAAGGTCCCATATCATGCTATTTTTCACCAATCTCCATTTGTTCTATAAGAACACCAAAAACAGTATTTGAGGTTTATTTTCACAAACTCACCTGTTTTCCAGAGTTTTAGCCTCTGAAAAGTCACTTTCTGAGCAACTCTACACAAACAGGCTGAATTGTGGCCTACTTATGCATATTCATGAGTGGGCGTGTCACTGACTTCCTCCCCACACGGTGATGTAGGTTCCAGAGGACAACCCGCCCTCCTCCCACCCACTCCGTAGCTGCTTTATAAACACAAGACAGAGCGTGGGGGTGGGGCATTCACCTTTACATACATAGACTGTAGAAAATTCATACATAGCAGTGTGTGAAGGACGCTGAAATGCTCACCTTCAATGGGCGTTTCTGTTTACATGTCAATCACGGCAGAGAGTTTCCTGGAGGCGCGGCTTCTCCAGCTCAGTGCCGCGTCAAATTCATCATCAAAGTGGGAACACATCATCAAATTGTAGCGAGGTGTTTGTGCTCACCATGCAGTAAGAAAGGAGCAAATCACCCTCTAACTAACGATTGAGGAAATCAATGAAAAAAACATTTTGGCCATGTGTATGAAGCCCTAATAGCACTTTTTATCATGTTTAAAGCACAGAAAAGTTTATTTTGCTTGACATGGATCCTCTAAGTACAAGTAAATTACTGATTTAAAAATATACTCAAAAAAGTTCCCATAAAAGCAAATTAATTACTATAATGTGAGTTCCTGTAATCCATTACTTTCACCTCTGTGACTATATCAACATACAAACATTATGTGATATGCAATATAATAATATATAATGCATTTACTGTTGTTTATTGATTTGTTTGTTTGGATTACATCAAAAACACTCAATGGATTTTGACCATTGAAGTTTTAACCAAAGATAGATCTTAAACCATGAAAGATTCCATTAAACCTTTGCACTCTCTGAGTGCTCTTTTTTAGTGTTTCTTTAGTTGTATAGATTAAAGCAATGTGATGCTGAGAGCATCACAGTCTAGAAAACCCCAATAACTGTTTCCTGCTGCCATTTATCCTTGGTTACTTGTGGTTCGTATTGCTCATTTTAATTTTGTGTCCGTTGTCTCCTTTCTCGAGAGGTTTCAAATTGTTGCATGTGACAAACATGTAACCTTGGACACAGAATAGCTATTGCAAAAAATATAGTCCATGTGCACTCACATTCACAATCATATTGAATTGCGGAGCGCCTTGGAAAAATCACAAGATACATCCTTTAGAAATTAGGCTTTTTCTCCATTCAGAGCAGCAACAGTTAGGAACCATGATGAACCACATCCTTTGAAAGTAATTGCCTTAGAGGAGTGATCGTCAGCTGAAGATGGTTGGGGCGCGAAGGCAGGCAGAGGTAATCTTTTTCAGGTACACTGAAGCAGAAAGCTTCTCATTTGAGAAACAAATAGGTAGAAATAGTGAAGGATAAAGTGAGTACAAAAAAAAACCCAACTTCGCGGAAATTGTGTTCATAAAAAAAGATTAAAGTTAGTCATATGTGATTTACTTGCAGGGTTGTCATATATTTGACACATTACAGCAGTATTTTTCGCCTGAAATGTCTAGTAATTGATAAAAAAAAAATACAGATTAAAAATTATATTTCAAAATTATATTATTATTATTATTATTGTTATTATTATTATTATTATTATTATTATTATCATTATTATTATTTACTACACACAATCTCAAACAGAATATTTCTATACTTTTACTTTCTCAAAAATAATTCAAATAAAATGCAGTATAAATGCAGTATAAAGGTATGTTGTCACTTTGAGCACTAATCCTGATTACTCTGTATTTGTAACAGCATAATAATCATTATTTTTTTTATTTATTTATTTATTCAGTTTATTTCCGACATGGTTACATTCACTTTTTTTTTTTTTTTTTTTTTTTTTACATTTTTTTGTACATGCCGAAAAAGGAGACGAGAGAAGCAGTTTGCTTATCTGGGTCCCGTCCCCTGTTTTACCATCACAAATTTACATGGGTTTACATGTCTCTCTGGTCAAACATTCTTGAGTTGTTCTGAACAGTCCTTTCTTGTGTATTCTCATTATCAAAAAACTAATTCTAGAGAAAAAATGTCACTGGGTTACAATAATTCTGTGATATAAAAGAATGATATTCTTGCACAAAAGAATGACCAAATGTGAATTAAACAAGTATTGGTTCCATCTAGCCATTCATTGAGAGCCAATCCTTTATCATTGACATTGCTAACTGAAAAGGAGAAAAAAAGAGCTAGTTGGAGGACATTTGTCAATCAGGCTCAGTGTTCTGCTTCTTCTCTTGCTTTGGAACATAGATACAAGTTGTATGTATTCTTGTTTGGTTTATTCCATATTTCACCTACTTAACACAGAACCAAATTCATCATTACACCATGAAACCCTTATTTACAGTTAAAGCTTACTAAAATGTACTAACAGCATTTATTTCATTATTAATCAAAACAAAACCCCAGTCTAAAATAACAAAAAAATGTTATCTATCATGCATATGGACATCACAACTCACTGCTATTAAAATATCTAAAAACACACAAAAAAAAAATGGTGTCTGGACATCGAAAGCAGAATCATTTTTGTATTACAGTATTTGATTTTGGAGATTTTGTCAGTTAACATCTATGAACAGTTGAGCATGGAGTCCTATCACTTCACCCCTTGTCTGTAATAAGCAGCACCAGATTACTACTTCATTTTGAACTCATCATTCAAACCAAGACTTTCAAGTCTTCCCTAAATCACAGAAAAAACTGCTTCCTATAGAGAAAATGTTGGGTGTCCAATTTGGTAATCATTTTTATGTAAAAAGACACGCAGTGAAATAATCTATTTGGGATAGAGATGCATTTATTATTCAAAAAACATGTTTTACCATTATAAAGAAAGAAAAAAAAAACATCTACTCTCAAACGTGGATACAGCCAAAGTAGTAATGTGGCATGCAAGAAAAACAGTCTGTTACTCTTTGCCCATTGAACAGTGTCTGACCCCTGTCAGCATGTGGCAGCAGTTTGAATATCAGCATAAGGCAGCACTACAGTGAACTGTTTGCTGTGCCAAAGGACATTTATTGAAGCAGGAGTAATAAGGCTCAAAATGTATCATCATGTTGATCAATAAACCAGTTAGTGTAAACTGATAACTTACGATTCTGATCGTCACCAGTTATTTACTGTATATGTGCTTTCAGAAAAAATAAATGAAAGCACAAGTTGGTAGAAAAAAAAATTACACATTTTAAGGGTAGGAAAGAATATGATTTGTCAGAACTTCACCAGGGTCTTTAATGTTCCATGCTAAAAGGCTTGACGTTACAGGGGAATAAAAGAAAAAGTGACAGTCCAATTATTATTGCGTTTTTCTGCTTTTATAGCCTTCACTAATGAGAATTGGCTTCATATTTAATGTAAATCTCTGGGTGTTTTTGGGCGGACAGCAGATTTCTGTATTTAAAACATGATTTATTGTCACTGCATTCCTACAGTGTTATTTTTGGTCGGAAATATAGATTTTGATTATATTTGTAAAGAATTATTCCTTAATTGTGACGTAAGTTGCTGTGCACGGTTTCTCCATGTCTGTTTTATGTGAGCGCGCACACATTCAGGTTGAAATCACCTGGCTTGAGTTAACATATTGATAATCAGCTTCATAGTACAGCTGCTCTGTGACGGAGAATGTTTGGTTAAGTGAAGACAGATAATGGAGAAATATCCCAGATATATATAGGCCCAAAATGTTTGCTAATTCATAGTCATTGTTTCTCCCTCTTTGTGTGCTTTAGCATCCCCCCTTCCCTTCTCTCTAAACATGTTGTTAATTCTTGGATTATACTTTTTTTAGTTCCTTGCCGTTCTTCCTTGACTTTCAAATAATAAAGGAGAGGTTTTATGAATACTACTCCTACCTACTGCCTCCGTCTCTGCACCTGGGTTCTGACTCTACACGAATCCATGACAGTGTCAACAAACATGCTTACTTTTATGTAGTATTCAAGTAAAAGCTCATTTTAGTATTTGTAATTAGAATAATTCTTTAACTTTTTTGCTGAACTGTTTATTTTACTAGTTATTTTCTGAATGCTGTGTTTGTGGAGATGCTTGTTTTGCTTTAAACTACCGCTGTCAGTGTAGAAGATGAAGAGATAGAAAAAAACAAAACCAGTGCGAGTGGGTTACTTTTTGCTTCTTTTTATTCTTTTAAAACTGAATTCCATTAGTCAACCTAGTTGCTGTATTGATTTTGGTCGTCTGTCCAAAGACTTTAACTTAGTTTAACTCTGAACATTTTTGGCACAAGAGGCACTTGGCCCCTTCTCTAGTATCTGAAGGTTTCTCTCTTGCTGCTCAACACACAACCACAAACAAAACCACGTCTGAAAAAGCTGCTGCAGAAAAAGCAAACAACGCCCCCCCCCCCCCAAAAAAAAAAAAAAAAGCCAACCACATTGTGTATTTGAAATGAACACTCATTAATATTTAAAAATGTTGGATATGCATGTGACTTTGAAGAAAACAGGCTGCTCTCTCTCACCAATGGGGGAGAAGTGGACCATGATTGAAGGCTTTGGCCAAAAAATGGGAAGAATTAAACAGGAGAGTGACATAATGGCTCGCATTGGTGTCCTCTTCTCACACCTAAAGAGCACAGCTGCATTTAGATGGTGGTGAAGTGCACTATGTGAAGTGGCTAAAGGGTCCTGATGGAGGGAAAGAGGTAAAGAATGGCACATCCTCTGTTTCCTCTGTCACTTAGCATACAGCCCCCCATTTGTACATATTTCACCTGGCCCTTCACTGTGACAGAAGTTCAAGAGTTGAAGAGCAAGCACCCAGAGGCCCAAAGTATCCGAGCGCACAGGAAAAAAATCAAACAATATTAAATGTAGTGAGTTTGTGTGTTCCATCACGTAGTTCCAGTCTCACCACTAGTTCTTCTGCTTAATGACAGCTCCAGTTTAGAACTCTCCATTAAGCAGAAACATATCCTTTTAGCTGGCCTCAACACTGCCAAAAGACTTAAATATAGATATATTATCTTTGCAGAAATGGTTGCTATATTTTATTGGTATTGCAAGCATGGAATGCTGGGCAGCTGCACCATGCTAAACTTATTAATATATCATTTTGGTCTTTTTACAGTCTATGGTCTGATACCATAAGAACTCTAAAAGCCTGACTATGAACAGCTTTACTACTTCATTTTTTCCATTATTTACTTTCGCTACCTTTTTTCAATAAATACCCCTTTTTTTCTTTTCTATTTTGCAAGTTATTTTTGACACTTTTATCCAATTTTTGTCCTTCAGTTTTTTTGGCCACTTTTCATCAAAATAAGCTAACCTTTTCCCAATAAATACCACTTCTTTCTTTTTTACCCTACATTTTTCCTCTTCTTGTTTCACATTTTGATTGCGACATTTTGCCCATTTACCTGGTTTCTCTTTATTTGCCCATTTTTTGGCCACTCTTGACTGCTTTTGGCCAATTAACACTCTTTTGTTGCCACGTTTTTGCCACTTTTGGACCATTTTTGCCCACCTGTTACCATGTCTGCCTCTAATCGCTCAAAAAAAAAAAAAAAAATTAAAAACGTAGCTGACCGGATTGGCCCTCTCAAAGTCGATGGCTCACCCGGATGATACCCGGTATGCCACATGGCCAGTTCACCCCTGCTGAGAACAGAGATTCAGACATATCTCAATCTTGCATGCTTTACTAATCTTTTACTCAATATTGCTGCATGCATATGCAAGTCATCTTTCCTTTCTGTATACTACCTTCTCTGAACACACAACGCTATGAACGTTTTTAAAAAAAAAAAAAAAAAAAAAATGATTAAAAAAACAAACAAAAAAATAATAATAATAATAATTCTGAACTATGGAATAAGAAACTGCAGGTGATTCAATGCATTTGATTGAAAAGACCAATTGATTCTGCTCAGTATGCATCTTGGAAATAATCATATCTCATTGTAACACTTTAAAAATAATCATTTTACAAATCACATACAACAGCCTCCATGGATGACCCCACGCGTGCACGCACAGCTCACATGCACAACAAAAGACTGAGACAGACAGAAGATACATTTTCTAATGGAATAATTCGTCTGCAGTCTTACAGATGCGGCGATGTGACCTGAGAGATTTGTGAGCTCATTTGCAAGCACATGAATGCTCCTCTTACTCTTACTTGAGGGGGAAAAAAAATGTTGCCGCCTTCTGACAATTTTTTTTATTGTGGAAGAGCAAAACTCATTTAGGCAGCTGACACTTGGGTATAGATATCAGAGATACATGCACTTTCAGGGGAGAAGCTGATGCATGAAAGCAAAGCACGTCAGTAATTGAATGTCTGAGCATTTTCTGGTGCAGTGTCCTTAGAACAGGCAAGTTAAAAAATCATCAAACGTTAAAATGCAGTGTTATTTAGTTAATGTTAAGTATTAAAATATTCAATAAATTAACTTTTTTTTTAATTCACAAAAAACTGGGAAATTTTTGGAGCATCCAGTGGGACTTTTATGGTTAATGGCATATTCCAGTGTTTTTCAACCTTGGGGTCGTAACCCCATATGGGGTCGCCTGGAATGTGTTAAAAATAATTACTGATTAAAAACATTTTATTTTTTTCCCTTATTATTATTCCTTTTCAAATTAAAACACAACACACTTTTAAACAAATTTAACTTTCTCAACTATACATCTAGTTCAAATAAAATGCAGTATAAAGAAAATAAGAGAGAGAAAAATGACTTATGAAAATATATGGGGTAAATTTGTGATATAAAAATGAGGTCATGATCTAAAAAAGTTTGGGAACCACTGGCGTATTCACACCTGCCTGTTTGTTCTAACACAGTGTGTTTTCTCGAAAGACATAGAGTATGTGAACACAGCAATAGCTCTCTGTAGCAGTATAAAATAAGTGGCTTAAGATCACCTGATCTCTATGTGAACAACTATCCCTACCCCATGTTTATCTATTAGGGTTCATGGTGCATTAAGTTAATTTTGGTCTTGTTTTCATAGGTTGAGTTTTTTTTTTTTTGTCCTGTTTTTACCTGTTTTAGGCTACGTTCACGCTGCGAGCAAATGCGACCGAAATCCCGTCTTTTTGCTCATATGCGATCTTTATCTGATCTGTTAAGACAGTCTGGACAGCACAGTTCTGATTTTTTTCAAATCTGACCTAGGTCAATGTGGTCCTAAATTTGATGCTGCTTTCTGTTGCAAAGAACATTTCTCAGTGCGACACACAGTCCTACACAGTCCTGTCTTTGGGGTCATGTGTTTCCTTAGGAACTCTTCTGCGCATGAGGGTCACTTCAGGGTTGCATTCTGTTCATACTCCAAACTGTCTGAAGACTCATTTGATATGTAATATGAACGATCACACAAAAAAATCAGATTTTTTGAAACAATCCAAATTGTGTATTGAGATCTACAGTGTGAACGTAGTGTTAGTTGTTAGCAGGAGCTGTATATTTTGTACTTGAACTCCCTCACTACTTTAAAAGTGTGGTCTAACACAGCGCATTACCTGCTTTAGCTTTGTCGGCCAGTTTGTTGGTTTTGGTTTATATAGTTGTTATACAATTAGAGTAAAAATGTATTTTGACAAGGACAAAAGGCAACATAACTGTATAAATGAATAGACTCAACTAACGTCATTGCTAATGTTTCTAATTTTCAAAGTAAAAAGTAGAATATAAATAGCAATACACCTAACTAATGTTGAAATTCAATAAGGTTGGCATACAGCATCGACCTATGAAATAGATATGATCTTTGTGATTTAGTGCAGCTGCAATTTTTAATCTCTACTAAAATGTGTTTTGTTTAGTTAACTTTATAATTCCAAAATGTAACAATTAAAATAATTAACTTCAAGTATAATGGTAGTAGACAACACCAATTTTTTCATTTGATAGTCAGAAACTTACCTCATATTTTAGAATTTTATGATACATACTGTACCTGTGCAATAATGTATCACAAAGACCAGCAAGTACAGGGATTTGTAATGAGACTAAAAGCAAGGGATTCACATGCAAATGATGAAGAGGGAGGAAGGAATAGGTTACTAGTAGTTTGATTAAAATAATGATAAAAAGCTGTAAAATGGGGAATATTAATCGCAGATTAATAATAAAAGTTTTGAAATTGAACAGTGTATTTATTTATGAATTGAGATTTTTTTTTTCACATGTCAGATGAAGGGTAATTACATATATGATGTAGTTCATTACTATCCATTAAGGCTACCATCACTCCTACTGTGAATTTAACGGCCCCTGTAGATTTAACATAATCTTGCTCAGGAAGAACATGCCATCGTCTTTCCACCACAGAGAGCTCACTGTTTCTTATACAAAGGTGCCAAATGTTAAAAAATAAATAAAAAATCCTAAAAGAAGTTTACAATTACAAGTAAGCTAGTTTTGCACCAAAAAGCTTTAAAAAGCCAAATGAGGAGTCAGGAGTATAAGACAAAGTGAAGAGGATGAAGAAGTGCAGGCATTTAAACTTAAACTGGCTGATCATAAGCTTAGAGGACTATCCTTTCTGGCTTTCATGATATTTTATGTCAGGCGTTCACACTGCCACGACCCCCTGATGGTAAAGGCAAAAAAAAAAAAAAGACTTTCTCTTTGAGCGCTGCATTTCTCTTTGAATGTGGCATCACAGCCAAGGTTGGACACAAAAAGAAAGTCATTTAAAACTTCTTAAGAAGACCCTGTGGGTCCTGGGAGGGGAAAAACATTGAACATATATTGAAAGTTTGTGTGAGAGGTTGTGAGGGAGTGTTAAACCATGGCAAGCCTTGCCTATTTGACTGATCAGGACATTTATTTGTCTTTATCTAAGATTTTATAGGATTATTTTAAATCTTAATTGGGAAAATATCAGTTTGCAGCAACTGAACTACTAATTCAACCTTGGGGTCAGGACCCCATTTGAGGTCACGAGACACGAGGAGGTTTGTTTTTTTCTTCCTGCAACTCATTAAACTTATTTTCATCACTTTTTCTTGCCATGTTTTTGCTCCTGAATGCATTTTTGCGACATTACTCCCATTTCTGCCACTTCTCATTATATTTCAATGCCTTGTCTGACATTTTTTTCCCACTTTCAAGACATTTTCTAAACTTATAAACCCATTCCACCACTTTTCGCATGTTGCAGTTGACCCATTGTTGTCACTTTAGACTTCTTTTTTTCATACGTTATGCTTATTTTTGTCAGTTTAACCAATTTCATGATTTATAAAGCCAATTATTGACCAGTTTAAACTGATTGTTTGTATTTTTTAAACTACATAACCCCAACCCAATGTCTGCCACTTTTAAGCCAATATTGACTCTTTGAACACTTTTTACCACTTCTTCTGTCTGTTTTTGGTCACTCTAATTTGCAACCAATTTCTGTGGTTTTTAAAATCCCATTTCACCACCTTTTCCACCATGTATGCCTTTAAGATGACTACCATATATATACAGTGTATATATATATATATATATATATATATATATATATATATATATATATATATATATATATATATATATATACTGTATATATATATATACTGTATATATATGTATATACTGTATATATATGTATATATATATATATATATATATACATATATATATACACACAATGGTATAAATAATGATAAACATCCCCTTTATTCTCCCTTATAGATGTCCCTGAATTTACTGCATATTATGGATCGTAATTGAAACTAATGAATATTTTCCAGAAAGTTGTAAAATAGGTTTGAAAGAAATATCCAGGTAAGTGTGGATAGCAGCTAAATAAACTAAAAGAGCAAACACATGTTGGCAGAGACTGGACAGCAGGAGGCAAAGACAAAAAGAAAAAATAGTACCATAGACACTAAAAAGTTACTACAACAAAAACTGAAGAAAAAACTGCATCCGCTTCCCATGACCCATTCTTTGTGAGACACTAATCCTGCGGTTCAGATTCACAACTGTACGATTCCTGCTGGAATAACTGTCAGTCAGTGGACTCATAATTATTGACAGGATGAGGAGCAGCAGTCGATCTGCCGCTCTGCTGTAGTGCATCGGGTAACTGACCAGGGGGCATCTCATCAACCTCTCCTGGGAGGTTTTTAAAATACATCCAACTGCGAGGTGAGGACGAGGCCAGATCAAGATTACACTTGAGGGATTAAATATTATGTCTGGCCTGGGAATGCCTCGGGGCTTCCAAAGTAAGAGCAGGAGAAAGTGGCAAGATATTAAAAGGCCATTCATTCTAGACTCGTGCCTTGTTATCATATAATCAATAATTACTCATTTCCATCCTTTTTTTGTGTGTTTTGCAGAGGTGAAAGTAATGGATTACAAGTACTCACGTTACTGTAATTGAGATGCTTTTATGGGTACTTGTATTTTTATAGTATATTTCTAAATCAGTCATTTTACTACATTTCTACTGAGTAAATTTTTATTATTTGCTTTAAAATGATCAACGGACATTGTGAAACTACAAAAAAAATAAAAAAATAAATGACCAGATACCAGATATAAACATATTAAACATTTTATTTATGTATTTATTTATTTATTTATTTACCAGATTAAACCTGGTGCCAAAACACCATTTAATGTCGGTTATTTTCTCAGTTTTAGAGTCCATAACTGAAGCTTGCCTGCAAGATGGATTCTCCTGGTGTTCACAAACACCAGAATGGGCTACACATCAATCTGGCTCGCCAGGTTAATACGTAGAGCCTAAGAAATTTTTTTCTTATTTTGAATCGAATGAATTGGTGTTATTTTATTCAAAAAAAAGAATTGTACATTTTGACAATCGTTTTATTTTATACAGATGCCTTTGTGGAAAATAAATTATTGTAAATTCCAGTTTATACATGAGATGTTTACTGTATACAAGGGAACCGTGGCAAGATTTATTACCAAAAATAAACAGAAGCGTGAAACCAACTAGTAACTTATTAAGCTACTTTTTTACTTGAAATTGAGTGTTTTATGTTTGACTTACTTGTACTTGAGTACAGTTTTAATCAAGTAACAGTACTTCTACTTGAGTAGAATATATCAGTACTCTTTACACCTCTGGTATTTTGTATTAAATGTTCCTTATGAAGCTGACCTTACTCAGCATGAGTCACTCTATCCTATTATCATTCACACAACCTTTAAACCTCATTGGTTTCTGTGTCACGGGAGGGCTGTGTTTCTATTGCCAGGGACATTCTTTATTCATGTAGATGGAACATTGGAGTGGCCCCGTCTCAAGACTGGGACCCAAACTCTTCCACTGGTAAACACCAATTTTAAATGTCTGAATGGCTGAGAACAGCAGCCACAGCAGCAGGGGGGAAGATAGCATGTACAAGGAATGAACTACAAGGATGTGTCACACACACAACCAAGAGGCAGCATAAGGCAAAATAAAAAAGAGTGGAAGCAGAGTAAAATGTCTCCAACTAGAACAAGACGTAAAGAGGATGACAGTGTGCTGGTGTGAGCTCGTGCAGCGTCCCCAGGGTGTAGGTGCAATGTGCTGAAAGGTTCCAGCTGGCATTGTGTACCTGTCTACCACAAAGACAAAGAAGAAGTCCAACAAGTCGAAGTGGCACTGAGACATCTGCTGGAGAAAGTTTGGGTGAGTAAACAGCATCTTGTTGCACTGATTATCAGATGTTGAAATACACACTTTGGTATTGTTTTATAATGTTTTTAATTTTGTATGTGATCAGCTTGAGTGCAGATTAGCTGCAAAGACAATTTACATGCATAACCTTTGGGTGGCGATCGTGGCCCAGGTGGTAGAAGGGTCCTCTTCTGATTGGTTGGAGGTTCAATCCCAGTGCTATACATGTCTACGTGTTGAAGTGTCCTTGGGCAAGACACTGAACCCTATTGGTCGATTGCATGGCAGCTCAGTCCCATTGGTGTATGAATTTGAGTGTGAATGGGTGAATGAGCTGATATTGTGAAGCACTTTGGGACTACCTCAGTGGTTATAAAACGCTATAGAAATCAAGTTAATAACTCCGCCTATAATCATTATAGGCGGAGTTTGAGATTCTTGCCAGGAGGTCAAAAAAAAAACAAAAAAATAGAATTAAATATATAGACTGTTTCAAGATTCATGCCAACCACAACGTGTGTAACATATACAATAATGCAAAAATGATTAGTGACATGATTGATAAGGTTGACTACAAAAATTTGTGTCGATACGTCATTCAATGCTGTGAAATTCATGATAAAATCAAGGCAGAGTCACCATTTACATTGTGAAGAAGAATTGCGCAACAGAAGAAGAACCAACCTAAAGTCTCAAAAGTTTGGGACCATTTTTCTGAATACCATACTTTACTGCACACCTGAGGAAGAACTAACATATGTGACATGAAACTAGCAGTAATATGTTAGAATCAAAGCAACAGAAAACTGTTTTATTAAAAAAACAAAAAAAAAAAAAAAAAAAACAAAAATTGTCTTTTTGAATGAATTTGGGGAAACTGTAATGAAAACCTTTGGCCACTAGGTGGGGCAAAGATGCCCCTGCCGCCCACAAAATATCTATATGGTCATCATGTCAAGTTTTTTTTTGGTAAATATTGGTTTTTTGAAAAGCTTTCGCTTTGGGATTGTTTTTTTTTCTGTGGTTTTGTTTATTTTTTAAGTTTATCTTTCTGACCATTGTTTTGTATCCTCTAATTTTTTTAAACTAATGCACAATTTCTTGTTTTTCCATCCTCCTTGTCGGCTGCCTTCTTTTGTTGGGTTATTGTAGGACAATGACCTCAGACTCACCCATTCATTTGCTTGCAAACCAGCCTATCTTCTCCTTTAGATTCACTTTCACTTCGTAAATTCTTCCCATCTGCCTCCCCTCACAGACCCTGACAGACTTGAGCTTAAAGTGTGCGCCAAAAAAAAGTCGTTAATGGCTTAAATTTGAAGTTAATGTTCCCATCTGTACTGCAGAGCTTCATTACCCTCACTTTATCTTAGATTAGAATTGAGGAATTGGTTGGAAATTAGACAATGTAGACAAAGCGCAGCAGGAGCAAAGCAAAGCAGATCTGACAGCTAAACTCCCCACATGTATATGTTCAATTATACTCGAAAGAATGAATGAATAAAAAATGTCTCTGACAGAAAACATTTGCAGATGATAGGTGAAGAAGACTCACGCTTTTCTCCACTGTTACACTGTGATGATGTAAAGGTGTTGTACCCCTTTTCTAGTAGAGCTTAACATGCAAGCTGACAGCATTAGTAAACACATGTCTAAGCACTAGCAGAGCTGGTAGTGTACTGATAGAGGAAACCAGGCTCCGTAAAAACTCACTAAGTCAGAAGTTGAGTTGCTCCAAAATGTGAATGTTTTGACGTGTAATGATAATTAAATTCGAGTCAACAATGCTTGAAAAATAGGTTGTTATTTATAGCGTTAATCCACTGCTATACTTTCCAAAAAAAAAAAAAAAAAAAGAGGATGTGATGAGTCACTGCCCTGAAGCTAATGAGATACTAGCCAAAGCCTATAAGCTAAGCTATTTCTTGAGGCTTCTCCATTTGCTTTGCTGACACTGATATGAATGAAAAACAGTGGTTATCTCAAGTAAGCAATGTTGACCGACCGACAGGGAATTTAAAAGTGCCAGATTAAAAAAAAAAAAAATCCCATTAAATTATATACTGATTGAAATAGCTTTTAACAGGCATGCTAATTTAATTAACTAATTTTAAAAAAGCCTTGAAAAAATAAAATTAAAAAAATTAAAGAAGTACAACCAGGTTGTAGTTATTGTCTGCATAAGTTTAAACTATATAAAAAACAAAATCCCTCACAATGCAAAAATCAACCAATAGCAAAATCTCCCCTTTGGCAGATATCTGGATCAGTGATGCTGATCATTCACGCTTTACCACAATAACTTTCTATCCCCATTAATAACATACAGAAGGTCCAAATATATGGCACCCCTTTTTCTTGCACAATTAAGATTCGATCTGAATAAAACTCGGTGGGGTAATAGAGAAACCAACCCGACATATTTGAGTGAAGTTTCATGAAGATCGGTCAATTACAAACCAAGATATGATTTTTTAAATTTCTGCCAATCATGAGAGATAGAGATTTTATTTCCAGAAGTAGTATACCGTAAATTCCGGACTATGAAGCGCACTGCCGCATTCCAATAATTTAGCAGTTTTCTAAGTAAAATCCACACAAAGGCCGCGTTGTAACATAGGCCGCCCTCTATTGGCTGATGAGGGTGCCCTTCAAACGACTCGGCCAATCAGAAAGGGCTGCTGTACTCAACTTAGGTTTCACTGAGATTTTCGTTCCAACTGATGAGTTTCAATGAACCCTAAATTGCTCCCAGTGGTTGACCAGCACCTTGCATGGTAGCTCAGACCCATTGGTGTGGGAATGTGAGTGTGAATGAGCTGATATTGTAAAGTGCTTTGAGACTACTCAAAGTGGCCATACCAGCCTGTCATTGCCCGATCCCGTTAAATGTCGGAAGCTAAGCAGGTCTGGGCGTGGTTAGTAGGTGGGTGGGAGACCACTGAGAATTTCAGGTGCCCCAGTTGGGTGGCAGTCGCCCCAGTGGCATCTGTCATTGTGTTCTTGGGCAAGACACTTTACCCACATTGCCTAGTATGAACGTAGTGTGTGAGTGAGTGTTGGTGGTGGTCGGAGGGGCCGATGGCGCACTATGGCAGCCTCGCTACCGTCAGTCTGCCCCAGGGCAGCTGTAGCTACAATAGTGGTTTACCACCACTAAGTGTGGAGCGAAAGAATAATTCATTAGTTTTGTTTCTCAATTTTGAGTGTCCAAAAAAGCGCTATATAAAATTGATGCATTATTATTATTACTTCAATGTGGGGATAAAGCACTATATAAATCTAGTCAATTTACCATATAACCTCCTTGCTGTAGGTAATAATACATTAACCAATTGTTACTGTTCTATTCTTTATGCCAGTGTTTGTTTCCCAAATTGTATTGCCCCATGTACCCTTTGGCCTTTATTTCTTATCACAAGTACCCCTCAGTTCATGTTATACATTATCTATTTGTGTCTGCAGGCTCGTCTAAACTCTTTCCTTTTTTCGTCCAACATTAACCTTGAATTAAGCCCTTTTTATTCATTTATTTCTGATGTTTTGCTCATTTTAGAATTTGAATTCAATCTTTTGGTGTATTTTAAAAAGGTGTACCACAGATTATTATTGATGGATTAGAAAAAAGTCTGTGTGCATGTAAAAAAAAAAAAACAATAACGTTAAAGAATAAACTGACAAATGTTTCTGTGAACCCTCTGAGAGGTGTTCAAGTACCCTGGCCTTGGGGTACAAGTACCCCAGTTTGGGAACCACTGCTCTATGCAACTAATAGAAATCAAGGAGGTTTATTTACAAGTTGACTTAGTAACTCAAGGAGCAATGCAAAAATCCCTGATTTCTCTTCACCCGAGCTTTGGTGAAGACAGAGACTCATACTCATACCCATCTGTACAGCCACCCTCATTTTCCAATTGCCTAGTCTGACAGAGAAACTGCCGGGGTTGTGTGCTCACTGAATGAAATGTGAATAAATAACAGTGAGAGAAGCAGGAGCATTAATTTCCCACCTTCATTCATATTCACACTGTGGGGCCATCGCTCTCAGATGTGTGATCTTTAACAGATTTCTCAGCGCTCACCCCCATGAGCGCATTTTCTCTGTCATGTATCAAATCTGTCCTGTTTATGAATGACCCCCCCAGAATTCTACGTAATATCTTGCCTGAACTGAGGTGATTTGTGGCTGCAGGCTACATTGATGGGGTGGGTGCTAGGCAGCAACAACACAGTGCACATTGCAAGGATCATAGCTGAAGACGACATCATACATCAGTGGGGACATGAGCTGTCAGAGCATGAATGGGTTTTGTCATGAATGAATAACTACCAGAAATGTGCAGTGAAGGGAAGAGGAGAGCTTTACTTGCCTAAGCTTTTTCATCTCCTCTGATCCACACTTCAGAGTTGAAGTGAAGAAAAGGACGGCAAAGAGGTTGTCGTAGCGTGGGCCTTGTTGTAAATAAACAAATTCCTCAGTGGGGGAATGAAAACAAGAAACAACATTAGCAGAAGGAGCGGCTAAGCTAGTGCACCCACTGAAAACAGAGTGAGGGATATCTACGTCAGCATCGGCTTTTCAACTCATGTGAACTGTCACCGCAGGCTCATGTCGTCTGAACGTCGCACCGCTTTTGTGTTGCTTTTGTGTCGTTTTTGTGTGTCAAGATAATTTTACACCCACAGGGTTTTCTATCGCAAAGAATGTTGGATAATAAAAAAAAGCTCACTAAACACCTGTCAATTCCACTCGCTTGATCTGAATCCACATTGTGATTTTCTAAAGACGGAAACCTCAAACTACACCGCTGTGTTAATTCTAAGGTTACAAGACAGAAAAAGTGTTTTTTCGGAATAATGAAGGAATACAGCAAGAAACACAAAGATACATGGAGAGAGTGTGTCAAAGACAAAAAATGTCAACCCTTCGTGTACTTGGAGCAGTCCATACTGTGAGGAGGTGGGTGAGATTAAGAAGTTGAGGGAGCTGAGCTAAAATGGTAGAAGGTGGGTGGGGATAAAAAGTCTTACCCACCGCACTGTTTTTGTACTTTGCCGGCACAATCCCAGAATGCCTGCTGATTTCCCGTCTGCCCTGGCACCGGCTTTTATAGCATCTGGCGTCCAATCTCCATATTCTTTATTTGCAAGTTTGGTAACAATAACCATGCTTTACGCATAGTCTGAGGCAACAATGAGCTCCTCCTACTACTTCCCAGTCTGTATCTCTGGCCACCTTCTGACCTTTTGTTAATTATACCAAACAATAGCATTTAATAAACAAATATATTGTTTTTTTTTTTTGTATACCATATTGTAGGCCTTGTAGATCATCAGATCTAGAGGATTATTTGTTTGGAAAAAGGTGTTAAAGGTTAACTAGTTAGAGACAAGATGTTAACTAGTTTAACTACTTTGACTGTTTTTAACCTTACTAGCGAGTCTTAAAATGTTTTCTAGTTAACCAGTAAGACCCTCATATCCACTAGTAGCACTAGTGATGCAGTGACACATTATACTTATTTAGTAGTGAGGCTCTAAATGTTCACTAGTTAACTATTGAGAGCAAAAAGGCAACTACTAACACTAGTTCATGCCATTTTAGTTTTACTAGTGAACTAGTGATTCTCAACATGGTTAACTAGTTATCTAGTATGATCCAAAATGTCACCATTTGCAATAGTAGGGCTCTTGTTGGCATTACTAGTTAACTAGTACAGTTTTAAATTCCCCTCGGTGAGAGGAGCCTTGGCCTCCATAGACATGCTGACGCAGGTAGGGAGAACAGGTAGGTTAGCCTGAGCTACCACGTGGCGGCTTGCAGGGATGCAGGACAACGTGTGCTGGAGAGTTGGAAGACATCAAGGACAGCGTTTTGCTCGAGATGGCAGCTGGCGTGCTGGCGTCTAGAAGCTCGGATACTGGGGTATGGAGCTTGGAGCTGGGCTGTTCACTGGTGTGAGTGCCCGGAAGAGGACCAACGTGCAGAGGAGCCCGGAGGCATCGAGGGCAGGGCTGGGCCTGAGACTACAGCTGGTGTGCTGATGTCGAGGAACTCCGGACCTTGGCCTGGTGCGGAGCGTGGAGCAGGGCAGTTATCGGAGTGAGAGGGCCGCAGGAAGGCCAACATGCCCCGGAACGTCAACGTTGGGAGAGAGAGCCGTCAGCTGAAGCTGGGGCTCTGAGGTTCACATCCTTGGCGCGGTGATGAACCGGGCAACACTCAACCGAGCAGAGCAAGGTAAGCGCTGGCTTGTTTTTTCAACCTGGTGTGGTCCAAAGCAAGGCGTTAGTCCCATCAGCATCCATTGACTGGAAAACAAAGATCTGCCTGTGGACAGTTAAGCTGATAAACAAAAACATGAGATAAGCCTGAGAGAGAGAAGAGGTGTTTGCATGGAGGGTGTCTGTCAACCTCCTCCTTTTATAGGAGGTGGGAGTGTCCCTGGCGGACGGACACGTTTCACCAGCCAATCAGGATTGGATTTTGTGCAACAAGTGTTACTAGTGACATTTTAGATCTTGTTAGTCTACTAGTAACACATGTAAGTCTCACTAGGTAACTAGTATGACTTGTAAAAACAATACAGGTGCAACTAGTGGACAAATGTTCTTTTACTAGTTAATTAGTGCAGTGTTTTTTTTTGTGTACACCAAAGGACAAGTAAAAATCTGAAGACACACCCAATGTGCAAAATAGCCTTTATAACACGTGTTATCACTCATATCATGTACAATATCACGGGCAACCGTGCAAGAAATCACTCCATTTTCCCTCTGGCTGTTTTAATGTTATCCTCCAGCCTTTGTCACCGTCTTATAAGTACCGCCTACGCAACCGCGGGAAGAGCAAAATATTGTGTTCTCGCTCTTTTTTTTTAAAGAATTGTTTTTAGGTATAGAGTTTGCCTCTGTATTATGAAATGAGTGCACACAAAAATTAAAATATTATTTTTTGTGTAGAAAAAAACACTTTTATACATTCATCTATGGGACTCCAGATTCCGTAATGCAAAGTGCGAAACATTTACGAAAATGTTTACAAAGTGATTGTGTACAGTGGAGAGTAAAACAAAGTTTGTGCGGTTTAAACCAATTTAAACATCTTTTTTGAACAAATGCTCTTTGATTTCCTGGTCTATGAGGCGTAAATGATGTCTTTATCCGGTAAAACCAGCTTGAATGTTCCTGAACAAATTGATGAAATAATTCTAAACACATCTTGAAACAACACGCCCAAAACTACTTGACAACTTCAGTAACACTACGGGGTTATATCTCATCTTCTGTCCTTCTTTAGTGACCTCTCTCTTCCACACTTTGCTCCACACTGTCCACCGTACCCTTGAATGCACCAGGTGGGGAAGATTTATGTATTTGGAGGGACAGTGAACAATGACAAACACTTATTAGGTGTCATGTTCGTCACCGTTGGTGATCAAGGTTAAAGAAGGCTTTTAAACATGTGCTGCAGAACCAGTTTGAGCTGTGTGTGTTTGCTGTTCCCCAAAGACGAGGTGGCTTCCCCTGACTAACTGTGTAATCGATCATAAAAAAAATGCTGAATAGCTCAGTCTGGACAAAAGACATCCAGGGAATAGAGTGCAAGGGACATTGACTGATTTTTTTGTGTGATGGCTATTTTTATGTTCACCTTTATGAATACAGTGGAGTAGGATCTGTTTTGGTTAAGTTTTTGCCAACAGGGGTCTAAATAAAGAAAATGTGCCTTAACGCAAAATATTGGAAGAATGTGTAACTGTGGGTGCCACTGGTGAACAACCTTGAAATGATAGTTCATTGAAAAGTTAAGGAACTCAGTTTCAGGCCTAAACTTGCAACCTGGTAGTTTGCCATTTGCCCCAAGGATAGTTTTGCACTTTTTATGCACTGCGCTTTAAAGCAATTCTTCACAGTCAACATACAGATGCATATAAACACATACCTGAAGACATATTTAATTTCGCCACCATTAACACAGTGGCAGTTGCTAGTCTAATGCAGGGGTTCTCACCCTTGGGGTTGTGAGACACTGGGAGGGGGGTTGACAGATGCCTTCAAGAAACAAAGAATATTTTTTGGCAACTACACCAATCTTTCAATTTTTCTCCATCAAATTTCGATGCTTTTTCTGCAAATTGTTTCCACTTTCAAGACATTTTCTGCACTTATCATCCCTTTCCACTTATAATCTCTTTTCAACACTTTTCCCAAGTTGACCCCTTATTGTCACTTTTAACCTCTTTTCACCATATTTCATGCTTATTCTTGCCAATTTAACCCTTTTAAGCCAATCTTGATACTTTCAACCTTTTTTTTTTTTTTTTTTTTACCACTTTCTCTCAGTTTTTGGCCACTCTAATTTGCAACTTTTAACCAATTTCTGTGGTTTTTAAAATCCCATTTCTTCATCTTTGCTACCGTTTGTGGTCACTTTTAACCCATTTTATTTTTGATTAAAACAAGGATATACATCTTTAAGATGACTATATACTATGGCCGAAATAATAATAAACTTTCTGGATAATAATTCAATTCAACTTTATTTATATAACACAAGTGATGATCACAGATTCATGGAACATGTGTTCAAACACCTTCAGGTACCGTGGGGGTCCCCGCGCTCTGGCACCTTTATTTTGGGGTCGCAAGCTAAAAAATTTTGAGAACCACTGGTCTCATGGTGTACGTGCATCACAGTTACCACACTGGTAAAAACTTCTGGACGTTGCTTGTTTCTCCACTGCATCCCGGTGTTAAACTGGTACAATATCATCACCTAAACAAACCAATAGAGCAGTTTATTAGAGTATGGGCACCCCAAAACACTTTTAATGAAAATCAAGCTGTGAAAGCAGCCTAATCCGGGTAGGATGGGGCGTGTAATGCAGCGGCTCATCCCCCTTGGTTGACCATGCTTTGTTTTTTATCTCTCAGGGACTGTTTACTTCCAGTAATTAAGTCATTCATCACCGTAATGGGAACATCCCCCATCTACTAAATAACTTCTCTTTATCCTCCTGGCCTGGTCTTACAAACCTGGCATGGTGTCTTACAGAGAAGCTGGAACTCCTTCTGAGCATGATGCCAAGGAGGAGGGATATTTAATCTATCAAAATGTGTTAACAGAAGAGCATTCATGACAAACGATACAGTGGATGGGCTGTAAGAAAAAATGACTTCTGCTGAGATGCACAACAATGGTTTGAATCTCGATTTTGCGTCAATATACAACCTTTTTAATGTTTAAGTGTACTGTATATGTGACGGATTAAGGTTTGCTTGAGTAATTTGCTAAATGGTGCAACATGTGTTTGGAAAGCTGATGGATGGGATGTTTGTTGAATTTTGGTTGCCGTCAAAACTTGGCAAATGTAAATGAGTCAGAGTAGCTGTAAGAAGGGAAACATACAGTATTTAAATATTTGGGACGAGTTGATCTAGTTCAGGGGTGCCCAAATTCTGTTCTTTGAAGGGCCAAAAATTAATCACGGTGGAGGGCTGCAGGGCAAAACTTAAAATTCATGTTGACTTGCTTGAAATGAAATATGCCAATAACATCACTGTGCAAAATAAGCACTTACAGTAGTTTTGATATTGAAGAACATTTTTCTTTATTGTGTTTCTTGGCATAAAATTATTAAACATCTAAATGTCTTCACAGACATTTAGATCAGAGGTTCCCAAACTTTTCAGCCCGCGACTCCCAAAATAAGGGTGACAGAGACTGGCGACCCCCACCATCCCAGTTGGTGATTGAAAACATAAAATGTGCATTTATTACCTCAAACAAACACGGGCTTAACAGCAGCAGAAAAGAGTAGAACAGCATGAGATCCATGAAATTATTTATGTGTTATCAGAACAATTGGTCAATATTCTGACTAACCGTTGCAGTGCGTCAACATTTGAACACTATTGTGCTGCAAAATTATATTATGATAATCACACCTAATGAGACAGGTGGGCAATATGAATGGAGCACAGCAAGTCAATTCTGGGTTTAATTAACGTGATCTGTATTTATTTGTAATATATGTCAGTGCTGAGAACTCAGAAACCAGAACTCAGAAACCGTCTTTAAATGAAAAGCTGTCTTTACGGTGCGGTCTAGTTGATCCAGTGCATCCTGCATGTCGCTGACAAGTCAGCACAAGAATGGTGATGGTATGTTGCGGTACTCTTCTCCACCTTCTCCCCCCACTGAAGTTGAAGGCATCTCACCCTGAGGCACGAAGCGGAGGAAGGTACGAGTAGAGAGTGACCGGTGTGGACAGGGGCGCACCCACACTCCCGGGACCGGACAAACGATACCTCCCGTGCCCTTCCACCGGAGGAGGATACTTTTATTGTGACCGGGGCATGCGACGGGCAGGATGAGACTGACAGATGGCAAACCGAGACGCCGGTGCATCCCCCAAGAACTCGCCCTCAGCGAGTCCGTCGTGGCTCTTGGAGCGGGCTGCGCATTTTCTAGAAAATGTTGGACTCATGTTACCAACTAATTTTAAACTTTCTGTTAGCGGTGTGCCACTGCCTTACACGCTCTATCTCAGTTCTGACCCCAACATTCTCTCACACAACTTTGGCCCACGAGCCCCAAATTGGACGACCCTGATCTAGTCTTTTAAACTGCACCAGTTAAACTTAGGATTGATATGATTGATAATAATGATAATAAATGTTATTTGTATTGCACTTTACTTATGAAAACACATCTCAAAGTGCTACAGGTAAAAACGCAAAACATATAAACAGTAAAAACAGCAAGAAACATATTAAGAAAATGCAATACAAAATAAGTGGGTCTTTAGTTTGTTTTTAAAAGCCTCGATAGACTGTGGTGCCCTCAGGTGGTTGGGGAGGATATTCCACAGTTGAGGCGCAACCGCCTGAAAGGCCCTATCTCCCATAGTGCAGAGAATTGTCTTGGGGGCAGGAGGTTGGTGGCTGTCAGAGGAGCAAAGATATCGGGTTGGTTTGTGACTATTGATGAGTTCGTTGAGGTACACTGGTACGCTGCCGTAGACACACTGATACAGTAGGTCAGGAGGCAGATTTTATATTAATTCCTGAACCTAACAGGAATATTATGAAGGATGGGTGTGATGTGTTCAGATTTGCTCACCCTCGTCTGGACCCTGGCAGCGTATTCTGAATGTACTGCAAACTCTGCCAGAGATCCTGATGAGGAGTGCATTGCAGTAGTCAAGCCGTGAGGAGACAAAAGCTTGAACCAGCTTCTCTGCATCGGAATGGAAAAGAGAGTGATGGAGTTTGGAGATGTTTCGGAGGTATAAGAAGGCAGTCTTACAGATTTGTTGGACGTGGGCGTCAAATGCCAGGTGGGGGTCAAATCAAACCCCCAGGTTTGTAACAGAGGATGTGAGAGGAATGTCGTGGTTAGCAAATGAGAGAATGGTCAGGGGGGAGGATCGGAGTTGGTGTGGGGTCCCAATGAAGAGACCTTCATTTTTGGAGCTGTTTAACTGAAGGAAGTAGTAGTCATCCATGCCTTTGTCTCCTCCAAGCAGGCAGTTAGAGTGGGGAGTGATGATGTGGAGTCCAACCTGACATAGAGCTGAGTATCATCAGCATAGCAGTGGAGAAGTTGGAAGGTGGCCAGATTGCAGGGAACAGTTTATGATGGTGACGAGAGGGCTTCAGGAAGTGATATTTGATCAGGACAGTGGGAAGGGGGTCCAATGAGTACGTTGAGGATCTCATGTTGTGTATGAGAGTTTCAACCTGTTGGGGGAATGGAAGGTGTGACATTTCCAGGTGTCAGGTTAGAGCGGATAGTAGTAATTTTTGTGGTGAATGAATCAAGGAATTTATTGCACTGGTCATGTGTTCTGTTATTTTGCCTCAATGCTGGTGCACTGAGAAAATGATTTATTGTTTTAAAGAGCAGTTTGATAACAAAATAATGTGTTAACCTCTTCCAATGAGGTAACATTTTACTGGTGTTTGTTTGATTGTGTTTTAGCAGGATTACGTTCAAAGTACTACAAAACTTTTTACAAAATTTTAACCAAATATAGATAGCTCTGATTATTGGCAAAATTTCCAAGATTCATGACACATTTTGTAATTGAGGGATTATTACAAAATTTGACTCAATTATGTCAGGTTGGTTGCTCAGTTATCCCACCAAGTTTCATCCAGATCAGATCCTGATTGCACTTTTTATTGCAATTTTTTTTTTTCAATGGAGTTGCCATACATTTAGACCTACTGCATGGTTGTGGATAGAAATTTCGTATAAGCTTTTAAATAGTGAATGCGATCAAGATCATCGATCCAAAAAACTGACAATATGGCAAAAATGATATCTGTCGCTTGGTGGAGGTTTGTGCTCTCGTTTCTATTCATGGTTCGATTAACTCTTATTTTCCCTGCAAGGTGCCCATAAAAACTGAATTATGAAAATTGTTTTCACATTAAATAAATACATCCTTTGGTTAATCAAACATTTAAATAGCATGTCCTGTCGAACAGCTGTTCATGGTTTTACCCAAAATACTTAAAAGCTGGACATGATCTGTGACTAATAATGACATGGGAAACTGAGTAAAGGTGAAACCCAAGTTTTCAACTCAAAGCGGTGAGTCTGACCTTGGCAAATCTCATTTCTGATTAAAGTCACAAAGACCACCGTTATTCATTCTTCCCTCCATCTCCATTCATTGTGGCAAGGACAGATAC